>NW_012109452.1:1293227-1296975 GCF_000951045.1 Mandrillus leucophaeus | reverse complement strand
CTTAGGCTGGAATGCAGTGGCATAATCATGGTTCACTGCGGCCTTGACTTTCCTGAGCTCAGATGATTCTCCCACCTCAGCCTCTCAAGTGGTTAGGACTACAATTGCGCGCCACCATGCTTGGGTAATTTTTTGTGTGTTTTGTGGAAACACGGTTTCGCCATGTACGCAGGCTGTTCTCAAACTCCTGGGCTCAAGAGATCTGCCCACCTCAGCCTCCCAGAGTGTTGAGATTACAGGCGTGAGCCATTTCACTGCATTTATAGGGAAAGGAACTACCATCAGTTTTCTACAACTAAGTATTATAAAGTAGCTCAAAGGCAATGAAGGTGCAAATTTTCAATGAATCAGATAACCTAGAAGGATGCATTAGACATCTGGCATCCCACTGAAAGGACTTTTACTAATCTCTTCTCATCCATTTCAATCTGTCACAAGTTTTCCTGGAATGTTTCTTCCCTATGATCATAATAATCTCATATTGTCATGATCATAAAATAAGACTCATCAACTTTGGTCTAGTTATTTATATAATGCTTTAAGAGTGTTAATTATATTTCAACAGCAGCATCCATAGATTTGGCTAAATTATTCTCTTCTTGAGGTCCCCAAAATTTAGTGAGGTTGCGGACCTGATAAGAAGTGATCTTCCTTACCATCTGAAAACCTGGAATCTTGGAAGCCACATGCAAGACCAGTTTTTGGGAAGGAGAGTGGAGTTACGTTTTGGTGGTGAAAGTAAAGTCAACCTTTCAACCTTAAATTGTGTATGACAGGTCATACGTGATTAACTGAGAATAGAATAATTCATTCTCCAATACAATACTACAGATAAAGCCTTGGCTACACAATTGATTTTTCTAACTCTATCTTGGTTTTGGAAAAAAAAAAAAAAAGGCAGATTCTTACAGAACCTATGTAAATAATTATATTGCCATAAAAAGTTAGAAGACTCGGTAAGTTAGAAGACTCAGTAATTTGAGTTCAGAATAGACAAAGAACATAGACAAATGAAAGCTCAGTCGAATTATCTAGTGTCTCTCACTCAATAGCGAATAGATTTCTATCATCTATTTACAGATATTGCCAAATAATTAGACCAAAAAGTCAAATTCCCAATCACTGTTGTCACTAGAAGAAGGAATAAATCATTGGCCCTGGTCAAATCAAAACCAAAAACAGAGGCCAGGCACGGTGACTCCTAGCACTTTGGGAGGCCGAGACAGGTAGATCATGAGGTCAGGAGATCAAGACCACCCTGGCTAACATAGTGAAACCCCGTCTCTACTAAAAATACAAAAAATTAGCCAGGTGTGGTGGCAGGCGCCTGTAGTCCCAGCTACTCAGGAGACTGAGGCAGGAGAATCTCTTGAACCCGGGAGGCAGAGCTTGCAGTGAGCCGAGACGGTGCCAGTGCACTCCAGCCTGGGCAACAAAGCAAGAGTCCGTCTCAAAAAAAAAAAAAAAAAAAAACAGAACACAAAATCAGCGGGGGAAAAAAAACCAAAATAAAAAACCTACTGAAACAGAGTCCCTAAAATTTACTCTATAAGCGAAGAAGAGGGCTTGATATGCCCACACCTGGGCTTCATCTGCTCATGAGGCTTACTTCTCCAGCAGTGCTATCAACCTGGCTTTGTCAGGTGGATCTAGGTGGTAGCTCAGTGAGACCTATGAAATTATAAAGGGATAATTTCTTAAGACGAAAATTATGACCCTCATTTACATTTCGGTGAACATGTGTCAAAGCTTTTTTTCTTACTTTTTCTTTTTCTTTTTTTTTTTGTTTGAGACGGAGTTTCACTCTTGTTGCCCAGGCTGGAGTGCAATGGCTCAGTCTCAGCTCACCGCAACCTCTGCCTCCCAGATTCAAGTGATTCTTCTGCCTCAGCCTCCTAAGTAGCTGGAATTACAGGTATGTGCCACCATGCCCAGCTAATGTTTGTATTTTCAGTAGAGACGGGGTTTCACCATGTTGGCCAGGCTGGTCTCGAGCTTTTGACCTCACGTGATCCACCCGCCCTTGGCCTCCCCAAGTGCTGGAATTACAGGCGTGAGCCACCACACCTAGCCATGTCAAAGGTTTTTATTTAAATTATTTAATAGTGAACGAACCAGTAAGAGATTAAAAAATTGTTCAAAGAAGAATTCACAGCACAGACACATAGTCAATCAGGAATGCTGAAATAAATTTGCGAATAGGTGCAATAGTGTGCTTGCCTCCTCCATATGACATAACCAATTTTACCACCACTGGACAAAATCTGTTTGCATTTCTATGAGCATCACTACCAACAGTTTTTTTTTTTTTTTTTTTTTACAACTTTAAGAGTTGTAAAACAGTTCAGAAACAATGAAGGTGCAGTCCTCTATAGATTCAAATGACCCCAAAAGATGTGTTAGCCATTGAAAACTATTCTACTGAGCTGGGAGGTTGAGAGATGCTTAGCGTCATGGTACCAGTAAGGATCCTAGCAGTGGTCAGATATCAGAGACCCAAGGCTAGTCTCCCACCCTAGTGCTGATCTTCCTTGTCCTTCTATTCCTACCAAAGGGAGATTCCTGTTCTGAGTAAGAAATCCATAAATTTATGACCTCACATTCTTACTGCCTCCTGCCCTTTAGCTTCCAGGACACCAAGGAGATGGGGACCAGAAGTAAAGAGTTCTGGAAATGAAGCTAAAAGATCCTTTAGTTTATACATGAGACAGGAGAAAAATAAGTGTGGGATTGTGTAGATGGAACAGGGACGATAAAGGCAAAGCTAAAGGGTTAGTTGAGGCTTATTTGATTGTGTGCCTTTGAGAAGTGAGAAGAAGGGTAGAGAGGGGACAAGAGAGATGGAAGGGGGAAAGCAGAGAGAGTCTCAGTCATCATTCTACTGTCAGGCTTGACAGTCAACAGAGATTCTAAAGTCCTTACCACAGTGAGTGTCTGGCATAGTCAGAACATAGTACATAAGACACAGACATGGCCACAGACTTACAAGGATGCATGGGGTAGACAGGGAAAAATTATATGAACTTATGGGGAAAATCAGCTACTCAAAAAAAGATTTTCAAATTTGTGGGTGAACACTGTTGACAATTGTCAAACTTTGAGACTTAAAATGTAGAGCCAGAGAGTTATCAGAAGTTGTCAGAAAGAGCTACCTATTTGCTTCCTTTTGTTTTTCTTATTTTATTTGCACTTAAAAATAATGTCACAGTGAATAGATCTGTATACATAAATGTTTCCACGTATTATACAACTTTCTTGTAAAGAATTCCTGAAAGTAGAATAACAATGACACACACCGAAACACAATAAACTGTTATGTAAATATAACCATCTAAATTCCTAAATTCCCACCAAACAGTGCAGGAAGTCATATTAACTCTTTGAAACGAATGACCTAAGTGACAATAAAAAGCTAGGGTGTGAATGAACTGATTTAGGAACCACTCATTTTCCTTCCCAAAAGCTGCACTGTACTAGCTTCTTGTCCACTGTGTATCCATTTTGGAGTTCCTGGAAGTGATAAATGTGAGCACTGGAGCTAGAGGAAGCTTTGGCCTGAAATATACCAAGAGCTCAGTAAAGCAGCAGGAGCTAGCTCAAGCAGACCAGAAGTTCTAATTTAAACTGTTCTATTTCTTTGATTAATCAAGAAAAGAAAACAATTATCTTTTTTTTTCTTTTTTATTATACTTTAAGTTCTAGGGTACATGTGCACAATGTGCAGTTTTGTTACATATGTATACATGTG
>NW_012109452.1:1261161-1291582 GCF_000951045.1 Mandrillus leucophaeus | reverse complement strand
CTGACGTTGCTTATCAGCTTAAGGAGATTTTGGGCTGAGTCGATGGAGTTTTCTAAATATACAATCATGTCATCTGCAAACAGGGACAATTTGACTTCCTCTTTTCCTAATTGAATACCCTTTATTTCTTTCTCTTGCCTGATAGCCCTGGCCAGAACTTCCAACACTATGTTGAATAGGAGTGGTGAGAGAGGGCATCCCTGTCTGTGCCAGTAGAAAACAACTATCTTATAATAAATTATTTCTGTTGGTAGATATTACTGCTGAAAACATAATAGGGAGAAATAACTAGAGGAAGATGTGGTGACAAAAGGAGGTGGAGAAAATTACTTTAAATCAATGTTAAATCATGCTAACTAGTCAAACAAAAAATAACCAACCAAACAAAAAAAATCAGTTAAATCATGATGAATGCATTTGATGGAAAAGAAAGGCTTTAGCCGAGAATTCAAAAGTGAAAGATAGCAACTGTCAGCAGATAAGAAAAGTTGTGGGCACAGGGGGAATTACCAGCCTCCATTGGAGCCCTGAAATCACCTGAGTGCAGCTGACTCAAGTGTGTCAGGTTGTTAGAACTATTAAGTCACAGAACTTGCTTTTATCCCACAAGGACCTGTTTACTGGGTTGTGAGTGAGCCCATTACACACGAATACCATGGTCTCTTGAATCTTGTTTCCTTGCAAAAGTGTGTTTCCTGCTCTGAACCGTCCTGTACCTTGGCTCCACTAGGTTTCCGTCTGCTTAGGTCAAGCATGAATCATACACTTAATAGGTGCAATGAAAATGCATATGGCAATGTGGCAAGATCATGCCTCAGATTTTATACTCAGATATATAGGTGGGAAATAAACATCTTGTTTTAAAGCTGATCTAACTCTTATGCCAATTAAAGACATCTCCATATCTTCCTATTTCTTTCAGGTTAATTTTTTTTTAGTAAGTTCTCAGTCTTCTTAGAATACTTCCCCTTCACCATTTTCCTCTCTAAAATGTTGTCTGCTGGTATGAGGAAAATCATGATTTTAAGTTCAACTGCTTAAGTTTCTCACCTGTAGGTTTTTATGCATCTCCTGGTAGCTGGGTCTTTGGAGTAGTGAGTCAAGTTTAGCCCCTGGGCATTTGTGATGACATCCATTGACATGCGGCTGGTCACTCCTAGCCCTATGGGAGCATCATGCAGACTCCCACTGCTGAAGTCAGTGAGTCCAGCCATTGGCTTGTTTTTAGGAAGTCCCCACACATTGCTGCCTCATTGCCCTGAGCCCATGTCTCTAGTTCTCACTGTCTTCACATCTCCTGCACTGTGGAATCAGGCACAACACCTCAGGTTCATTTCTCCATCCTCCACCTGTGTTTCTTTCCCTCCCACACTGTGTTAGATGTGGCTCAAATCAAAAGCAACAATGTGCATAAAGACCTGCACATATAACCCATACCTATCTAGATAGCTTTATGGACTTCTCTCAAGACTCAAACCCAGGAGAGAGGATAACAATGTTACAGGTACCTGATCAGCCTGTCCTACTCTCTCCTGTCTTAAACATTCCATGCTTTTGTCAGTTCCAACACACACATTATTTCACATTTTAACATTACTTAACAGATCTTTCATTGACTTGTACAAGAATCTCTCTGGGATAAACATCAAAGAATATGCTAGACCATAGGGCATAACAACAATGAACATACCACTTCCCACACCACAGGACAATATTAAAGTATCTATCACCACACGTCCTGACCAACATTTCCTATGCACATTTGTAACGTTTGCTGTTCCAATAACCTTAACATGGTATCTCACTCTAGCTTTAATTTAATTTCTCTGGTTACAGCATTTGAGCTCTCTTTATGAACTTATTAACCATTCAAATGTTCCTCTTTAAGTTGCTTTTTCATATCTTCAGCCAATTTTTCCATTAGTTTTCTGGTCTTTTTCTTTTTAATGTTGCAATTGATGCCTTTCTATATATTAGTCCATTTTGAGTTTCAGGCACTGTAGCATCTTTTTATCTTTTTGCATTTTTCATTCATCTTTTAACTTTGTGTATGGTGTCTATTGAAAAGAAATTCTTCATTTTAATATGGTCAAACTGAACAATATTTTTCCTTATTATGCATTTTTGTTTCTTATGTAAAAGGCCTTTTACCAACTCTTGGGCACAGAAATATTTCATTCAATTACCTTCATAATTTTTAACTTGCAGAAATGTCTTTAATCCATACCAAATTGCCTCTATATACAGTGTAAAGTAGGGAACTGAGTTTATTTTTCTTAATCAGCAAGAATTTTCTTCATATCACTAAAATAATTACTTCTTTCACTATTTTTAATGTGCTACTTTATTTTTTAGCTGTCTTTTAAAGTTTTCCATACACACAGGTCAATTTCTGAGCTTTTTATTCTGTTCCATTGATCTATTTGTCCACTCCTTAACCAATATATTTTTTAACCATATTATCGTTGAATGTCTTAATATCTGGTATGGTAAACGCTCTCCTTTCTTTTCATTTTCAAATATGGCTTAGCTATTCATGGACTTTTATTTTTTCAAACACCTTTTAGAGAGAGTTTTTAAAATTATTATTATTATTTTCTTTTTTTTTGAGATGGAGTCTGGCTCTGTCGCCCAGGCTAGAGTGCAGTGGCCAGATCTCAGCTCACTGCAAACTCCGCCTCCCGGGTTTACGCCATTCTCCTGCCTCAGCCTCCCAAGTAGCCCGAGTAGCTGGGACTACAGGCGCCCGCCACCACGTCCGGCTAGGTTTTTTGTATTTTTTTTTTTTAGTAGAGACGGGGTTTCACCATGTTAGCCAGGATGGTCTCGATCTCCTGACCTCGTGATCTGCCTGTCTCGGCCTCTCAAAGTGCTGGGATTACAGGCTTGAGCCACCGTGCCCGGCCAAAATTCTTTAAAAAATATTGACAAAATTTTGACTGGAATTGTATTGAATATGTAGATTAGTTTGAGGCAAATTGACATCTTTGCTACATTAAATCAGTCTGTTTGTTTAAAATCTCTTGGGCTCAGAGTGGTAGCTCATGCCTGTAATCCCAGCATTTTGGGAGGCCAAATAGGGTGAATCACCCAAGGTCAGGAGTTCAAGACCAGCTTGGCCAACATGGTGAGACCTTGTCTCTACTAAAAATACAAAAATTAGCTGGGCATGGTGGTGGGCACCTGTAATCCCAGCTACTCAGGAGACTGAGGCAGGAGAATCACTTGAACCCAAGAGGTGGAGGTTGCAGTGAGCCAAGATCGCACCAACTGTACTCCAGCCTAAGTGACACAGTGAGACTCTGTCTCAAAAATTTAAAAAAAAAAGTCTCAAAAAAAAAAAAAAAAAAAAAAAAACTATTTTTAATTGAGTTTTAAAAATTTCTCCAGAAAGAGACTGGCTTTCTTTATAAGGTGGATTTCTAGAAATTTATTCATTTGGAGTAATATTATGAATAGCATATTATTTCTATTGTATTTTCTAGTTAATAATTGCTGATATGGGAAAATACTATTGATTTTTATAAGTCGTCCTGTACCCAAAACTTTGCTAACCTCTTTTACTTCTCATAGTTTTCTCTTAATCCGTTGGAATTTATATGATAATTTCATTTCTGAACTAATATTGTATAACACGAACACAGTGCTATGTTCATTCACATTTTAGTAGGCATGAAAGAACATTGTATATTCTCCCTTTTCCCTCAAGCCGTACATGCAGAATTCCTCAATTGATAGAAAATTTTTTCATTTAAATTAAAAAGAGCCTGTAGCCAAAATGTGAAAATTTCTCTGCAATTCTCCTTTCCTATTCTGTTGTTTGGTTTGTTTTCTTTTATCTACTTTATTTTCAGATTTTGAATTTTCTTGAATTTCATATATCCTATTTCTATAACTTTAGTTGTTACCCTTGCAATTTCCACACATACGGTTTGACTTAAAATTTAAAACAATTTGTCTACTTCCTGAATAATAAATAATAAAAAGTCTTCAAAATCTTTTACTCCAATCACACCTCTCCTATTTTGCATGTTATGATGGGCTAGTATTTGATTTCCATTTTGTATTTTTCCTCCAATTTAATCAGAATTATTTTTATTTTATGCAGTTAGTGTTAATTATGTATTTCCATATTCATCAATGTCTTTTGTCACACTGCTTCTTGCATCTCATTTCATTCTACATTCAGTGCTTTTATTCTTAAAGCACATCCTCATGTAATTTTTTCAGTAAGAATATCTAACTAGTAAATTATTTCAAGAATATTTTTCTTCTTTCTTCTGACCTCTAGTGTTGCCATTGAGCAGTCTTTTGTCAAGCTCATCTAAGTATCTACCTTCACAGGCAATATTCTTTCTTCATTGTTCATTTTTCAGTTTTTCTTTAATTACTGTCATATGATGCTTTGCAATTTGGTTGTAATGTTTCAGGTTTGGATTTATTTATCTGTTTTACCCTCCTTAGTGCTTACTTATCACTAACTTCAACTTTAAGGTGATGATTATTAACTTGCTCTACAGAAGCCCAACATATGAGGAGCTAGCCTAAGGAATGTACTATCAAGTCATTCCAATCTGGAATACTGTTCATTTAGACCTCATTAGCTTTCCACACTGCAAAATTACATGAGTTGAGTTACATGTTGGTGTCGTGCCTTTAGCTCTCATCAGGGTTCAACATAAGCCATATACATAGCATTTCTATATAGCCTATAAATCACAGTTTAAAACATTATATTCGAAAACTGAGAGGTCAACAGTTCCAAATTTCTCTATCTCCACCCCAAGTATTAATCATTCTCTCCTTTCACCCTGGCTCTGAGAAACAAAAGTGTCTTTTTCCCTCTCCAAGGCTCACTCATCTTTTCTTCCACTATCTCTGACACTTGGCTCAGTAATTATACCTTTACTCTGAGGTCATGTTTGACTTTTCCACTCCACCCACTCTTTCCTTACAGTTAAAAAAATTCACATTTCACACTTTCTAAAAAATAAAAACTTTCCCTCATCCTTTCCTGTCCCTCAAGCTAATTACCTCTCTTTCTCACTCTCACAGCCAAAATTCCTGAAGGAGGGAGAGGTTGTGTCTCCTATACCACCTACCCAGCCCCACATGCCCATTTCATCCTAGCCCTGCTGCAATTTGGCTTCTTCTCCCATCACTTCACGCAACTACTCCAGGCAAGATTACTTATGACTTCCTGACCTCCAAAGCCAAAGGAGTCTTTTCAGGACAAATCCTGTTTTGGTGCTCCAAAGCTTTGGACATCTTTGCCTAATTTGTTACTGACTGTTACAATTTTTCTCTGGTTTTTCAGATTGCCCCTTGGATTGCTTTATCATACTATACTTACTATTCCTCTGTCCCGCTTTAAGTGGGGGAGGCCTATGTGTATTCCTGTTCCTCTTCTCGTACCCACTTCCCTGGCTTTTTAGCTCATACTTATAAGTTGAAGACTGTTGAAATATCTATCTCTAACCCTTGCCTCTCTCTTGAGCTCCAAACTCAATTTCTCACAGCTTCAATCGACATCTTCAACAGGATGCCCAATCACATCTTAGATTCAATGTCTCCAAATAGAAGTTTGTTTCTTTTTCTTTCAAACTTTTTCTCTTATATTCCCTATTCTGATGTGCCATTGTCATTCACTGTCCAAATTTAAAGAGAGTAATTCTCTAGTCCAACACTATCAAATAGTAACTTCCTGTGATGATGGAAATGTTCTGCGTCTGTGTTATGCAGTATGGTAGTACAAGCCACCTGTGGCTATGGAACACTTGAAATGGAGCTAGTGTGAATGAAGAACTGAATTCTTAATATATTTAATGTTAACTAATTTAAATTTAAATAGCCACAGGTAGCTTTTCTATTGGAGAGCAGAGTTATAGTCTTTCCTCTCAACTAAATTATTTTTGCTACCATGTCTCATAGTTTTTATCTTCTAAATTTATTTTGGAAAAATCCTTTTAAAAGCACTCATACTTTTCTATTGCCACTGTATCACTTGCAAATGTCAATCTGTTTATTTACTTTCCCTGTCCCAAGAGTCTTCATTAACCTCATTTTATTTTTTATACAAGATGATATTTAAATGTCTATTCATGGCCTATAAGGCCTTTCATTATGGGGTCTACTTTCCTCTCCAGCTACTCCCAGTGCCCTCTATGAGCATCACATTCAACTCTTCACCCTTCTCCTATACATCCAGTAACACCTCCTAGCTCTTGAACATTCTGTACTTCTGCCTACAATGTCACTCCTTATCGGGGGAACCAGACCCCAATATTTCAATGTAGGTTCTTTCTATTTTCCCTAAGTGTCAGCTGGTCTGAGAAATAAAGAGAAAGAGTACAAAGAGAGAAATTTTACAGCTGGGCCTCTGGGGGTGTCACCACATATTGGTAGGACTGTGATGGTGACACCAAGTTGCAAAACCAGCAAGTTTTCATTAGGGATTTTAAAAGGGGAGGGGGTGTACGAACAGGGATTAAGTCACAAAGATCACATGCTTCAAAGGGCAATAAAGCATGTGAAAGGCAAAAAATTTGCCTTGCCACAAGGCAAGGCAAAATTAGAATTACTGATGAGGGCCTATGTCCCGCTGTGCACGCATTGTCTTGATAAACATCTTAACAGGAAACAGGGTTCAAGAGCAGGCAACAGGTCTGACTAGAATTTACCAGGCTAGAATTTCCCAATCCTAATAAGCCTGAGGGTACTGCAGGAGACCAGTGCGTATTTCAATCCTTTTCTCAACCACATAAGACAGACCCTCCCAGAGCAGCCATCTATAGACCTACCCTCAGAAATGCATTCCTTCCCCAGGGTCTCAATTATTAATATTCCTTGCTGGGAAAAGAATTCAGCAATATTTCTCCTACGCACATGTCTATCTATAAGCTCTCTGCAAGAAGAAAAATATGGCTCTATTCTGCCCGACCCCTCAGGCAGTCATACCTTATGATTATCTTTCCTTGTTCTCTGAAAATTGCTGTTATTCTGTTCTTTTTCAGGGTACACTGGCTTCACATTGTTCAAACACACATGTTTTACAATTTGTACAGTTAACTCAATCATCACAGGGTCCTGAGGTAACATACATCCTCAGCTTATGAAGATGACAGGATTAAGAGATTGCAGTAAAGACAGGCATAAGAAATTATAAAAGTATTGATTGGGGAAGTAATAAATGTTCATGAAATCTTCACAGTTTATGTTCAGATACTGCAGTAAAGACAAGCATAAGAAATTATAAAAGTATTAATTTTAGGAACTGATAAATGTCCATGAAATCTTCACAATTTATGTTCTTCTGCCTCGGCTCTGGCAGTTCTCTCCATTCGGGGTCCCTGACTTTCCGCAACAACTCCTCTTTATCTTTTCCATGAATTTCCACTCATATTAAATGGCCAAGTCAGATGCCACCTCCTCATTAATGTCACTCCTGATCATCCATGGAAATCTTGTTTCTGCTTTCTTTGCATTTTTATATAACATTTAACAGATCCTCTATCATAGCACTTAGCACGGTGTCCTATGGTGGCTTGTATATCTGCCTCACTCTTCTGCAGAGCAAAAATAATGTCCTATGTAACCTTCTTACTCTTATCTGTGAATAAATGAACAATCATAAAATTCACAATTCCTCCTATAATTGAGAGTCAAAAATGCATCACTTGAAAAACCTGAGTACTTCTTTTATTTAGATAGCTAAAGTTATAAACCTATTTCTTTTTCTTATTGTCTCTATGAAGTCTTTCAGTATCAGATGCATGGAAATAGAGCTTGCTTTATTTTCCTATAATTTAATTTAGGTAGATCACATAACACCCCTAGCTCTATTACTTATTATCTTTGCAACATAATCCACCTAAGTCCCAACTTTCCCATCTGAAAAATGGGGATAATAATTGAATGGAGAGGACTAATGGTGGAAAAGGAAAGAAAAAACAGAAAGAGAGAGAAAGGGAGGAAGGGATAAAGGAAGGCAGGCAGGAAAAGAGACAGGAAGGGAGGAAGGAAACATACTGTAAACTCTCAGGTGAAGATATACTTTTCCAGGCCTCCCTTATTGCTCACAAGAATATACCGATGCCATTGGTACCACTGATTTGGAGTGAGGTTTTCCCAGATCTGAGAAGCATTGCTTTCTTTCATTCTCTCTGTGAAAATTGTAAGTCAGTTCCTAGGCAACACTGGGTGTCATCAGAGCTGAGTCTGGGGCATTCCTGAAAATCACTTCCCCAACCATTTGGGATAGTTTTGACAGTTTGAAAACAGTTTTGATTCTGAGTTTGATCTGAAGATCATAATTACACATTCATTTATCTACAATAGTTTTCTATGCCTGCTACAGTTTCATGAGGATTCAGTGAGCTCTCAGTATGATAACCCTTTTAAAGCATTTTCCCATAGTAAGGACTCAATACATGATAGCTATGGCTATTATTTATAGTATTCCATAATCCTGCATGTTCTGAAACTGCAGTATTTTTGAGTGCTGAATCATAACTTTCTTCTGCACAAGTGCTAAAAAGTTCACAGTGACCAATGGCTGATGTTTGTGTATATGCGACACTTATCATTATCGTATTTTTATTTGTGTGGGTGTTTGACTGATGTCTGTCTCCCCCGCTAGGCTATATGAAAGCAAGTGCTCTGTCAGTTCTTGGTTACCACTGTCTGCCCAGCACTTAACAAAGTGCCTAGTACATGGGGAGCACTCAATAAATATTTGCTGAAATAATTTGTTCACTTATTTGAAAAACATTTCAGATACTGTGCTAGACATTAGAGGTACAAAGGTGGTTCAAGACAGTTTTCTGCCTCAATGAATGGTAGTTAAAAAATCCTTACAAGGAGAGTATCTAACCAGTCAGGATAGAGGGGATAGCTATGAAATGCTTTCCAGAGAAGGTGACAATTGAGCTAATCTTGAAATAGGCAAGAAAAAGAGAAAGAATAGTCCAGAAAGAGCAAACACACACACACATAAAAATGATAAAGAAAGGGAAGTCTTTCTGTTTAATTGGAAAAGGGTCTGTGAGAAAGAGAATAACAAGAAACAAGGTAAAAAAGTAAAGAGACATGGGAACATGTATTGTGAGTCATATTAAAGATTTTGCATTTAATTGTGTAGGCAATCTGGAGACATTGAAGGATTTGACACAGAGAAAGAGAATAATCTGAAAAACAATGAAGCGGACTGGATCTCTAAAGTGTTTCCAATTTTAGCAGTTTGTGATTCAGAAATGTTGAAAGCTAAATTGAATACTCAAATACAGTTTGTGTTTTTGTGTGTGTGTGTGTGTGTGTGTATACACACATACATAGATAAAACGGCAGATATTTGCATGTGTGTGTATACACACATACATAGAGAGAGAGAGAGAGTAGTTAAACTGCTATAACAAACAGACTCAAAATGTAATGACAAAAGAGGTTCATGATGTTCCCATATGCAGCCCAGGTCAGATTTTCATGATTGCCTTATGGAGGAGAGAAAGGATCAGCTCCTCAAAGTCACTCGAGGCTAACAGAGCTCTGCCATAATCAACATGTGGCTTCCAAGATCATTTTGGTTTTCATGTCACCATTCCATCCTTTGTGAATGGATTATAGCATATGACTCAGATCTGGAAATATCATACATCACTTCCATTCACTAGGATGCAGTCACATGACCACATCTGGAAGTCTAGGAATGGTACGCTAGCTGTTTGCTAAAGCACTCTCTGCCACAGTATTTTAATTTAGAATTTGGGGTATATTTGTACTGTTTTCCCTAGGTGGTTTTATAATTTGTTTTCTAGTTTAATTCTCTTAGAGTTTGTATATTTCATTATAAGAGGTCTCAAATTCATCTTTAAAGCAAGTGGAGTGCAGACCACAAATAAAGCAACAATCATAAATTTGACTAATGTCAACAAAAGTGCATAGTATTTTATAGTTCACAAAGCATTTTCACACTCTTCCGTTTGTTTTTTTTAAAGCAACCCTTTGATGTAAGTAGGAAACTGTAGTTACTAACTATTTTGAAATATACATGTTATTTGGAGAGGTCAGTAATTTACCTGAAGTTGCCTAATTACACTCATTCTAACAGTTATTTAAATGTGGAGAACATTTAACTGTCTCTAAATCCCTCTTAAAATGTAGGAGGATTTTTTCAAGTCTTGTAAAGAACCGTTTCTCCTTATTTTAAAATAAAGGATATATTCATTAGGAGCAGATAGATTCTGATACTTTGTTAAAGGGGTTAAGGTGGTATATTCGTTTCCTAGGGCTGCCATAACAAAGCCCCACAAACTGAATGGCTACAATAAGAGGAATTTATTGTCTCATGGTTCTGGAGGCTAGAAGTTTGAGATCAAGTTGTCAGCAGGCCATGCCCTTCTGAAGGCACCAGGGGAGGGTCTGTTCCAATCCTCTCTTCTAGCTTCTGGAAGTTCTTTGGCTTGTGGCAGTATAACTTCAATCTTCACAGAACTGTGAGACAATAAATTTCTAATTTTCTCATCTTTGGCTTGGATTTAGTCAATGAGACAAAGGACTATATATTAGGGAATTAACAGCCTGCAAGGAAATGAAGACAGCTTTCCTAGGCCCAAGAAGGAGCTGGAAAATGCGGCAGTAGAAAGCAGCCAACAAAAAATTCCAAATGCTCTGGCCATGTTAAGTTTGCCGTTCAAAACATTTTACCAGCATTTGGCATGCTGCCCCCCACCAGCCCTTCCCTGGAAAGGAACAGTGTGTCAGCCCCCCACATCTATGTAAGTTTCCCACTTGTCTCCACTGAGCAACATTCTTCCCATGAGGTCATGTTCAGCTCCCATCTTTATTCCAGATGACTTTTCAATTCTTTTATGTATTTCAACTGTGGATGTATAAAACCCAAACCAAGCACAAGATAGGGTACAGAGAGCCCAGCTGTTCAACAGAAAAACGTCTTTCAGTACTTTCTCCCTTCTCTCCAGCCCAACCCAACTTCCCCACCCAGTGTTTTTCTAAAACCCCAAAGAAGAAAGGAGGACAGAGAGTAAAATGTTTTTACTGTTCACCAGTGAACTGGGAAGGTGTTGCTTCCATGAAAACTCATGCCCTGGTACCTGGCGCACTGAACACTCTGCTGCTTCATTTTTCTGACTGCCTTGTTCACACTTGCCAAGTCAACATCTGTGGATTGCATGACTTTTTAATTAGAGGAGATGGGGAGTATGTGTTTTAAAAAAAGAGAGAAAAGAAAAAAAGAAACGTCTGATAGGACTTGCACCTCAAACTTCTACCCAACTCTCTCTTCCACACCACTCCAGGATTTTTTTCCCTCAAATTAACCTGAGAGATGGAACTACCTCTGGTCCAGCTTGAGGCAAATTTGGCAGCTTTAGGGGTTGAATGGTGACAACTTACTGACAATCTGCTTTTCTCGGCAAATTGCTAAGGCAGTGGCATTTCTTGGCCAATTCAAAAATCAGGTGATTCCCAAAAAAACTACAGCACATTTTTGTCTAGGGTTCTCATCCAAGAGCCAAAGCAACGTGCTGCCAGAGGCTGCTGGTCCTGAGTTTACTGCTGAAATGCAGTCTTACCAGCAGGTTGGCATTCCTGAGCTATTTCTTCTAGAAAGGGATAGAAGTTAGGACAAAAATTTGGAGGATTACAGGATAAAAGGGACAAGAAGAGAAGGTAAATGTCGACTAAGATGTGGTACTTACATGAATGTGGTTATAAGAAAGGCCAAATTGGGCAGCAATTTTATAGAGTTATCACATCCAGATGTGAATAGGCTGCATTCAATATCAATCCGCAAAGAGGAACGCTGCTTACATTGTCTCCTTCTTGTGAACACAAGGGTGTCCGTTGCAAATGTCTGTTAGGCCCACCTGAATCAGCTACTCTTTGTTACACTTCCTAAAAGGATTTTCTTAAATATAAACATAAATACGTCACTCCCACTGCTTAAGACACTACAATGGAAACTCCCACTGTTTAAAATGCTCTTGCTCTTAAAGTTCAAACTCTCACCACCATGGCTTTAAAAACCCTGCTTCTAAGGCCTTTGCCTAATTCTACAGTTTCTTCTTCCCAAATGCATTCTATGCTCCATTCATGCCCAGCTCCTTGTAGTTATTTTAAAGCATCCTGTTTGTCTGCTGTCCCAATTGTTGCCTTCCACCCCACCCTTAGCTCTCTTCAGGCTGCTTGAGACTATCATCCCCTCCTCCTCCTTCTCTTCCTCCCTTATTTCATCTTACGGTCAGATGGCTAACTCGCACTTACCCTACAGGCCTCAATGCCAATTTCAGTTACTCTAGAAAGCCTTACCTGCCCCCATGCCTGGCAAATCTGTGTTAAACACCCTTCCCATGAGCTTTCCCAAACCTTGTGTTTTCCCTTTAATCAGGTGCAACCCTCTGTATTGTAACTGCCTGGTCACTCATCTCTCTCCTCTTCTTCCCCTCGCCCACCCTAACTCAGGACTACTGACTCCAAGATCAAGCAGCAGGCCAATCTTGTGCACTAGGACCCTAGCACCATGCAGAGTGTCCTGAACATATCAGTGTTCAGTAAATATTTGTTGATGTGATCATTTATTCAATTAAAATATTCCATGCTCCAATAGTGGCGATAGAAAAGTCTTTGGTCTATGTCTTTGGTTCCCAATCTTTCTATGTAACCCTTGATCAATTTTGTGTGGTTATATTTCAGCTGCAGCCATTTTATAAAAAGAAACAGTGGGATGAGAGATGAACATCACCAACAAAACCACTTTCTGGCCGGGTGCGGTGGCTCACACCTGTAATTCCAGCACTTCAGGAGGCTGGAATGTTTCAGGTCAGAAGTTTGAGACCAGCCTGGCCAACATTGTGAAACCCTGTCTCTAGTAAAAATACCAAAAAAAAAATGAGCCGCGCATGGTGGCACGTGTCGGTAGTTCCAACTACTTGGGAGGTTGAGGCACGAGAATCGCTCAAACCTGGGAGGCAGAAGTTATAGTGAGCTGAGATCGCACCACTGCGCTCCAGCCTGGGTGACACAGTGAGACTCCGTCTCAAAAACAACAAACAGCAACAATAAAACCCCACTTTCTTTCCTTCCACAGCTGTTAAAAGACTCAGAGGGTTTTTTTGTTTTGTTTCATTTTGTTTTTTGTTTTTTTAATTTTTGTAGAAACAGGGTCTCGCTATATTGCCTACATGGCCACAAACTCCTGGCCTCAAGGGAACCTCTCTCCTTGGCCCCCCAAATTGCTGGAAGTGTGGTGTGAGCCACCACGCCCAGCCACTCAGACATTTTTCACTGAGACGGAGCGAAAGACGGAGTTTCGCTCTTGTTGCCCAGGCTGGAGTGCAATGACGTTTGGCTCACCACAACCTCTGCCTCCCAGGTTCAAGGGATTCTCCTGCCTCAGCCTCCTGAGTAGCTGGGATTACAGGCACCCTCTACCACACTCAGCTAATTGTATTTTCAGTAGAGACGGGGTTTCACCACATTAGCCAGGATGGTCTCAATCTCCTGATCTCATGATCCGCCTGCCTTGGCCTCCAAAAGTGCTGGGGTTACAGGCATGAACCACCACACATGGCCTCCACTCAGACTTTTTAAGCAAGCTATATAAGTTCAATCTTCTCAAGCTCAGATTTCCACTGATTATCAGTTCATACTTGGCTGATACCAGGATTCCTGAATCCTCAACCTCTTTCCACAATTACAGCCACCCCCAGAGACTCAAGATCAACTTATCCATTACAGTGCCTAGTGTCCAAAATACATTTAGAAGTTCAGGAAATGTTTTTATTCCTTTTAAAATCAAAGAGAAAAAATATTTTAGATCCTAAAATTTTAAAAATATATAAATATATTTGTCTTTACACCAATGCAGTCATAAAATATAATTTTTAATACTTTTTATAGAGGAAGCAGGTCAACAAAGTCAATAGTACCTAAGGCCCTTGAAAATCATGATGTAGCCCTACTGAGCGCCTGAAAAGCAATTTGGGCACAACAAGGAAAAGGAGCAGAATCGTCTCAATACCCTGGAGTCTCAATGGAACCCTTGGTGAGAGAGCTGAACCATGTGGACAATTCAAGGAGTGCTTTGTTCCTTTTGTCTAAGGGGCTGTATGATGACCAGACCGAAGCTTTTCTCACCCTTTTCCCCAGCCATTTATAGTGACTGTCAGCAACCCACTTCACCTCACCACCTGCCAAATAAAATAGCTTCTATTACTGGAAGTAACTAACAACAAGTTTCATACTCTAATCACTCACCTCTTTACATGTAAACAGCAGCATATTAAATGATACTTCTCAGATGGGCCCATTGCTCCAAGTCAGATGCATAGCCCTCCACAAAGTTCACACTGATGGTCTCAAGTGAACAGGGCAAACTGGGTAACAATGTCTCCAGACCTAGGGCAAGACACAAAATCCATCCTCCTAACCTTATAGCAGGTGAGTTTCACACAATGCATTCACAGAATAGAAGTGGGTAAATCCACACTTGCTCATATTTTCAAACATGTTTAGAGTCATCAGGTATAAGGAGAATGCATTCTGGGGCAAAAGGGAAAATGGAAAAGTTGAGAAATCCATCCAGAAGAAATAGTATCCGGTAAGTTACAAAATGAAAAATGTTCGAACATCACATCATTGTAAGATTGGTTACTAAAATCTGCTCTCTGTAAATGTGCATCCAGGCTGATATTTGGACCAACTGGGTCAGAAGCAAAGGCAGACGGTCAGAATTTGAAATCCTTTGAACACATGGAATCCATGAATGAAGACTTGTTTGTTTACATAATTAAGCTGCAGCAGTCTCTGATTTTGCATTCTGTACATTACAGATACCAGGTAAAAATTTGAACTTGCTCACGATTAGAGACTACTAATAACACAATTATAAATATAACCAAAATGTCCAAAAGCAAAGGAGCATACGAACAAAGGAAAACAGAGGAAAAGACCGACCATGCCCCTACTATGGTCAAAAACCTGCAGAGTTTCTCATTTCCCTCAGAGTAAAAGCCAAGTTCTTTACCATGTCTTGCACTGTGCCCACAGTCTGGCCTGCTTCACAGCTCTGAGCTCATCTCCCCTGGCACGGCTCCAACCACACTCACCTCCTTGCTGTTCCTCAAATACGTCAAGCATGCCCTGCCTCAGGGCCTTTGCAAAGAGTGTTCTGCTGTCTGGAATTCTCTTCCCCAAGGTACCCACTGGGCTACTCCCTCATCTCCTTCAAGTCTTGGCTCCAATGTCACCTTCGCAGGTGGCCCTCTCCCTAACCATTATTGACTTCTTATACTCTCTCCTTCTGCAACAACAAAGGTCAAGACCACAGACATTTTCTAGTTGGCTCATAGATGGTTCCCAAGCACCTAGGATAGGATATGATGAATAATTATTTGTTGAATGATTGAAAAAAAGACTAAAAATAATAATCTAACTATATAAAAAGATCAAAGTGAGTAATACTGGAAAAATTCAAGAAATTTTGACGGAATTTAATAATTTACAAAAATTAGGTACATCTGATTAGCATTTCAACAGGAGAAAGGTGATTTCCCAAACTAATATTTTAAGAAAACTTCAAGAAGGGATAGTATACAGTCATCCCTGCAGTATCTATGGGGGACTGGTTCCAAGACAGCTCATGGATACCAGAATCCATGAGTCACAAATCCCTTATATAAAATGGTGTACTACACTTTATACAAAAATTAATTCAAGGTGGATTAAAGACTTAAACGATAGACCTAAAACCATAAAAACCCTAGAAGAAAAGCTAGGCAATAACATTCAGGACATAGGCATAGGCAAGGACTTCATGACTAAAACACCAAAAGCAATGGCAACAAAAGCCAAAATTGACTAATGGGACCTAATTAAACTAAAGAGCTCTGCACAGCAAAAGAAACTATCATGAGAGTGAACAGGCAACCTACAGAATGGGAGAAAATTTTTGCAATCTCCCCACCTGACAAAGGGCTAATATCCAGAATCTACAAAGAACTCAAACAAATTTACAAGAAAAAAAACAACCCCATCAAAAGGTGGGCAAAGGATATGAACAGACACTTCCCAAAAGAAGACAATTATGCAGCCAACAGACACATGCAAAAATTCTCATCATCACTGGTCATCACAGAAATGCAAATCAAAACAACAATGAGATACCATCTCACACCAGTTAGAATGGTGATCATTAAAAAGTCAGGAAACAACAGATGCTGGAGAGGATGTGGAGAAATATGAACAGTTTTACACTGTTTGTGGGACTGTAAACTAGTTCAACCATTATGGAAGACAGTATGGCAATTCCTCAAGGATCTAGAACTAGAAATACCATTTGACCCAGCCATCCCATTACTGGGTATATACTCAAAGGATTATAAATCGTGCTACCATAAAGACACATGTACATGTATGTTTATTGCGGCACTATTCACAATAGCAAAAACTTGGAACTGACCCAAATGTCCATCAATGATAGATCGGATTAAGAAAATGTGGCACATATACACCATGGAATACTATGCAGCCATAAAAAAAGGATGAGTTCATGTCCTTTGCAGGGACATGGATGAAGCTGGAAACCATCATTCTGAGTAAACTATCAAAAGGACAGAAAATCAAACACCTCATATTCTCACTCATAGGTGGGAACTGAACAATGAGAACACTTGGACACAGGGCAGGGAACATCACACACTGGGGTCTGTCGTGGGGTGGAGGGCAGGGAGAGGGATAGCATTAGGAGAAATACCTAATGTAAATGATGAGTTATGGGTGCAGCAAACCAACATGACACATGTATACATATGTAAGAAACCTGCACGTTGTGCACATGTACCCTAGAACTTAAAGTATAATAAAAAAAAGCTGTACTATTTGCATATAACATACACACATCCTCCTGTATACTTTAAATCATTTCTAGATTACTTATAATACCTAATGCAATGTAAATGTTAAGTAAATAGTTGTTCCATTGCATTGTTTAGGGCAAAATGACAAGAAAAATCTCTATATGTTCAGCACAGACACGACCATCTTTTTTTTTCTAAATATTTTCTCTCTGCAGTTAGTTGAATCCTTAGATAAAGAACCCACAGATATGGAAAGCCAAATGCATATCCAAGAGTATTATCTGCATGGGCTATTGAATACAAAAGACTTAATCTGACTTAAAACATTATATTATACGTTAATTTAGCACCTCATGTGTGTTAAGTGATAAGTGGACTCTTATTTTTTAAAAAAATAAATAATCATGATTCTGCTATAATGTTTTCTTTTACTTGTGTGATTTTCACTCAGGGACTCACTAGCTAGTGAGTGAAAAAGTATCACCTAGAACTTGACATTTTCTCTTCAACATAGCCAGCTTTGAGGACAGTCTCCTTTCTGCCCTGGATCAATTCAGGAAGTACAAAGTCACAGGATTTAGGTGAGAAGAAGCAGCATAAGCTTGAGAGAAGGCTGATTTTATAGAGCTAAAAAGTTGCAACTTTTAAATTTTTTAGAATCTATTTAACCATATCACTACATGAAGTGTATTTGATATACTATAATTAAATGTTGAGCCCTCGTTGTGTTTGGGAGAAGCCATCCAACAGTTTCTAGAAAAGCAGACTGCTGCTTAAAAGCCTTCAGCCACAAGAAACAACTTTCCTGTTTTCTTTTTCTTTCTTTTTTTTTTTTTTTTGTTTTTTTTTGAGACGGAGTTTCGCTCTTGTTGCCCAGGCTAAAGTGCAATGGCGCAATCTCAGGTCACTGCACCCTCTGTCTCTCAGGTTCAAGTGATTCCCCTGCCTCAACCTCCCGAGTAGCTGTGATTACAGGCATGTGCCACCATGCCTGGCTAATTTTTGTATTTTTGGTAGAGATGGGGTTTCTCCATGTTGGTCAGGCTGGTCTTGAACTCCTGACCTCAGGTGATCTGCCTGCCTCGGCCTGCCAAAGTGCTGGGATTACAGGCGTAAGCCACTGCACCCGGCTGAAACAACTTTCTTATTACTGTGCTTCCCCACAGAAAGAATTGCCAAAACACTGCTTCACAAGTAGTTCTCTGCCTAGGAAAAATAAAACCATCATTCAGCAGGTTTAAACTGCAGCATATATAGAAGAGAAAGGGCTGCCCAAATCCAAAAAAAGCTACCAAAAGTGGTTATTCATCTCTCTCCCAAGTGTGTAAGCTTCATGAAGGAAAGAACTGTACCTGTCTTCTTTATCACTGCATCTCATGATTTGCACGTGGTTGGCTTTCATTAAATAGTTGCTGAATGAATGAATGATTCAAAAAAATGAACTCTCTGGATTCAAGATGGGAAATAACTACAAGCTAAACACTGAGCATCTTCTTATAATTCTAAACATGCACATTTACAATTTCTGTCCTTTTTTGATTCATTATTAAATCTCATTAATGTTTCTTGTATTTTTCTGAATTGCTTACTTTTTTCTTTCGGAATAAGTTAATTCTTTTATCTTTTTCATTCATTCAACAAATATTTATTCATCCTGAGCCAAACTCCCTCCTACAGAGAATAATGACAGAACAAATGCCTTGAAAACAGACTTGCAGATCTAAATACTTATCCCACCAATCTCTAGTGAAGTGGCTTCAAGCAACCTGCCTAGCTTCTCCTAGCCTCAGCAACTACAAATGGAATCATTGAAGTACACCGTTTGAGGACTAATTGAGATCATGACTATAAACCATAGGTATTTCATAAGTTTTCATTATACTTCCTTCTTCCGTTACTTATTTAAATGGAGAAATTTAATATCTGATGAGCAAATTCAATTCAAGCTCCCAGAAATCAGAAAATGTCAGCCTGAGAGAACTCTTCTAATGACAGAGACCATGCTAGGTGTCATGTTGATCTCAATTCATTTTCCTCTGGGAACAGAGAAAGACTACGTTTCTCAGTCCTCATAGTCAGTGGGTCATGGAGCTTAGTTCTGGCCACCAGAATGTCAGAGAAGTGACATTTTCCACTTCCAGGCCTGGTCTGCAACTGAAACCCAGATGCAGGGAATTTAATGGAGGACTCCAAACCCCAATAAGATGGTAGAGGCATGGAATGGAAGGAGTCTAGGGCCCTAAATTGCTGAATAGAGTGGATAGACCCTTCCACGTTCACTAAGCTATAACAAATTGTGATATGTAAACTGTGCAATTTGCAACCTGTTTGGTTATTTCTTCTGTCCACAGCAGTTAGCCTACCTTGAATAATTCATCCCACAAACCCACACCCTAGCCCTAAAACTGAAAACCTAGAAACAGATTAATATTATACTTTATCAGTTCTCTCACTAAATTTTTTGAGAGCTAAGACTGATTCTTAACTTCTTGGTACCCAAGTCAGCACTTAATACAATGCCCTAAATAAATTAGTTGCATATTAGCTATATGTGTATTGAATATTGCCACAAGAAAGGATTAAATATACCTACATAAATATGTTTACACAAAGATATATTTTAAACAAAGTCCACCATCTATACACTATTTATTTGAATTTTAAAATAAACCTTATTTTCTGAAATCACTCCAGTTTAGGAAACAACTAAGATGAGATGAACATTCAAATGGCAATAAGAATATAACATGTGTTTTCCCAGTCACTTGTGACAGAAGGGCTAGTGTGGGGAGGAGAAAATTATAGGACGTCAGTAAGAATCATAGTGATGTTTTGACACTGAATCCTGAACTTCAAAATCCATAACACTTCTCTGTCTCACTGAGTCCTGGAGGATCATTTCTCCTTGTATTATGCTTTCCAATTAATTCTGTTATTGCCACTGTCATTTCTATTCTTTCTTCCAGCAGTCATGCTTCTACCATTGCTGGCCAACTTGTTAAGCAATTCTCATATTTCACTTTTGTTGGAGGTCTCCTTCCAGCATACAAGCATCCATTCCCCAAGAGTATTCAAGTATTTGTTTCAGCACTAAATAATTGTTTATTTCAATTTTTATGGTTCCTTCCCTGATGAAACTTGAGACACATTTACGCATAGCTATTTTAGAGAATATTTGTCACTGATGCCCTCAACAACATTTCTCTCCAATAGCAATCAAACAATATCCCAAGCTTTGGGACCTGTGAGCTATCTCCGGCTAAGTCTCCTACATATGGGTCATATTTCTGCCAGAAACCAGTAGTCAATATTTGTCTCCCTTTATTGTTTAATTGCTTGAACCCCAGTGGCCTGGGTGCCTGTCATTCATTTTTTATGTAAATTTTGTTAAGTATAGCATATATTCAGAAAGGTACACACAACACAAGTGTCCAGTGTGGTTAATCAGTTGACTAGTTAGTTACCTAGTTAGTTTGCTTTCTCCAGAAGTCTTGGAGACTCCTTTACAGAAAGAAGTCCTGCTAACAGTCCCTGATATCCTAACATCTTTGATGTGAGCAGGAAGATTCTCTAAGTTCCTCTACTCGCTCTCACACATACTCCCAAAAACTTTTGCTACATAAATAATGAATTAGAGGTAGCATTGGTAATCTATGTCATGGAGACACTTTGAAAGTTTGCTGTTTAGTTTGTATATATTGATTTTGGTTAAGTAGCATTTCCTATTTACACAAACGCATCTCAGGGATAGAATACATACTGGCACTGTGCACAATACTCTGCAGAAGAGAAATCTGCATGGATCGCTAGAGTCATGTTTATAATGGACTTCAGTCAACAAATGAAAAGGGGGAAGGGAACTGGCCACACATCAGACCAAGAAATCCTTTCATGTTTCTATCCACATATTTACCCCGTGCTGTGCTCCTTCTCACCACTCCCTCCAAATATCAAGAGGGAAAGACGCTGAATCTACAGCCAGATGTAAATTTCCACACAGTCAAATCTTCTCTGCCTTCTTAAGCATGTCCGTATTTAAACACTATAAAAATATAAAAATTATTCCAAAAGGTGGTATTCCAATGTTTTGAAGAAGACAGTTGTGCCTACAGGTAATTCACAGGAAAGTGGGTGGTGATGGGGAAAAGAAAAAGCATTCTTAGAATGAGTCCTGTACCTCACAATATACAGTCAATCATTTCCTTTTTTTTAAATCTTCAAATTCTGGATTTAATTAAAGTATCAGCCTTTTATTTTTTGAAACTATCTATGAACTTGGCTTATCCTAATTGTAATCTTACAACTGTCTATCTTCAGACAGAGCTATAATTCATATTTTAAGAATGCTATGGAAATATTTTAATCTCATTCACAATCAAATATTATTTCCTCTTTAATTTTTTCTTCCTCTAGCCAACATATTTCCAAAATTAATAGGAACAAAACAAGAAATTCTGAAACAGGCATTATTTATGTAGACTGCTAGATATTTTTTCCTAGAATGTCATTCCCTGAGCCTTTTCTCCCTTTAAATGCTATCATTAATTTATTTGCCCCCATGTAGGTAACTACATTTAAAAACAAATCATGAAACACAATTCTTCACATCTATGCCCTCTCCACTACCCTCTCCACTACTCCACTATGCCCTCTCCATCACTACCATGGTAGCTTTGCAGAGAACAGGTCTGCCAGGATTTTTAACACATTCACACCACTGCTGGAGTATCTGAAAGTATGGATGATATGAGCATCTGGGGCTCCACGTGTGCATTGCTCCTCAATATGAAGATGAATCTTTTGGAGCTATGTATACATCCCTAACACATTTATTTCACTGCTCTGAGATGAAGGTAAGTGGATCCTCTTCCCCCACATATTTAATTGTTTTTATAAATTTTCATGCATAAAAAAGAACTATCTTCTAGCCTAAGTGATTCCATTTCACCATGATTTAGGTCTAATAATATAAACATGAAAGATGGACCTGGAGTGATCCAATAAAAGGCCAGATTTTAGGAAAGAAGAGCAGCACCCTCTGAGCAAGCAGGAAATCTGAATTTATAAGCAGATATCAACACTCTTAAAACATGCTACTGAATTTAATTCTAATCTTTTATACATTCACATATAGATTTTAAAATATGATTATTTAAAAGTTTTACAAGAGCAGAGGACTTTTAGAACAGTGAAACTCTTCTGTGGGACACAGTAATTGTAGTACATGTCATTACACGTTTGTCAAAATTCATAGGATGTACAACACCAAGCATGAACGCTAATGTAAGTTACAGATTTTGGGTGTGCTATAGACTGAATGTTAATGTCCCCCCAAAATTCATGTGTTGAAATCCTCACCCCTAAGGTGATAGTATTAAGACATGGGGCCTTTGAAAGTTGATTAGGTCATGAGGGTGGCACTCTCGTGATTGGGACTGTGCCTTTATAAAAGAGATACTAGGCAACTCTGTCACCCCTTTCACTATGCAAGGAACAGCAAGAAGGCAATCATCTATGAACCAGGTAAGCGTCCCCACCAGACAGTAAATCTGCCAGTGCCTTGATCTCGGACTTCCCAGCCTCCACAACAATGAGAAATAAAATTCTGTTGTTTATAAACCACTTAATCTATGGTATTCTAACAGCCAGAAACAGATGAAGACAGAGTGATAATTAATGCATCAATGTAGGTTCATTGCTTGTAACAAAGGTACTACTCTGATGCCAGCTGTTGATAATGGGGAAGGCTGTGGGCATGTGGGGGAAGTGGTATGACTATTTTTTTTAAGTTTGATATCTGGATATTTTTTCACTTTAACAGTAAATCATACAGAATGAATACATAATAGGAATATGGCTTCTCTGTGCTCTCACTCTTCTCTAGTTGGCTGGGGGATCCTACTGTAAATGCATTCATCATCAGTACAACTTTGAGCAAATCACTATTTCTGAATGTCTCATTTTAAAGGGCTTTTTATTTTTTTCTCACATAATTCCTGCACAAACACCCCTCCTTCTCATTGCATGCCACTTCATTTTCTCTTCATTTGTGTCATTTTGCCTATCAATCCGAGATAAAATCAGCTTTTCTAAAGCCTGCCTTTATTTTTACCAGCATTTTAAAGTCTGTATAAAAAAAAGGAATTACAGACTTAAATAACACTGGTTCTCTTCTCCCCAGTCTTCTCCCACCACCCACCACCCAGTCAATTCTACTGTCAGAGACAGAATTGTAAACAGCCCACATTCAATCAAGTGATTTCTTGGCTAGCACACTCACCTGCCTTGCAGGCCATGAACATCTGTCTCAGTCTGACCTGTGCTTATGTTTCCTCCTTGCCATTTCCCCAGTGGATCATGGCACTTTCCCATTTCCATCGCCTTGCCTTTGTCTCTCCTCCTTCATGCCTGTTCCCCCTTTTTACCTGGAAAAAATGTTTACAATCCCTTACATTTCAACTTAGCTTTTCAGTGCAACTCTCATTAACACTCCCTCCCCCAGGATAATATCGATGAACACAATCCTTCTTCTGGTTTATATCACTTGCATTATTGCTTATTATATTATACTATGATTAGTTATTCATGCAGCTGTCTTTCCAGTGGACTGTGAGAAACTTGGGGCACAACTGACCTTAGTCATTTTTGTAGGTCCAACTTCTACTTGAGGGGCTAGCATTGAGTAGAAGGCTAGGCTTATTTTATGAAAGTATTCACATAACCAGTATCTACGAGTCATTTATCTGACCAAAGAGAAGAGCCAAGATTCTCTAATCTCACCCATGAAAGGAGGAAATAAAGATTTTTCCTTATTTCTGTCTGGTTCGCTAGAATATATATTTTACTTGTATTAGTCTTTCAAAGTATATAATATGACCTTTTCTTTCCTCATCAATTTAGTTTAGAATAGCACAATTTTTTCCCTTGTATATGAAGGTCTGAAGAATTGGATATATCTTTGGAGTTAAAGGTTGGCCCCATCTGAAAATGGCAATGTAAACTTGAACAATGGTTATTCCCAAAATTTCATCCATCTATTCAGTCACTCAAATATTTTATATCTTCCATATGGAACAAATAAAATTCTTCTTTTTATCCATTAATTTTACATCCGATGTAGAGAACATTACTATTTAGATCAAGCTCACGAGTACAAAATGCCTCTGAAAATCCAAAATTTTATGAAAATTTTAACATTAGCCAGATCTAAATCTCATGAGTTCCACAAGAATCAGAATCAGCCCCTGTAGCACTCACTAAATAATGCTTTCCTCCAGCAGCCCAAAGCCAAAACCAGACTAATGATTTTCAGGAAGGAGTAGTAATTTCAGAAGATGGGAAAATATGAGGAAATATGATGATCTACTGAACATTACCCACCATTGCTGCCACCAACACTATTCACCCCCCATTCACCCACTCTCTCACACATACACACACAAACACATGCCTTCATACAACTCTCCTGAGCGAGGCTGCTGTCAGAGGCGTGTATCAGTAGTTACAGTTGTTTTCTAGCTTATATTTGCTTATATACTACAGAAACCAGGTTAAATGGGGGTGGCCAGGTTCCAAAATTTTTCCTGACTTACAGAAACTTTTGTTTCCAGAAACCCATGTGGAAAAGACATCAGGTTGAAACATGTCAGAGTTTGATGGGAAACCCATTGAGCTGGCAGTCACTGGACCTGAATTCTCATGCTGGTTCTGCCATGGTGAACTTTAGCACATCTCTTTATATTTCTAGATCTCAGTTCACTTATCTACCATGGAACATAATTTCCAAGATTGTGTTTATTTTCACTGGGTTATACCAACCTCTCACAGTACATGCACATGTGCTAGGTGCAAAATAAGTAAAAATATAACCTGGAGTTTTTCAAAGTTACAAGATTTTTAAAGAAAAAATAGTAGACATCAAAGACATATTATGCTCATTATGGGTGGAACTTTCTCTGTGCCCCCAAACATCTGGTGAATATGCTCTTTTTCCTCTGCTGTTAAAAGTCCTTATTCAAAATGATGGCAAACTACTGATAAATAGTTTCCAAAGTCCCTTCTATATCTTTTCATCCTATGATTCTCTGCATTAAATGGCAAACAGTCCGTTTGCCAGTTTGATTTAAACCATGGTTGTAATTTACTACTTAAATACAATGCTTTGTATGTAAAGAAGTTAAAATTCCAAAGTAATACCACAATCCAAAGTCAAATGTCCTGCCTTGGTGGTGAGGGAAGATAGAGATATAAGAGAGAAAATTCTTCCAAGTGTGCACCTGATTCTTCACAGGTGAGAAAGAAAAGCAGAAGTGAGAAATAAAGATAATATGTAGAACTAGCCTGAAAATGTGGCTGGGACAAAATGGAAATGCCCCCAGAGAGGAGAAGCAGAGAAGGTGTTCCTGTGAGGGGAAAGGAATCACCTACTCCCCTCAAGAGAGTTCAAAACCTGCGTTCTAGTAAATATAGCCTAGGTAGTTTGATTACTTTGGTTCTGGAAGTCTGAGAAATAAAGGCTATGAAGAGTTAAATAAACGCTTCATAGAGAGCTTCTCAAAATTATGCTTCTCTCTTTGTCCATATCTCATAAGCATAGATTACTATAATCATAAATCTTGGTATAAGCCACTCAGTCTTCATTTCATTATTTTGTGGAGAATATGATGCTTTTTGAATGCCGTGACTCACCATAATACATCCAGCCGATTCTAACATGTCTCTCAAAACCAAGAATGTAAATTCCCACAGAAAAATACAGTATGTTTAGGTCTTTTATCTTGGCAACCTCCATCAGCCAAGAAAAATATGTCCCATTGTCCCATTGTCATTCGTCAGGATGCTTTGACTTTTATAAAGTGGGAGCTTTTCAGGAGAAACATGCCTAAATCAAGACCCACAAAATGAAAATGCACTTTTGGGGAGACATATGTATGGGAAATATTTTCTTTCACTTTAATTTCTGCTAACATTTTGATAATGGGATTTGTGTCGTAAACACTAAACAAGGAACCAGTTTAAAGACTGCACTCATATGAGGGAACACTACTGTAGTCAAAGCCTTCCTTACAGGCAGAACTGAAATTCAGTTGCATGACACAGTTCCTTACATGCAAAACACAGTCATTTGTATATATTAAGAAAAATGAATGAAAAGAATAGTGCACTGAACAGATTACCCATGATTTATGAAAAGAAGGAACCATTATCTGCTATCAAATTTACAAACTTAGCATATTCCATTTGCCTCATTGTTTCATCTATTTATTAAAATGAAGATGAGAAAGGAAAAATGGAAGATGACAATTTTCGTTATGGCAGAGATGGATGTTGTAAAAGGGTTGGTAAAATAATTAGAACAGATAAATTCACAACAAACTACAAACTTCTATTTTGTGCACATAGTTCTAGTGCACCTGGAGAAGAAAGCATTCCAAAGCCTTGGCTGTCGTGTTTTCTAAGGAGAACAATAAAGTTCTGAAACCTTCACTGGGCTCTCTAAACAATTCAGGGTGTTGCCTTTGATCTTACAAGCCCCAATATCATTCGAGTTCAGGTTTCCATAGAAACTGCCTTTATGTACCACCATGCCTGTTTCAGCTGTCCAAAGAACAGCTGCCAAGAGGCCTCAGGTGTGAATACCAAAGACTGTAAGCAACACATTTTCCATGGAGAAATTCCATCTTTGGAATTCACTTTTTCAGTTGGTTTCACCAAGTGCAGGATATTGGCCTTCAGGCCATAGAATAAAGCCCAATTACCTGGTACTTATGGGACTATTTGCTGGTAAAATAAACATCAAGTCACAACCTTATTAAGATGGAATAAGTAGCATGGCTTAAATTCTCAAAATTCTCTGACTTCCTTTTGAATTGCTCCAAGCATGCCAATGTGTGTTGAAATTATAATTAAGTCTTTCCACTTCTCTGTGAAAAAAATTTGAGTCTGCCTAAATAATAAAGGTTCTTTTGCAGATGCAGGGTGTTTTATAAAAATTGGCAGTGCATTTAAAAATAAATAAATAAAGCCCTTAGAATTAGAACATTTATTTGTGTTGCACATCTAGAGAGCTCAGGTAGAAACAGAAAATTCCACCAAATGCACTGGTTTATGGAGATACCAAGGGAGTGATCAACCTCTTTCTCCAACCCATGGAAGCACAGTTTGTAGTTCAGTTTGAGAATAGCCCACTGTCTTCAACAAATAGATATTTTACCATGACAAAGGGAAGTATTAAGTATCTAACTTTCAATCAAAGAGAAAACCTCATCCTTTCTCAACAACAGGGTTTTAAAAGTGTTATTTGGTTGCAACCTTGTACCAAAAAATAAATAAATAATGCAACCTCCTAGAAAAAAACGTAATTTTAAAAAAAAAAAAACCAAGCTTATTCATCATAGCTCAAACAGTACTATCTTTAGGCATTCCTGTAGAAAGCACAATGAGCTAACAAGAGAGGCAGCTGACTACTCAATTCTGCAAAAAATGGGCTAAGCATCAAAAAGTATCACAGAAAACAATAAAACATGTATTTAACATTTTTTCACGTTCACTTACAAAGTACAATTTATTTTCACATCTCTCTCAAATTTTGAGAGAGAACTGTTCATATCCAAGTACTGTTCATATCCAAAGCCTACCCCATCTCAGTAAATGGCACTGTAATTCATTCAGTTGATTACACCTAAATCCTAGGAATCATCTTTTTTTACCCCACACCTCACATCCAATCAATCAGTACATCCTATCAACCTTACTTCCAAACTATATTCCAAACCCAGCTGCTCCACACCATCTCCTCCCTATGCACCTAACCCAAGCCACCATCATATCTAGTCTAGAATATTTTATAATATTCTCATTGGTAGTCTCCCTGCCTCAAATCTTACTCCCTGATTATCAGCTACTCTCCAAAAATCAAATCAATTGATTTTTTCAAGTCTAAGTCAGATCCCAACATGTCCTACTAAAAACCTTCATTATCTTTCCCTTGCAACCAAATAAATAAATAAATAAATAAATAAATAAATAAATAAAGTCCAAAGCTACTTGTCAGGGCCTCCTAGCTCTAGGTGATCTGTCCCATCTCTGTTCTCATATCCCTCCCTGTTCTTTTTTCTGTTCCTTGTGTAAAATTGGTCACCTTCACACTTGCTGTTCTTTTTCTTGGATACACACAAGTCGTCTCATTTTAAGGTAACAACTCAAATGTCATCTCCTCAAAGAGGCACTCCATATGCACCCTAGGTAAAGTCGTGCTCATCTCAACATTCCTCTCTAGCACTTCTTCATAGCAGAACTGGCATAAGATTCAGATCAGAAAACAGAAAAGATAGGTCAATTGAGATTACCCAGGGAAAGAAACAGAAAGAAAAACTAATGAAGCAAATGAACAGAGCTGGACACCTGTAGGAAACCATCAAGATACCTGAATACACAGAGTCCCAAAAGGAAAGAAGAAGTCCCAAAAGGAATCAGAGTCCCAAAAGGAAAGAAGAAAGAGAAAGGGGTAAAAAAATTTTAAGAAACAATGACCAATAACTTCTCAAATTTCGTTTTTAAAAAACATTAATCTACACACCCAAGAAACTCAATGAATTCCAAGTTGGATAAACTCAAAAAGCAGGTTCGTTGTTCACTGCTGCATTTGCAGATCCTAAAACAGTGTCTGACACATAGAAGGCCTTCAATAAATATTTGTCAAATCAACAAATTAATCTTCATTTCACAAAATAGAAACCTGAAGCACAAAAAACAGAGTAATTTGCCCAAAGCCAAACAGCTATTAAGTGATGGAGTCTGGTTCTAAATCCAGGAAGTCCAGCTACATGCAACAGAGCCCTCAATCTTAATCCCACACTAGTCTACATCATGTACCAGCCCTAGTGGTACTAAAGTGTTTGAATCTACATCTTCTGTGTGAGACCCACATTGCATAACTAAACACCTCCTGCTGTTTTTTTTTTTACGCTTTCATCTGAAGGACATGCGCTTGCCAATTTTCACATCTTGTTAGGCATAGAGAATTACAATATTTGTACAGCACACTGGGGCAAAGTAGCACTTGGTCAAAGGTAGCTGGCTTGGGAATCCAACAGCCCCAAGCTCGTCCCACCCATCGCCAGGGCTAAGAACATCTGAGTAGTCCTACAACCTATTTGCTAACACAACTCTTGGCATGCTCTAATTTACCCAGCTTTATTATCTTTAAAAATGGGGCATTGGTTCATAAAACAGGACAAATGATGCCCACTTCATAGAGTACTTGTGAAATATAAATGAAACATCATAGACAAAATGTTTACTAGTCTCTATGACCATGTTAGGTGCTCAGTTAATGGCGGTCATGATCATCGTGTGGTATCAGTGGTAGCATTTGTTCACAATTTCCATGGTATCTCTATAACCAAGGAGCAGCTTGGGCCAGATTCACCATTCATGTCCATTTCTCTGCTTCTGATAGCAATGAAATATTCTTGCAGATTACTTTTCGTTTACTACTGGTGGCAGGGGCAGGCCACCTGGAGCAGCCATCGTGATAGGAGCAGCAGTGGCAGCAGTGGGTCCCCCATGCCTTGCGTCCCCTGTGCCCCATATCCTTGAAACAGCTGACTGTGCCACCCTCACTCTCGCACAACCAGGCAGGACCTGGCCCCAGGCCCAGATTCTCTGCTGCTCCAGACCCTGGCCCAACATCACCACTCTCTCTCACTGCCATTGCAGAGAGGGCATGGAGAGGAGCGAACAGTCCCCCGAGCCCTCCCCTGGAAGCCCCCGGAAGCCCACCACCCTGGGGGCCACTGTGATGGGGTGGGGCCATGTCACCCGCCAGCTGGGGAGCAGCACAGTCAGGCACAGAGTGGTGGGCAGAGAGGGGCCTCGAGGCAGAGCTGGACCCCGGGCAGTACTGCACCTGCGCAAGGAATATGGGAGCTGGCCCAGGGCACACAGTTGGGGCCATGCTTCAGGGGCCCAGGCCAGGAAGTGGGAGCTGCACCTGCTTCAAAGATTTGGCCAGCAGACCAGCCACCATGCCCACCCCAACAACAGTGCCAGGTTCCTGCACCTATGGAGGAGGCCCTGTGTGGGGTAGCCCAGGGCCACATGCCTAGGGTCCGCCCCACATCACCGTGACTGCAGAGCCTGACACTCCTGATGGCCAAGCTTGGGGCCCACAATCCACTCCTGGAGTCTCTCTCCAGGTAGGGCCAGGAGCTGAGGGAGGGAGAGCCCTGGGCCACCCCTGAGCACCCGGCCATGGGAAGAACTTGCAGCAATGTCTCCCCTGCCCTAGATGATGGTCGGGACCCAGGGAGGACCTGGAGCTCCTGCCCCAAACACCAAGGAGGTGTGGCCAGGGCTGCAAAGCCAGTGGGAGCCAGGGACAAACGGGAGCCCAGCTCCTTCTGAGCTGGCGGGGCAAAAACTCCCCGGGTGCAGCTGTGGCCACCCTGCCAAGGCTGTGGATCCACGTATCTCTGCACTCTCGGGAGCCCGCGAAGGCAGCCCTGCCCACTGTGGGCTCAAGGGTGCCTGCTGCTGCTGCCTGGCTT
>NW_012109452.1:1256912-1258126 GCF_000951045.1 Mandrillus leucophaeus | reverse complement strand
TTTATTTTTCGAGATGGAGTTTCACTCTTGTCGCCCAGGCTGAAGTGCAAAAGCGCGATCTCGGCTCACTGCAACCTCTGCCTCTTGGGTTCAAGAGATTCTCCTGCCTCAGCCTCCCAAGTAGCTGGGATTACAGGTGCATGCTACCATGCCCAGCTAATTTTTGTACTTTACTTAGTAGAGACGGGGTTTTGCCATATATTGAAACCAACCTGGTCTCGAACTCCTGACCTCAGGTAATCCACCCACCTCAGCCCCCGCAAAGTGCTGGGATTACAGGTGTGAGCCACCACGTCCAGCTACAAGACACTTTTTTTTTTTTTTTTTTTTTACTATAAAATGCAAAGAAGAAGGAGAAAGAGGTATAAAATGTAGAGAAGAAGGAGTCACAGGAGGGAATAAAAGAAAACAGAACATGGTTAGAGACACATGTTTTCTTCATTTTTTCCCAAATTAAATCATAAAATTTTCACAACTTTCACCAAAATACCTGACTAAAATCCAAATTATTTTTCAGGACCTACAGAATCCAGCATTGTCTGGCCCCCAACTGCCAACTACATCTCTGCCCTCATCACCTACTCGCCCCCAACTACCTCCAACCACAGGGTCTTCCCACTTTTCCTCCAGAACACCAGGCCCCCTACCACATTAAGACTTCTGCACCTGTGTTCCCTCTGCCTGTAGTTATCCCTTCCCACTCATTCTCTCACTTTATTCAAAGGTCACCTCTTCAAAGAAACATTATTGGACAACATCATTAGTATCATCCTCTTCATTTTCCTTCTGTACCCTGCTTTTTCTCTTTGTCACACCTATCACTATCTGACATTATCTGACTACCTGACACTATCTGACCAGAGAATGTGGGCCTCATGAGAGCAACGGCCATCTGTGTTGTACACAGTGACATCTCATTCACTCCCCAGCACCTGGGATAATGAATGTCTGGCACAGAGAAGGACTCCACCAATATTGGTTTAATGATATAATGAAAAATTCCAACTAGATAAAATTATTCCAAATTTTTTTTGGAATTATAAATGAAAAGATAATAAAATATTTTATTGCAGTAATACAGTTGTCTTGCTTCACCAAATATTAATATTTATTTTAAGGCCGGGCGCGGTGGCTCAAGCCTGTAATCCCAGCACTTTGGGAGGCCGAGACGGGCGGATCACGAGGTCAGGAGATCGAGACCATCCTGGCTAACC
>NW_012109452.1:1251575-1254507 GCF_000951045.1 Mandrillus leucophaeus | reverse complement strand
TGGCGGGGCAAAAACTCCCCGGGTGCAGCTGTGGCCACCCTGCCAAGGCTGTGGATCCACGTATCTCTGCACTCTCGGGAGCCCGCGAAGGCAGCCCTGCCCACTGTGGGCTCAAGGGTGCCTGCTGCTGCTGCCTGGCTTCTCCCTGCTGTTGGCTCCTGCTCCAATCTTGGAACAAGATCAGGGCCGAGCCCAGGTGCTGTCACAGCCTAGCTGGGGGTGCACACACTCAGGACAATGCTGACATGCCAGCCTCCTGCCACCTCTTGGCCCCCTCCAGATTCGGGGTGCTGACAAGTAAGGGACGGAGGTTGAATGGGGACTGAGGATAGCCAGGTGCTGGCCTGCAGGCACCCCCTGGCACAAAAAGCCTGGGTTCCATGAGCTGTGGGAGAAGGCAGACAGGGTTCTGGGTGGAGGGACCAGTCTGGTGAAGCCCCACCTTCAAGCTGGGAAGGGCCTGAAGCCTGAGGGCCCAATCCCGTGGACCAGACGGGGAACTTGTGGTGCTTTTCCCTGGGTCCACCTATGGCCACCCATGGAACAATCAGCACAGAGAAGAACTACCCTCTCTGCTAAGAACTGAACACTCATCCAGACACCCTGGCTACAGACAGAAGCTGCCCACTGCAGGTCTCCTCTTAGCTGTTCTACTGCTCAGTAAGGCTCCTCTTTGTCTTGCTTACCCTTCACTTCTCTGTGTACTTCATTCTTTCTGGTTGCAGGACAAGGACTCGAGACCCACGGAATGGTGAGGCTAAAAGAGCTGTAACACAAACAGGGCTGAAACCTGCCCCTTGCTTTCCATGTTGAGGCAAAGAGAAGAGGAAAGTTGCAGCCCTTTGGGGAGCCCAGACCTGGGAGCTCCCCCAAGCCAGGGCTGTGACTCCTTTTTTGGGACCTGCATTTCCTGGTATCTCCAAGCTTCCAGGCACCACCACCTACCTTGGTGCCAGCTGGGGAAGTAACTTACGCTGCACCTGGTCCAGCCACAGCCTCACAGAGAGCTAGCGCCCGTGCCAGCACCTGCAGTGGCCCACTCAATGACAGCAGCTGGCGTGTCTGTGCACAGTGGCCATAACCCACACTCACTCACACACCCCTCGCCACTCCACACCTGATTCACAGTCTCCCCTGGAGGCATGGAATCCAGGCAGGTAGTGTGAGCTGAGTGCAGCCCGCCAGGCCAAGTGGGTGGAACAAGCGCAATGGGCCCTAGCAAAACTTGGGCAAAGGTGCCACCAGTCACAGAGGTTTCCAGCCAGAAAAGTGACACCCCAAGGATCCCATAAGACTACCTTTGACTTGTTCACTCAGTGACAAGACATGGTACTGTGCACTTTGGGAGATTCAAGAAAAGCATAATTATAGACTTGGAATAAAATGAGACTACTACACTGTTGAATTGTTTCCCCTGAATACCCTGAATATTTTCTAAAACTTTTACTAAGTGAACACTCAATCAATTTTTGGATACCTCCAATGATGGGGAGGCCACCATGCAAAGAATCCCATTCAAGTATGAGATGAGATTTATTAAAAATTCTTCCTTATTTTGTGTCCAAATCCAACTTCCTTAAACTTCCACCCACTGGCCCTTTCACAATTTCGTGCCATATTGATGAAAAAGATAACACTTTAAAACTCACACATACCTGGGACTGTCTGGAGACCTGCAGCCTGGACGGACCCATTAGGGTGTTATTTATAGGAGGAACTAGAGAGCTACCTGGAAAAGAAGTCATTATTTCTAATGAAAAGCAAGCTGTGTCACAAGCAGCAGATAGGAGCCATCATCTACAAACAGTTGATGATGTCAACTACCTACTTTTCTATAATAACTTAATTTGTGACTAAAAATCTACCCTTTCACATATCACATATTTGTTTGTAGATGATGAGAGATGGGCAAATGAGTAGAGTCAGTCTCTCAAATAGTCTTTCAATCCTGCCTCTATGGCATCATTTTTAAGCCCCGGGGATAGGAAGAACCTTACAATGAAAAATAAGAAATGGAAATTTTTCTGAAATTAGGTAATTACTACATACATGTTTATGCTAATAAATTTCAAAATCTCAGTGAAATAAAACATTAATAAGAAAATATCGATAATCAAAACTGACTCAAGAAAAATATCATACATGAAAAGATTGATAAAATTGAAAGAAATTTAAAGTTATCAACTAATTTTCTCCAATAAAAGGTATGGGACCAGACAGTTTTCTTGGGAAGCAATTCAGTTCATTTTATGAAGTTAGCATAACAAAAAATAGCAAAAGTGACCAAAAAGTGTCCAAAATACAAAAGCTGTAAATCAACCTTATTAATGTAGATTTGAAAGGACTAAATAAAATAAGAATAGAGCAAATTAAGCAGCTAACTGGAACAAACATCTACCATAATCAAGTAGGATTGACTTCAGGAGTGCAATAATTGCTTAATACTAGAAATAAGTCAAAGGACAAAAACCATATAATTATCTCAAAAGATACTAACAGGAATTTGAAAATTAATAATCTATTCTTTAGGGAAAAGTAAATAACTTTTTCCTAGAGAAAATTCTTTTAGTGTGCAAGTAAATAAATATTCTAAAACAATGACATTAAATGTAAATCTTTAGAGTGACTTCCATAAGCAAGAAATAAGTGAAGATATCCAATATCATTCTTGATCTGACAGAGCTATGCAAATGGAGAGGACAAATTGTCATCATATTGGAAAACAAAGTTAAAATTTTTTACTCAAAAGTGGTAAAGATTTAGTTGAAAATCTCTTCAAATTTAGTATGCAGATGTAAGATATATAAAGATCCACACTTTTTTCTATATCATATGTTAGAAAATACAATAGAATAGATATTCCATTCACAATAACATTACACATATATAGTATTCCTAGAAATAACCCCCCCAAAAATGTGAGGAACCTATA
>NW_012109452.1:1218257-1250131 GCF_000951045.1 Mandrillus leucophaeus | reverse complement strand
ATATATATATATATATTAAAATCACAGTAATTAAGTCAACTTTATACTGCGCTAGGGACAGGCAGAATAAAACAATATAGTCAAGCCCCAAATAACCATAGTTCATAGAAGAACCTAGTATATAAAAAGCCAGCATTATAAAACAATGGAGAAAGTCGATCATTAGTCAGCAAAGGATGTAAGGTAAACTTTTTTTTGAGACGGAGTCTCACTCTGTCTCCCAGGCTGGAGTACAGTGTTGTGATCTCGGCTCACTGCAAGCTCCACCTCTGGGGTTCACGCCATTCTCCTGCCTCAGACTCCTGAGTAGCTGGGACAGGCACCCGCCACCATGACCGGCAATTTTTTTGTGTGTTTTTAGTAAAGACGGGTTTCACCGTGTTAGCCAGGATGGTCTCCATCTCCTGACCTCGTGATCTGCCCCCTGCAGGCCCCCAAAATGCTGGGATTACAAGCGTGAGCTACCGTGCCCAGCCAAAGCTATTTTATAAAGTATATTAAACTTTATAGGTCTCTAAAATAGTTTTTGGATAAAACAATTAAATAGGAAAATATATATAAATATTTTGCTGATACTTGAATATGAATGATAGTGTTAGAAAATCACAAAGAAAAACATGAAAAGATTTGAGTGCATAAAATTTTAAGTTTGTACATAGCAAAAATGTTACCGAAATTGAAAACCTACACAATGAAGAAAAAAATCTTGGCACACTTATAACCGAAAGCCATTATGTTGATCATATAAAGGAAGCTTAAAGATAAATATAAAAAGCATTGAAATTAACAGAAACACAAAACACAACAAGCATATTAAAATGTTCAGTCTTAATGGTAATTACAAAAGTGTAAATTAAAACAATGCATCTATCATGTCAAAATTATAAATGCTAAAAGTTTTGTTAACAAAGATATAGTGGAATAGGTTCTCATAAACTGCTATAAAAAAAAGTCATGTTTGATAAGAACCAGTAATTCTACTCCTAGAAATTATTCCTAAAGAAATAATCAAATGTAGGCTGACATTTATATCCAAGATTTCTCATCATAGCATTTCATATAACAATAAAAATTTATTTTTAAAAAACAAATTATCTAATAATATGATGAAATAATTTATGGTACATTCACATAATGGATGATTACGTGGGTATTAAAGATCTTTTTCAATGAATATTTAATGATATATACTAGCATTTATTATATATATAAAGTTTGAGAATATGAAGGGGACGAGAAGGAGGAGGGAATAATTCCAAATTATATACATAGTTATTATAGGCTATTACAGCTGAACCGGGTTTAGATTGTATAGGTAAAAGAATTGTCACCTTTTTCAAAAACATAGTTGCATTTAGAGCTTAGGTCTATTTGGAGGAGTTGAGTAGTACCATCTGCTTATATAAATGTATACACAGTAAATGGTGCCTCCTGATAAGAAATGAAATGGCCCATAATCTTGAGAGTCAAAGATGTAAAAATCTGTCCGATTCACTACTGTGGGAGAGGGTGGATATATCCAAGCCAAAGCAGACATAAACAAAAAATGTTATGTCCCATAAGGAAACCCAAATAAGAAAGACTAGGCTGCTGATCACCGGAACTGAGATCCAGGGCCTTAGGCATTGAAGGGAATGCAGGTTTCAGAATCAGCATGCATCTAATGCTGTAACTTGTTTTTTCTCAGCCCCTCACACCCAGGTCCTGTGATACCATGAAGTAAAGTTCTCTCCAGCTCTTAGCATTGTTCCCGGCATGTAGTACTCAATGAACATTTTCCCTGAATGAAAGAAAAAATGAGAGAGTCAATGAATAAATACATGAATCAAAAGTTGTCTACATGGACCAGACAATGTTGCTGTGGACACTTCAACTATGCGTCATGCTGAGAAATATCTTCTTCAAACCTCAAATCGCAGATCCATAGATCCTTTTACCAGGAACAAGGACAAGAGCAAGCAGGGTATTAGGAACTTCCCCAGCAGCTGTGACATCACAGTGAGGAAAGTGCCCAGGGGTAACTGAGTCCAAGGCCGAACTCTCTTGGGAGTTAAGAGATGCAGCCTGTGGCCCTCAGGGCTACATTCAAGTTTCAGAAGGCAGCCACAGGTGAGCAACAAGAATTAGTCAAGGTATGAGTGTAGGTGTTTGGGATACTTGGAACAAAGAAACCAGGGAAAAGCCTGCACTGTGTGCTTCTTTGTCAGGCTGGTGCCCAAGCCATTTTGATTTGGATGTTTGACAGAGTTTCTATTTTGCAGATACAGGCTTTTACCAAATAAATTATTTAAATTACACAATAGCATGCTGTTTGATAAAAGCAAAACATCTTGTGTAGACACACGCACAAAATCTCAGGCTTGTGCCTAAGATCAAGTATACACACATGCACACAGGCATACACGTGTACACATATACTAACACCACAACAGACACAGAGAAATATTTGTGTATTATAAAATTTCTCACTGAGGGCTTTGAAATGATTTTGTAAATCAGAAAATATTTAAAACATAGCTTGTAAGGGGGAAAAGATAAATAAAAGGTGCACAACATTAAAATTCCTACTTTTCTAAATTCTGTCAGATTTTATGACCACAGGTTTATATTGCATGGTGTCTGGCTATAGAACACAGCACAAGAGGGGATTAATAATTCTCCTTTTTGGATCACCTTTGTGGTGCAGAGGCCTGAGGAGTGAGGTCGAAGAGGCCACCTCCGCAGAAGGCACTGGGGAGGAACCAGCTTTGATGGGCAGCCCTGGTGGTGGTGACAGCACTGGCAGGAGCCAACTGACTAGCAGGAGCCCCATCTGCCTCACTGCTGGGCAAAGGGAAGCACTGACCCATCCTGACAGCCACGCAGATTGACGGACCAGCGCATGGAAGGAAAACAAGGCAGACTCACAGAATTAGTTTGAAAAAACCTGGGGGAGCCGTAGTTCTCATGAATTGAGTGAGGAAAGAACCTGAAAATATGTTTCATTATTGTCATTGAGACCCCAGTCTCAACCCTAGACTATTGTGACCTGGGGAGAAAGTTTTCAATTGATTGTCCTCCCCGGAGCTTTTACTCTTGTAAAAGAAATAAAGAAACACTTGAAAAGTGAATGGCGTTAAGTCATACAGGACTAAGTGGGGCATAGGGAATTGACACTAAAATGATGTAAGAGTTTAGAAGAAAGTTATCTGAGAACCAAGGGGCCAGAAAATTTTCATTAATGGGAAAGGAATGCACAATAAACTAGAACTGAACAAAATGAGAGAACTGGAGATGGGAGGCAGGGAGCATTCTAGTGGCATATTCATCCTACAGCATCATCTTCATGGAAGGTTCTAGAAAAGTTATCCTAAAAAGAAATAGTGACGGTTACTAGCAAGTTCAATCAATCTTTCATACATAATATATGGTTAAACATCATACGAGAAGTATTTATTTTCCATGGAATCTTATAAAAGCATTCAAACTCAAGACACATTAAAGCACAAAATATCTGCCTAGTGTACCCATTATTCTGAGAAAGAAAAAAATGGAAAGCGAGAAAATGTATAATTACAAAAAACCTGTGGTGCTGTATTTTTACTGCAATTGGAACCACCACAATCTGACAGTGTTGATCGCCCCCTGGTGGTCATATTAGTAAAGATTGGTTTCCCGGGGAATTTAAACTATTTTTCTTTATGGGGAATGGTTCCAAAAGAAGAAATGTACCATTGGCTTGAATTCTTCTACACTAACCCTACATTGATCGACCAGCAAATGCAGCTCATTTCCATTTCTTCCCCTCCACTAATACTTTGCTTGGTGATTCCAAAAAGCCCCTCCTTTCACCCCAGCTATGGTAAAATGAACTCAGGAGAATTTGTAGATATAGGCAATAATATGGTTAATTCCAGATGGTAAGAAAATGGTGTCACATATTTCTAAGAAAAATACTAAGCATCATGAAAATCATACGATGCTAGCTGTGGGCTAAAACAAACAAATGAAACATCATGAAAATCAGTGGTATGGAAAGCAGGCATATGGACCTCACTCGTCTCTGTGAGACTTAGGCAAAAAAAAAACTAATTTTCCTTGAGGCTGTTTCTGAGTTGTTGTGAAGATTAAATAAGTATGCAAAACATCTAGCATAATTTCTGCCATGGAGCAGTAAACATTATTCTTTTCCTTGAATAACTACTGGTACATTTCTAAATAAGGTTCAGAAACAAAATAGATTTTTCAGAAAATCAAAATGCCATAGTGATGGAGAATTGAAAATTTCATTATGGAATAATATATTTTCTGCCTATTGTATTCTGCCTCTTAGTTTTTGTGTGTATCCTTCACTAGCAACCACTGAAAAGAGAGAAGAAATTAGAACTATCCTAGTTTCTACCTATTGAAACCAGTAAGAACTCAGTTCTCTGCTCCTTGCTTATGGGACACCAGCAAACTAAGAGGAGTTCATTTGTCCTTGGTGAGATGAACAATATAGAGTTTTATCTAAAGTGAAGTTATTTTAGAGAAAATCTTTAATTTACAGATGATAATCTTTAAATTAAAAGATTATCATTGATTCTGAGATTAAATATTTCTTACCTATCTGGTGCTCGAATATTCCTTTTTTTTTTTTTTTTTTGAGGCAGAGTTATGCTCTTGTTGCCCAGCTGGAGTGCAATGGCGGGTGACCTCAGCTCACTGCAACCTCCGCCTCCCAAGTTCAAGTAATTCTCTTGCCTCAGCCTCCTGAGTAGCTGAGATTACAGGTGCCCACCACCCTGCCCAGCTTTTTTTGTATTTTTAGTAGAGATGGGGTTTCACCATGTTGGCCAGGCTGGTCTTGAACTCCTGACCTCAGGTGATCCACCCGCCTTGGCCTCCCAAAATGCTGGGATTACAGGTGTGAGCCACTGCACCCAGCCAAATATTCCTTCTTATGAAGCACTGGTGAAGTGACTGATGGTTTGGATTTTAAGGGTGGCTTGAATGTCTCACTATGTAAAAAACATCATCAACCCTAAACTGACCCACAAATTTTTAGTCTATGAAATTGCCGAAGAGCTACTGAAACTTACTGACAGAGGAGACAGCAGGTTGGAATCCAGAGACAGGTTGACCAGGGCCTCACTACAGGCTCTGTTAATTACAGACCATGTGATTTATGTGTGCTTTGCTTAATGACTCTTAATTCAAGATGTAATTAGAGTCTTTGTGATTAAAATGTTATTGATCATGAAAACCACAGATCTCAAAATTCCTGTTCTTGCTGATCTCTCAATGTCCTTCCAGCACTGCTTTTTAGCCTAATACAAGGACATGCATCTTGGCTCCAACCCCACGTGATGCCAACTTGGAAAAAAACACTTGAGTGATCAAATTAAACTTGACAAACTAAAAACAGCAGAGATTCTTTATACTCTTGAGCTAAAAGGTAGAGGGACAGACTTGCTATGTACAAGCATCCAGAGAAAGATATTAGAATTCTAACAGAATGACTTCTGTGTCTGCTTATTACACAAATATTGTATGCTGATATGTACATGAAACAGTTGTTTCATCACTTCTAAAAACATAAAATGCTAGTCTTAAGTTTTAAAAAGGCTAAATTTCCCCCTGAGGTTTTACCCTCTTGTGTCAATTTTCTGAATTATCTGCCCAAGGAGGGAGGAAACAAAGCAAATTGAAAAAAAAAATGAGAAATGAATTACTACAGACCCCGAAATTCACTATTTTGGTCTTTAACACTGCCTCTCCCATAGAAATTGGGAAGTTAAAAACACATACCAAAAAAAAAAAAAAAAAAAATCAGGCTATTCTCTACAGTGTCCTAGCTCTGCCTCTCTATATGTAGGTCACAGGCACCACCTAGAGGCATTAATCATGTCTAACTCTCATTTCAGGGAACTCTTATATAAGTCAGTTCAAAATCCAGTTGAGTTCTCTCTCTAGTCACAGACTTGAAAATTACTTAATCAAATAAAGTACTCCCATCTCTCAGCTTCCAGGGCAACAGAGCAAGACCAAATGAAAAGGAGACATGCAAATATACATATTCTGTCAAATAATTAGACTTATCTGTCTCGCTATCTCATTTGTTAACACCTTTATGATTCTATTTGCTGCCTATACAGCAAGAAAGACACATAACATTAAGGTCATAGTTCTACATTGGAGGATCAGTAGATAAACTAGAACTACAATAATCCCAGGCAAGCCTTAACTAAAAAGATAGCATGCCATTTTGACAATGAAAATATATCTGCAGGCTGAGCATGGTGGCTCACGCCTATAATCTCAGCACTTTGGGAGGCCGAGGTGGGTGGATCACTTCAGGCCAGGGGTTCAACACCAGCCTGGCCAACATGTTGAAACCCTGTCTCTACTGAAACTACAAAAAAATTAGCTGGTTGTGGTGGTGCACCTGGAATCCCAGCTACTTGGAAGGCTAGTCAGGAGAATCACTTGAGCCTGGGAGGTAGAGGTTGCAGTGAGCTGAGATTGCGCCACTGCACTCCAGCCTGAGAGACAGAGCAAGACTCCACCTCAAAACAAAAAAGAAAGAAAGAAAATATGTTTGCAATAAGTAATATTAGATGCTGCCAGTTCCAACTGCTATCAGTCAGGGATAACAAGTTTGTTTCTAGAAGTTTCCACCTTTATGTGCCAGCTGTATCTCTCAGCAATAACAAAATATCTGCATGATGTTTCAAATTAATCTTCTGCACATCTAATCTTCATAACATTAGCTGGAGTAAATAAAAAGAGTTCTGAGATTCCAAGGCCTATGTGTACCCAAGGTATTACAAATCACCATGGAAAGTTAAGGGAGAGTTGAAAATAATGAGTAGCTATGAGCTTCCTGCACATAACTGAATCCTCAGCTCAGGACTATGTTTGACAAATACGTGGACTTCTAATATATGAGCAACGTAATTTAGAAGTCAGCTTGGCGTGGCAGAAATCATGTTGGCTAGAGACACTAGAGTCCCAGATTCTTGCCTCATCTCTACCACTCTCTAGCTGTGGGATCTGGTAAAAGTAGATCCTTCAATATTTGAAGAAACCTGGTGGTGTCAGTTTTCTCAATGTGACTTTCATCAACTCAGATGCTTTGGTTTAAGTTACTGTAAAACAACCATAAGTAAATGTCTGGGATCCATATATCCCATCTACTATTCCCACAGAAATTTGATTAATAAACCTCTGCAGCCACCAGCCTCCCTCTGTCCTTCTCCATTTTAGGACTCAGTAATATCTAGCTAAAATCAGAGACTTGGATTCAAATTCAGACTGAGTTCCTTATTACTGTGTACTACATACCCTTGAGCACGATATTTAACCTCATTAAGACTCAGTGTCCTCATTTGTCAATTAGGGGTTATAATAGCCAATAAGCAAGAAGGAAATGAGCTAAAGCATGAGAAGCACTCAGCACACGGGCTGACACAAGTACAGTTCAACAGATATGTGATAGATACTATGTTATTAATATTATTATTTTATTCATTCAAGAACCTACTAAGCATATTTTATGTGTTAGCCCTAAGGGGTAAAACCTTGCACCCCACATTGGGCAAGTGCTAATGATGATGCACATCCACAGGCAGTTACAATACAGCATCATACATGCCATGTAGAATCGTGCAAGAGCTATGGCTGCATACCACTCAACACACATGTGTGGGACAAGGGAAAGTTCCCAGAAGAAGTGACATGTCAGCTGATGGACGATTAAAACAGAGAGAGAAGCAGTGTTCGTAGGCATGTGAAAAGACCTGGAAAACAATAGTTCAGACATAGAATGGTTGGGAAGTTTCTCAAGGGATCCTACTGCCTTGGCTTCCCAAAGTTCTGGGATTATAGGCATGAGCCACCAGGCCCGGCCAAAGATTTTTTTTTAAGGGATAAATCTATAACAACACTGGATGACAAGGAGGGGCATCATCAATGCAATAGAAATGATGACAAAGACGTACTCAAAAAAGGAGTTTGATAAGAGGTGGGAACAATTCTGAAGGCACTCTACACTTGGGGGTTTGGTGGACATAGAGATAGGTGGAAACAAGGGCAAGGGTCGGGCTGCTTTGGAGGCCATTACACCACTTTATCCTGATTATGACAAAGAATAGCCACAGAATTCTCTGTTACCTATAAGAAAAATGAATGGAAGCCCTTGGGTTGGTGTGGGCAGGGTGAGGCGGGGCAGTGCAGAGAAAAAGAGTTTCCTGGATGGCCAGCTACACCCAAGAGGAACAAGGGGCACCTCCCTATACGAGGAGACTTGTGAGTCCTTCCATCTCACATCACGTCCTTTCCCCACAGGTACTGGAGGCTGCTACAATAACAGATGCCAACATAGACAGTTAAATCAAAGACAAAAGCACAACCAAGAATCCACCAAATGGTTCAGCACAACCAACACCTTGATATATGAGCATCCACTTAAATATACAGAAGATCTAATTCCTAAGGAAATACAATAAATACAGCAAACTGAAAGTGACTTTAAAAGAAATATAATTAATATCTTTAGAAGCATTAAAAAGGACATCATGTAACAAAAAAGGAAGTGCTTGAAATAATTAAAACAAAAATATTATAACTGAAATAAAACTGAGTAGATGAACTAAGTGGACACAGCTGAAGAATAGACACAGCTGATGCGCAAATGAGTGACTTAGAGCACAGTTCCAAAGTCAAACTGATGGAAAGTGGAAGGAAATAAAGAATAAGAGAGTGGACATATTAAGCTGGTATAGACAACTTAAATTGTCTTAAATTGGGACTAGAAGAAAGATGAGAGAAGAGAGATAGAATGACATGGAATACTGGACATATATAGATTTCAAGAGTGTTGAATGATGGAGGAGAAGCATAAAGTTAAGGAATGCAGAGAAGTCCCTGCAGGAGGAACCACCAAAAGAATAAATGACTAATGCTGGACAATAAAACAGTGCCAGGAGAGAAACAGGGGGGAAAGACAGTGGATATGAATAAAGTTTGTAAATTGGTGTCAGGAAATTGAGAGAGTTAACATTTACCACTTGATTTTTTTTAAAACATGGGTGAGATGAGTTTTTCTTCCTCCTTCATTCCTACATTCCTGGAGGTTGAAGGCTTCCACATCTAAGGTGACAGAAAGAGGATTTCTATCATGAGTAGAAGACAGTCTGAACATAATGAGATACGTCTTTCAAAAGAAGACGAATGTGTTAACAGGAGATAAATCTTTACAATACCTGAGCTTTTTAAAATAATTTTCTACTCTCAGTTCAGAGTACCGCTTTTATCCTCCTTTCCTATCTTCTGGACCTGTCCAATAGCAGAATTCTTGGGAGACAGAAAAGGAAATTATTCCAGGGACCCCTGCAACAAAGTAGACTGGGATTAGGATGAGAAAAAGAGAAGTTAAGAAGACCAAGGGATAGTGGGAGGACTCACGGAGAAGAGTCCAGAAGAGGTGCTCTGTGATGAAGAGGATGGCCATGTGGGCCCCATGAGAGACTATAAATGAAAGCCCACCCATGTGAGTGGAGAATAAGATGGGTGTAGGGCTTTCCCCCATCAATTAACAGCAGAGGCCTAAAGTTTTCTAGTGGAAAAAAACTTGTGTTGGAACAAATGCCCAACTTCCTTTTACTGTTTCTCTTACTGATTGTCACAGTCTTCCACCTCCAAGTTAAGAGGCAGAGTCACCAAACTATATTTGGGGGCTCCTACTTGGGGTGTTCCCAGAAGTATCTAACAGAGTGTCCTGTACATTTGAAACTAAGTTAAGGGACAGTCCACCATGGCAACCTAACTTGTTACCATCACAAGATGGTAACAAGAAAAGTGGGTCCAGGAGAAAGTGGTTTTGAGGTTTAGGATATCCAGACAGAAAGAGAGAGAAATAGTATAAACCATTTTGTGATCTTCTCATTACAGCCAGTTAAGGAGACTGGAACCATGCTTTCTTCAAACACAATAGGTCAGTTCCTTTATTGAGCTTCCCTACAATATACAGACAGTGGCATGTAGAGACCTATTATTGGACAAATTATTTGTCCAATAATTGTTTTAAGTCGGGCTCACTTCTACAGAGGGAAAACCCATCAGAGCTGGTAGGGTAAAACTTGGCCACAGGCAGTGGCTGCAGTCAGAACCAATGTGATGCCCTGTGATGATCAGGGGAAAAGGCATTGTTGCCTACGTTGAATACTACCAGGTAGGAAAAACTAAAGATGTTTGTCAGGAGTGCAAACTGGCTCCTGACAAGTGGAGAAATTTGAACTGCAGAATGTGGAGAGTAAGAATATGGAGCAAGAATAAAACGTATCAGAAAGTATAAAACAGAAGAGTGTTATGGAAATTCGCTGCCTCTATCTTCAAGGTGATACATAGATTAAATGCCAAAAATGCATTTGCCTTAATGCACAATGGATTGGTGACCTTAAAGCAAGACTAAAGAATATTGAGAAATTTTATACCAAGCATTTGATCACCTAACAAGAGAGGCCAAAGAGACTTCTAATTATTTCACAAAATTATAGAAATGTTATATAACGTGGTAGAGAAAGGAAGCATGGAAGGAGACACAAGACACTAGATGTTGCTCATCAAGTGTTGCAGCTGAGCATTGACAGCAAAAGGAACATTAACCAGCCTCCAGCTGCACACTGGACGAGTGCAGATTACCTGGGCGGCAAAAGGAACAGAGGAGGCTCTTTTAAAATTACTAGCTACAAGGATAGAGCAGCCATGACTATCGCCCTGACTTAACTTTAAGTCGTGATGCCTGAACCACACTAGTTATCTAGTTGCAGTTTTTGCAGCTGCACCAGCGCCCCATATTCTGGGGCAGGAACTCCAGAGAGAGTTGAGGGTCCTTTTCTTCCGGGAGATACATTTTTCTACTTCTGATGCGTGGGTAAGATGGCGTGCAATGGCAAACTGCTGGGGAATCCCATCTGAGTACTGGAAAAGACCCAAGGAAGCTGGGACTGATTTAGAATAGAGTTCAAATTTATACCTGTCAGATCCCCGCTACCTCAAGCCATGAGTGTTGATGTAGCCGGGCTCTTTTACCCAGACTAGGAGAATTAAAGACAAGTAAAATTCAAGGAAAAGCTTGCTGAGTTAAGTTGGACAGTCTCTAATATTTTCCTGTCACCATATGAGAAGCATGGCTCACTCTCACCTACAGAACACAACAGAAAACTTTTGTTTATTGTGAGGAAAAGTGAAAAAAACAAAAACAAAAACAAAAACCAGAGAGAGAGAGAGGGAAAAAAAAAAAAACCTCTTTCTCCATGTACTTCCTGAAGTGTTCTTTCTGTCTAACAGGGGATAGCAGAATATGCCACCCCAATATATACCACTGAGGCATAAGAATTACTTTGCACTAAAGGCACTTGGAAGCCAGAGGTGGAGGAAGATGGATTCTGACTCCCTCTTTTTTTTTCCAAAAGCATGAGACAAAACGCCCACGTGAAAGATGCCCTCCCTATACCAGAAGAAAAGAAATATTCTTATCGCCAGGCACAGGGAGTCGAGGCAGAGAGAATTCTGTACAAAAGGACCTTCATAAAATAACTCTTATCTTTCTTTCATTTCCCTATATATAGGCAACCTTATTTTATTGAGCTTTGCTTTATAGCACCTTGCAATATTATGTTTTTTACAACTCGAAGGTTTGTGGCAATGCTCCTTCGAGCAAATGTATTATTAGTGCTATTTTCTGATGGCATGTGCTCATTTGGTGTCTCTGTGTCACATTTTGGTAATTCTCACAATATTTCAAACGTTTTCATAATTATATCTGTTACAGTGATCAGTGGTTTTTGATATTACTATTGTAATTGTTTAGGGGCACCATGAACCACTCCCATATAAGATAGTATATTTAATAGATAAATGTATGCATTCCAACTGCTCCACTGACCAGCCACTCCCCATTTCTGTCCTCCTTGGGCCTTCCTATTCTCTGAGACACAACAATATTGAAATTAGACCAATTAATAGCCCTACAATGAACTTGTGAGTGCTCAAATGGAAGAAAGAGTTGCACATCTCTCACTTTAAATCAAAAGCTAGAAATGATTACATTCAGTGAGTAAGGCACGTCAAAAGCCAAGGTAGGCCAGAAGCTAGGCCTTTTGTGCCAAACAGTTAGCCAAATTGTGAATGCAAAGGAAAAGTTATTGAAGGACATAAAAAGTGCTACTTCAGTAAACACACAAATGATACAAAAGCAAAACAGCCCTTATTACTGAAAAGGAGAAAGTTTTAATGATTGAGATAGAAGATTAAACCAACCACAACATTCTTTTAAGCTAATGCCTAAACCAAAGCAAGACCCCAACTCTCTTCAATTCTGTGAAGGCTGAGAGAGGTAAGCAAAGTACAAAAGAAAACTTGGAGGCCAGCAGAGGTTGATAAATGAGGTTTAAGGAAAAAAATTGTCTCCATAACATAATAGTGCAAGGTGAAGCAGCAAGTGCTAATGTAGAAACTGCAGCAAGTTCTTCAGAAGATCTAGCTAAGATAACTGATGAAAGTGGCTACATTGAACAAAAGATTTTCAATGTAGACAAAACAGTCTTGTAGTGGAAGAATGTGCCATTTAGTATTTTGATAGCTAGAGAAGAGAAGTCAATGCCTGGCTTCAAAGCTTCAAAGAACAGGCTGACTCATGTTATGGATTAAAGCAGCTGGTGACTTTCAGTTGAAGCCAATACTCATGTACCATTCTGAAAATCCTAGGCCCTTAAGAATGATGCTAAATCCATTCTGCCTGTGCTCTGCAAATGAAACAACAAAGCCTGGACAACAGCACATCTGTTTATAGCATACTTTATGAATATTTTAAGCCCACTATTGAGACCTTCTTCTCAGAAAAAAAGATTTCCTTCAAATATTACTGCTCATTGACAATGCACTTGGTCATCCAAGAGCTCTGATGGAGATATACAAGGAAATTAATGTTGTTTTCATGCCTGCTAACATAGTATCCACTTTGCAGCCCATGGATCAAGGAATAATTTCAAGGAGTAATTTTGCCTTGCAAAATATATTTCTTAAATATGAATTGAAGTTGAAATTACTACCGTGGGTAGTGATTCCTCTGGTGGATCTGGGCAAAATACACTGAAAGCCTTCTGGAAAGGATTCACCATTCTCAATGTCATTAAGAACATTTGTGATTCACGGGAGGAAATCCAAAGACCATTAATAGAAGCTTGAAAGAAGTTGATTCTAATCCTCACGGGTGGCTTTGAGAGGTTCAAATTTCAGTAGAAGTAACTGTAAATGATTGCAGATGATGAAGAAATTGCCACAGCCACCCCAACCTTAAGTAGTTGCCACCCTGAGAAATCAGCAGCCATCAACATCAATGCCAGGCCCTCTACCAACAAAGATTACAACTCACTAAAGGTAAAGGGTCAGATCATTGTTAGCATTTTGAGCAACAAAGTATTTTTTTAATTAAAGTATGTACATAGTTAATGAAATACAAATAATAATCATTAAGTTAAAAATAAAATTGAAAGCTATTTATTTTAATAAGTAAATTATCAGATAAGCTTTGCCAAGTCTAAACAATTGAACAAAAGAGAATAAACATAATAAATCAGTAGTAATAAATAATATAAAAATATTTTTATATTATGAAGGAATAATATATACCAATACACTTAAGAATAAAAAATCAATTTGTCTAAAATTATTTTAAGAAATACAAACTACCAAAATTGGCTTAAAGAATAAGGCTGGGCACGGTGGTTCACACGTGTAATCCCAGAACCTGGGAGTTTTACTCTTGTTGCCCAAGTTGAAGTGCAATGATGCAATCTCAGCTCACTGCAACCTCCATCTCCCGGGTTCAAGCGATTCTCCTGCCTCAGTCCCCCTAGTAGCTGGGATTACAGGTGTGCGGCACCACACCCTGCTAAATTTTGTATTTTTAGTAGGGACGCAGTTTTACCATGTTGGCCAGGCTGGTCACGAACTCCTCACCCCAAGTGATCCGCCCACTTTGGCCTCCCAAAGTGCTGGGATTACAGGCATGAGCCACCACATCAGGCCTGTACATAGTTTTTTAAGACATAATGCAATTGCACATTTAATAGACTCCAATATAACTTTCATATAAACTGGGAAATCAAAAAATTCATGTGACTTCATTGTGACATTTGGTATGTTGCACTGGTGCAGAACAAAATCCGTATCTTTGAGATGGGCTTGTATTTCATTTATGTTTCCACAATTGCTTCTCTTTGTTCAACCTACTATATAAAGACTTAGCTTGTGCCACTTCTTCAGGTCTTCATTTTCCTTTGGGGGTTCCCACATGCATGTAAAAATCTGTATGTTTTTCTGCTGCTAGTCTGTCTTACATCGATTTAATTCTCAGGCCCAGGCAGAGACCCTGAAGGAGTAGAGGTGAAATTTTGCTTTACCTACACCAGTAATGATCATAATTACCTCCACTCTGAAGAGCCACCCACTGAGATGCAGCCCAGCAATGAGGAGCAGATTCTATCTAAAGAATAATCTGAGCCCATTATTTATGAGGAATAGACCCATATTAAGGCCTGCTTCTAAAGGACCAGAAATGGATTCAGGACCCACCGACCATACCTCCGCAAACTCTTTGTCTTTGCTTGCCAGAGCATAGAATTGTAAAAAAATGACTCAAGGAGCAGATGCTAAAGTTTCTAGGTAAATACACTGCCAAAAGAATGCCAAACTTGGATCACCAAGATTCAGGACAGCCTAACTCCTGAGGTACCACCCAGGCAGGAGAACCACCCAGGCAGGAGAACCAGGCAGGAGAACCAGTACCAACAAGAGGTTGGTGCAGCCCAGAAGGGGAACCCTCCCCAGTGTCTGTCTTACATGCAGCCATGAGCACAACAGACTGAAACCTCGTTTACTGCCAGGTCAGGGAGTCCCAGGATACGTGTGTGAACTAGGGACTTGTAACCATGATGTGCTTTCCCTTTCTTCCCTATTCTGAATGTGAACTTTTATTGTAATTTTTTCCCTTTTACTACTTACTATTGTATTCTTATGTAGATTTCTTACCATGTAGAATTTTGTTTCGTGAACCTGACTCAAAAGAATACAAATCACTCAAAGATCCTGGATGTAGTAAATTACACCCCAGGAAAACTGAAAATAAATAAATAAGTAAGTAAATAAAAAGAAAAAAGAAAAAAAAAGGACAGAAAAGAGAATTTTTCATAGTTTTTAATAACCATTTTCTAACAAGTACCATTATAACAGTACTAATGAAAATCAAACATACTTCAAAATTGTTAAACTATACAAGAAAAACCTCTCCCCAAAATCCAACTGTACAATCAAATCTGCTTTGCTTTCTCAACCTTTCCTTCTGATTTTAGTCTTTGTGAATATACAACTGAACATGACGTAATCTGAAAATTTCACATACGTATATAATCTTGGAGCTAAAAAAAAATCATGGTCTTTGTCAAAAAGCCAAAAAGATCTGGGATCAAAAGTGAATGTAAGTCCTGGCCATGGGCGGTGGCTCACGTTTATAATCCCAGCACTTTGGGAGGCCAAGGCAGGAGGATTGCTTGAGCCCAGGAGTTTAAGACCAGCCTGGGCAATATAGTAAGAGACTGTCTCCACAAAAAAAATAAAAATAAAAATAAAAAAATAAATTAATTAGGTGCAGTGGTGCCCACCTGTGGTTCCAGCAACTTAAGTGGCTGAGAGGTAAGAGGATTGCTTGAGCCCAAGAGGTTAAGGTTGCTGTGAGCTGTATTCACACCTTTGCACTCCAGCATGGGTGACAGAGTGAATGCAAGTCCTACAGGATAATTTGGGCTGTCTCCTGTTCAGGAATACTCACATTATGTTTTATATTTCATGTGTATGGAGGGCTTCTCAGCAGCTAAGGAGTCGGATGGAGAAGTCACGTACCTTTGAAGATTCATTCCATCCCAACACACCATTCATTTGGCTTCACTGGACTTACCCAATCCTGATTCTGGGAGTGGTTCATATAACCCACACCTGGCCAATGGACTGCTCCCCTCATCCCCACCATGATTAAAGCAGTTGGCTCAGGGAGGGGCAATCATCACTAGCTGAATTATTTTCCTCTTGCTTTAGTAACAAATTACCACTGACTCCAATTTTTGAAGTTCTACTGTGGGTAAAATGCTATCAAACAGCATGGCATGCCACAGAAAAATCTTTCATGAAAGGAAGAGTCAATTGATGTGGCAAACTCCTTTGTTGTCTTATTTGGAGAAATTGCCACAGCCAAGCCAACTTCAGCCTCCACCACACTGATCAGTCAGCAGTCATTAATATTAATGCAAGCCCTTCCACAAGGAAAAAGATTATGACTCGCTGAAGGCTCAAATGATTGTTAGCAATTTTTTTTAGCAATGAAGTATTTTTAAATTAAGGTATGTACTTTTAAAAATAACAATTATATGCACTGGGAAACCAGGAAAATTTTTGTAACTTGCTTTATTATGATATTTGCTTTGTTGTGGTGGTCTGGGAATGAACTCTCAATATCTTTGAGGTATGCCTGTATATGTTATATATATACATTTACATGTGTAAATGTTACATGTTACTGATTGGTTGACAAAAATATTTGATGAAAGGCTCATATTTCCCCCAGGGACAATTGTTCTTCATTCACTAATTTAGAGTTCCTGATGACTATGAAACAAAACTACCATGAATAACAAGAACCAAATGTATTTCAATCTATGACATGGTAATACAGTCATGTGTCACATAATGTTTTTGTCAATGACAGACTGCATGTATTATAGTGGTCCCATGGATTTTTAATGGAGCTGAAAATTTTCGCCACCTAGTGACATCGTAGCCCTTGTAAGATCATACTGCAAGGCATTACTCAAGTGTTCGTGGTCATGCTGGTGTAAACAAACCTACTGCTCTACCAGTCATCTAGAAGTACAGTCTTGTGTTACGTAACAACAAGGATATGTTCTGAGAAATGCATCATTAGTTGATTTCTTCATTGTGCAAACATCATAGAATGTACTTACACAAACCTATAATGGTATAGCCTACTATACACCGGGGCTATATGATAAAGCCTATCATTCTTAGCCTACAAACCTGAACAGCATGTTACTATACTGAATACTGTAGGCAATTGTAAAACAATGGTAAGTATTTGTGTATGTAAACATATTTGGCTAGGTATGGTGGCTCACACCTGTAATCCCATCACTTTGTGAAGCTGAGAAGGGAGGATCACTTGAGGTCAGGAGTTTGAGACCAGCCTGGGCGACATAGTGAGACCCTGTCTCTACAAAATAAAAAATAAGAAAATACCTGGGTGTGGTGGTGCACACTTGTAGTCCCAGCTACTCAGAAGGTTGAGCTGGGAGGATCACGTGAGCCCCAGGAGGTGGAAGCTGCACTGAGCTGTGGTCACACCACTGCACTCTAGCCTGGACAACACAGTAAGATCCTGTCTCAAAAAGAAAAAAAAAAAGACTATGTTACCAGCTCATGTATTCACTATACTGGTCTCAAACTCCAGTCTTGAAGTGATCCTCCCTCCTTGGCCCCCTAAAGTGCCCCAAAGTGCTAGGACTACAAGTGTGAGCCACTGTGCCTGGCCAGGGTTGTTTCTTTCTGGAGTCTCTGAGGGAACATATGTTCTGTGCCTGTCTTCTAGCTTCTGGTGGTTGTAGGTAATTCTCGGCATCTTTTTGGCTTGTAGCTATATCATTTCAATTTCTAAATCTGTTCTTCACATGGCCTGCTTCCCTGTGTGTCCTCTGTGTCTCTCTATCAGCACCTTTCTCTTCTTCTCTTATAAAGAAACGAGTTGTAAATTTATGGCCCACCCTAATCCAGGCTGACCTCATCTGACCTTGATTACATCTGCAAAGATTCTGTTTCCAAATAGGGTCACAATCACACAAGTATTGGTGGTTAGGATTTCAACATATCTTTTGTGGGGACACAGTTCAGCCCACTCTACCCTGTTTTCAGTTAAATTAGCTTAAGTGGATATCTGCTTTTTTCTTGTTCTAAGACTCTCACAGACAGAACTCCAGTGACCTTCAGCTTCACTCTTCAGTCACCCATTTTCATAGCTCTTACCAAGACCCAAAGTGAGAATTGATAGTTATCTCTCACTTTCCACAGGAACTTTTTAAACCTAATCTATTCCATTTATAAGTGTTTCTCTGTCTCCTCATGCCCATTGATACTTCACTTCCTTTCTATGGTAGGTAGAGAGGTCCCCACTAATGAAGGATGTGGCAGATTTCAGTTCAATATCAGAAAGTGCTCCACCTGATATATCATTTTTTAATTATAAAATTTTTCAAAGAAGAGTGGAAAGAATAGTATATTTTACCCTAATCACCTTTAACAGTATAAATTCAAACACCCCACTCTTATCAAAGCCATTTACTCTTCAAAATGTCCCACCTGGTTTCCCCTACTACATCTGCTCTTTGATCTCACTACAACCTTCAGCCTCTGTTTTCTCTATTTTCTCCCTTTTTATTTTCTTTCTACATCACTTACATTCCCTGATCCTAAACAAACTTAAGTTTTACTGTCAATATTTTCCTCTTAATAGCCGTGGAAGGCAGGTGAATTCCTCGGCAGGCAGGGATGGGTCTCTGGTGAAACTCAACCTTGAAGCCGAGGATAGTCTAAGGCTTGAAAACTGAGATGCCAGTTCTGGATAGAATCCACAGACCAGAATGAGGACTCCCACTCCCATTTGGCATGCTTCTTTCCAATTGGTCCTTACCTTTCACCATATACCTATCTTTCTGTGATTGGCTATGGGCTGAGTCTTCATTTGCATAGAGTGAAACGTCACTCCAGCCCCCCATCAGTTGTGGGCCGAGACTTCAATTCTGCCTTCAGTTGGTTTTTTTACATCATCGTGTCTCTTTCTGAGTGGTGTTTTTTCCAAACAGCCCCCAGACCAGTCAGCACACTCCTCCTTCCTTCCCAGTCCGTATAAACCCTGAACTTAGCCCTGCAGCCAGCAACCATCTTTTGGATTCCCTCTCTGCTGAGAACTTTTTCTGTTGCTTAGCAAATCCTACTCTGCTTTACTCACTCTCCAGTGTCCATCTGCCTTATTCTTCTTGATCATGGGACAAGAACCGGGAACTCACCAAACTGCAGGAGCACAGGAACTATAGTGCTCCAGCTCACTGAGTGGCTGGTGGCAGGAGTAAAAAGACTGTAGCACTTCCTCCCACTTGCCAAACTACAGAAGTGAAGAAGCCATTGAGCCCCACTCCCTCCTGCTCACCAAACAGCAGAAGTAGGAAAGCCGCAACATTCCATTGACTCCTTGCCCTTCAGTTGCATCCAATGGAAAAATTCTAAATCCAGATCTAATTGCCTTCTTCATGCCTATACTTGTGCCCTTGAGAGCTGCTAGAGAAAATTATACCACTTAGGCCTGTATACAGTTCTGACTTCCAGCCTAGATTCTCACATCTGCTTGGCAGTCCTTCAGAATTGATAGTTATCTCTCACCATACATAGGAACTTTTTAAAACTAATCTGTTCCATTTATATGTGTTTCTCTTTGTCTCTCCATGACCATTGATATTTCACTTCCTTTCTATGGTGGGTAGAGAGGTCCCCACTAATGTGGCAGGTTTCTCTGACCATTCCATTCCCCAAACCAAAACAGACAGACATATAGATATACATACACTCTCTCTCTTCCTGGAGCTAGAAGCTTCTCAAGGTTAGGAAAAGTAAAAGGGGAATTAGAGTAGCTATGCAAGGTTGGAAAAAACCTGATCTTCGTTTAGTATTATAAAGTACAAGAAATCCCTTAGCAGTGAGGACCATGTGGTGTCTAAGGCAAGTGCATTGTTACCACACACTGTGTTGCAGCCAACCTCATGGGATGTGCCCTCTCCAGGCTCACCCAGTACCTTACGAATTAACTGGGTAACCAGAAGGTCCTGGTTAGACTTCTCTGTGCCCTCTGGGGAGCTGTCATGGATCCTTTGATTCACTTTGAGAGCCTTCATCTTCCAAATCCAAATCCTTAAAAACAACAAACAAAAAAAAACAAACAAACAAACATATGTAACTCCCATAACATCTCCAATTCTCTAATGCGAATGGGACAGAGGGAGTGTTTGAGCAGAATTCTTCCAAGGGTCTGTGTTTGCTGAGATACTTGTGCCCCATATACCTCACAGGGGTACAGTACAATTGGGGATTGTCAAGGGAAGGTTTAAGATTTATCTATTTGAGGTGGCCCACTGCTTTTAAAGTCTCATCTCCTGTTCTTCCAAAGACTTACAAAATATAATGAGATTGTCTGGATACACCATTATGTCCAAGGAATTTATGTTTTCAGACATTCTCTCTATATCACCTGCTGGGGTAGCTGGGGTCCCGGAGACACAGCTTCTTTTAGACTTCGTGTTTTTCTTCCACCTAAAGTAGGGTCGACTCATTTTTTTTCTGAGCTAGACCTTTTCTTTTCTTTGTTTAATTTTAATTTTTTTTAATTGAAATAAAGCTGCTATTGGCTGGTCTACAGGGTTCTTCTTCCATTTTACCCCCAAGTATATTCAGATATTACATGCTCACTTCCCTGAGTCTGAGGCAGGTGTCTTTAAATAGGTCTAAAATAGGCATCAGCCTCCCGAGTAGCTGGGATTACAGGCCATGTGCCACAACACCCTGCTAATTTTGTATTTTTAGTAGAGACAGGGTTTCTCAAAGTTGGTCAGGCTGGTCTCGAACTCCCAACCTCAGATGATCCGCCTGCCTCGGCCTCCCAAAGTGCTGGGATTACAGGCATGAGTGACCACACCCGTCATAGAGATGAGGTTACAAGTCAGCTATCATTAGCCAAGTCTCTGCCTGCGTCAGAGACGTCAGATTACAAGTCAGCTACCATTAGCCAAGTCTCTGCCTGCAAGGTCAGAGAGGTCAGATTACAAGTCAACTACCATTAACCAAGTCTCTGCCTGCATCTGTAATAATGCTCCTCTTGAGGGAAGTATCTGTCTTGCTGTTTGTGCGGAAGAAATTGTAGAGTCAGGGTGATATTTAGTCAATCAAAACTTTCTTTCCTCCTTCAGTATACTGAAGAGAACATGTTTCTCTTTTCTTTTCTTGTCTCTCTCTCTCCACTATAGGCAATAACCACCCAGAGCTCTGTTAGCATAAATTTTATGCAAATTTTATTCAATAATGCTAACTTGGGGAAGAAGAACAGAATTTGTATAGTGGTTTAGCAGGGTCAATTGAAGTTTAGGTAGTTTGGAGAATTAGTCAAAGATTTTCTCCTACCAATAATTTGTGCAGATTAGCAGCGAGGAATTGGGAAATTTTGGTTTTTTCAACAGGAATGGAGAACAGCTGGGATCTGAGGTCATGTATAGGAGGGAGTAGAGAGGCATAGTTGCAGAAACCCAGTGGAAGATTCTCAGTCCCTCAGAATCTCTTATGTTATTTTTAATATAATAAATACTTTAATATGCAAAATATATGATATATATACATTATTTACATATCTTTATATTTATATATATATAAAAGACAAGCAAGCATATTTTATAGACAAAAAGAAGACTATTTCATAATGATTTTACAAGCATTATGTATTATTTTTCCTTTAGCGTTATGTACCCTTAGAAGGAACATAGAGATTCTTGCAATATATTGTTGAAGAACAAGAGATACTGTTCACAATCTACTAAGTCATCTGATTCCATGAGAAGGAAGCATTGTTTTGTGGTAGTATCTCCCATAAGAACAGGATGAATCCTCTGGAAAAATACCCACTTAAAATTTAAAATTAAAAACGAAAATTTAAATTTAAATTTAAAAAAACCACCACCACCAATGCCACCACTACCATCATTACCAATACACCATTAGCACCACCAAGCACTGGCTCAGCAGTTAGAACATTTTACATTTTCTTTTTTCTTTTTTTTTGAGACGGAGTTTCACTCTTTTCACCCAAGCTGGAGTGCAATGGCACGGTCTCGGCTCACTGCAACCTCCGCCTCCCAAGTTCAAGCAATTCTCCTGCTTCAGCCTCCCAAGTAGCTGGGATTACAGGCATGTGCCACTATGTCCAGCTAATTTTGCATTTTTAGTAGAGACGGGTTTTCTCCATGTTGGTCAGGCTGGTCTTGAACTCTCAACGTCAGGCGATTCGCCCACCTTGGCCTGCAAAAGCGCTGGGATTACAGGTGTGAGCCACCTCACCTGGCCACATTTAAAACTTTCAATGTAAAAAATTGATTTCTTTTTGACAAATTGTCTTATGCCATATTTCATATATATCTTAATTTTGCTAGATTCCAAACTCCAAATATTATGACATTAATACTTAGTTAATATGGTCGAGTAATTTTCTATAATAAAATGGTTTTTCTAGAATACTTTCTAGAAAGCAGAGAGCTTTGTATTGCTAATGTTGTTTCTTTTTCTTTTTTTTTTTTTAACAGGGTACATTAAGCTGCCAGCTCATCCCAGTTGGACAAGCTGCCTTGTCTTTCACTTCTTCCTTGCTGTAGGAGTTTTCCATCATTTCTCTGCTGAATTCCAATGCTCTTTCTTAGATGATCTACATGCTATTTTAGCACTTCTTTGTCTCATCAAACTTCTTTAATGTCATTATTTTGAATTCCTTTTCAGGCATTTCATAGATCTATCTTTCTTTTCTCTCTCTCTCTCTCTCTTTTCTCTCTCTCTCTCTCTCTCTCCCTTTCTTTTGACATACTCTTGCTCTGTCACCCAGGCTGGAGTGCAGTGGTTCGATGTCAGCTCACTGCAACCTCCGCCTCGGTTCAAGCGATTCTGTTGTGTTAGCCTCTTGAGTAGCTGGGATTACAGGCACATGCCACCATGCCCAGGTAATTTTTTTTTTGTATTTTTACTAGAGACGGGTTTCACCATGTTGGCCAGGGTGGTCTTGATCTCCTGACCTCGTGATCTGCCCACCTCGGCCTCCCAAAGTGCTGGGATTACAGGCATGAGCCATCACGCCCAGCCTGTAGATTTATTTTTCATTGCAATACCTGTTGCTGGAGAATTTTTGTGTTCCTTTGGAGGTGTCATGTTTCCTTGATTTTTAATTTTCCTTGTGTCTTTATATTGACAATTGCACATCTAGTATAATAATCACTTCTTCCAATTTTATGAATTGGTTTTGGTAGGGAAATATTTGTTTTCTGTAGATGTATCTATAGCATTGATTGGATGGGGTACTTTGGCTTTGATTCTAGATGGATGTGTAGTATCTGTATTATTTCTTTGGCTCTAATTAGTGGCAGTGGTGTTTGTGAGTTCCTCAGTGGCTTAGGCTATGATATTCAGTGGAGGTTGTGGTGAAGCTTTGCTAGGGACAGGGACCTCAACGAGGGCCTGGTCTTTGGGCCACATTGGTGGCAGCGGTGGGCCAAAGGGGCCAGTCCTTGGGTCCCTGGGTAGTGTATGCAAGCACCAGTAATATCAGGTCTCAGCAGGTTGATCCTTGGCCCTTCAGGATCTTGAACTGGTGCTAGCAGTGGCAGGACTATGCTCTGTGGGTGGGTGGGTTCTTAGGCCCATTAGGCAAGTGTTGTTCATGTTCAAGTGAATAAATCCTTGTTGATCTTTCAGTCTAGTTGAGCTGGCAGGTATATCTGTAGGTGAGTTCAATCAATCTCATGTAACAGGATTATGTAAGAAAAACATACTGGATGAAACTGGCAAGGCCTCTTCCTCAGTTGTCAGAGATATGGACAGGAGGTTTTTCTTCCCAGAAAATATCCCCAAGTCATCTTGAAGACATGGTAGCACCTCCTCAGGTTGCTCCTAAGGGAAACATTTAACACATTTTAAATCTTATTCAATGATGGAGAACAAATAAATCTCATCTTATATCTTGCTTTCCCAGCACTTAATTTGATTACAAGACCATTTTGATTGCAAAAAATACCAACTACCAGCTGGGCACGGTGGCTCACGCCTATAATCCCAGCACTTTGGGAGGCTGAGGAGGGTGGATTACCTGAAGTCAGGAGTTTGAGACCAGCCTGGCCAAAATGGTGAAACTCCGTCTCTACTAAAAATACAAAAATTAGGTGGGTGTGGTCGTGGGTGCCTATAATCCCACCTACTTGAGAGGCCAAGACAGGAGAATCACTAGAACCCAGGCGGTGGAGGTTGCAGTGAGCCGATATCATGCCATTGCATTCCGGCCTGGAAGACAAGAAGAAAAAAGAAACACAAACTAACAAATTCAAACTAGATTAAGCAAAAAGGTAATAGATTGATTCATATAACCACAAAGTCTATGGGTAAGGTTGGTTTTAGGCATGGGTGAGCCTAGGAGCCTACACAATATTCTTAGGTCTAGGACAGTTGTTTTCTTTGTTTTTTTGTTTGTTGTTTCTTTTCTTTGAGACAGAGTTTTGCTCTTGTTGCCCAGGCTGCCAGAGTGCAATGGCGCAAACTCAGCTCACTGCAACCTCTACCTCCCGGGTTCAAGCAATTCTCCTGCCTCAGCCTCCCAAGTAGCTGGGATTACACGTATGCACCACCACACCTGCCTAATTTTGTATTTTTAGTAGAGTCGAGGTTTCTCCAGGTTGTCAGGCTGGTCTCAAACTCCCAACCTCAGGTTGCCCACCTCAGCCTCCCAAAGGGCTGTGATTACAGGTGTGAGCCACCACACCCAACCTGGACCATTTTACTTTGTTGTTCAACTTTGTTTTCCTTTGGATTGGTCTAATTCTCAAGTTCCAAGTACAGATATGGCTACTAATAGTTGTAGGCTCAGAAAATCCCTAAATCACTAAAGTGCTCGCTTTACTTACAGCAAATGTTCTAGGGAAGAACATAATTGGCTTGTGTGACAGATGACTCCCCAAAGATGTCATGTCCCATCCCAGAACCTATGAGTCTGTTACCTTACATGACAAAAGAAACTTTGAAGATGTAATTAAGTTAAGGTTCTTGAGATGAGATGCTCCCCATTGAGATAACCTCCCCTCTTGACATTATCCTGGATTATCCAGGTGGGCCCCAGGTAATCACAGATGAAAGGCAGGAGGTCAGAGAAGAGAAGAGGTACTATGCTGTTGGACCTGAGGATGGAAGAAGGGAGCCGTGAGCCAAGGAATGCAGGTGGCCTAGAAGCTCTAAAAGGCAAAGAAACACATTCTCTCCTTGAGTGTCCAGAATGAACGTAGCCCCAAGGACCCATTTTAGACTGACCTCCAGTACTGTAAAACAATAAACTTGTTGCTTTGTTTTAAGTCATTAAGTTTGTGGTAATTTGTTACCAAAGCAAGAGGAAAGTAATTCAGCCTGTGATGATTGTCCCTCCCTGAGCCAACTGCTCTGACTGTGGAGGGGAGTGAGAGGTAGTCCATTGGTGTGGGTTATATACACCACTCCCTGAATCAGGGTTGAGCTAAGTCCAGTGAAACCAAATGAATAATGTGCTGGGGTGGAATGGACCTTCAAAGATACATGACTTCTCCACCCTACTCCTTATAGCTGCTTAGCAGCCCTCTATACACATGAAATGTAAAACATAATGTGACTATTACTCAACAGCAGACAGCCCAAATTATCCTTTAGGTCCTGCATTCATTTTGAATCCAAAGCCTTATTATTTTTTTTTTAAAAGATCTATGATTTTTAATTCCATGAAATTACAATAAAGCTCCAAGATTATATACGTATGTAAAATTTTCAGATTATATCCTGCTCAGTTGTGTGTGCATGAAGATTAAAATCAAAAAGGTTGAAAAAGAAAGCAGATTGGTTTCTATGGTGGGTTTTTTGGGAGAGTTTTTTCTTACATAGTTTATTTTGAAATATGTTTGATTTCCACTAATACTGTTATAGTGGTACTTGTTCAGTAAATGGTTATTGAAAACTATGAAAAGTTCTCTGTTCTCTCTAATCTTTTTTTTTTTTTTTTCATATTTCCCCAGTTTTATTGTGGCATAATCTACTACAACTAGTATCTTTGAGTGATTTGTATTCTTTTGAATCAGGTTCATGAAATTCTACATGGCAGGAAATCTACATAAGAATTCAATAATAAATAGTGAAAGGACAAAAAAAAATTACCACAAAAGTTTGCATTCAGAAGAGGGAAGAAGGGGACAAGTCCATAGCACACACACATCCTGGGGGTCCCTGACCTGGCAGTAAATTAGGTTTTAGTTTGTTGTGGTCATAGCCACATGTGAAATAGACACTGAGGAGGCTTCCACTTCTGCAGCTGTACCAAATTCCTCTTGGTACTGGTTCTGCTGCTGAGGAGGTACCTCAGGAGTTAAGCTGTCCTGGGCCCTGGTAATCCAGGCATGGGATTCCTTCGGCAATGTATTTACCTTGAAAACTTAGCATCTGCTTCTTGATTCACTTTTTCACAATTCTATGCTCTGGCAAGCAAACACAGAGTTTGCGGAGCTATGGTCTGTGGGTCCTGACTCCATTTCTGTCTCTTCAGCAACAGGCCTTAATACGGGTCTATTTCTTATAAACAATGGACTCGGGTTGTTCTTTAGAGTGAACCTGCTTCTAATTGCTGGGCTGCATCTCAGAGGGTGGCTCTTCAGAATGGAGGTAATTATGATCATTACTTGTATAGGGAAGGCAAAGCTTTACCTCTCCTTTCTTAGGATCTTTGGCTGGGCCTGTGAGTTACACTGAAATAAGATAGATGGGCAGAAGACAATCATTCGGATTTTTACATGTACACAGCAACCCCCAAAGAGGTGGCAAAATCTAGGCCAGCCTGGGAAACATAGTAAAACCCTATCTCTACAGTGCTTACATATTAGGTTGAACAAAGAGAGGTAATTATGGAAAAGTAATTGCCCAGACCAGGGCAATAAACTGAATATCACGATTAAGTCACATAAATTTTTTGTTTTCTCAGTTTATATAAACGTTATGTTTACACTATGTTGGAGTCCATTAAATGTGCAATTGCACTATGTCTTAAAACTATGAACATATTTTAATTTAAAAATACTTTATTGTGGCTGGGTGCAGTGGCTCATACGTGTAATCCCAAGACTTTGGGAGATTGAGGCGGGCAGATCATGAGGTCAGGAGATCGAGACCATTCTGGCCAACATGGTGAAACCCTGTCTCTACTAAAAATACAAAAATTAGCTGGACGTGGTGGTGCGTGCTTGTAGTCCCAGCTACTCGGGAGGCTGAGGCAGAAGAATCGCTTGAACCTAGGAGGCAGAGGTTGCAGTGAGCCAAGATCGTGGCACTGCACTCCAGCCTGGTGACAGAGCAAGACTCTGTCTCAAAACAAACAAACACGCAACAAAACAAAACAAAAAAACAAAATATTGCTCAAAAATGCTAACAATCATCTGACTCTTCAGTGATCTTTTTGCTGGTGGATGGTCTTGCCTTGATGTTAATGGTTGCTGATTCCTCAGAGTGGCAGTTGCTGAAGGTTGGGGTGGCTGTGGCAATTTCTGCATCATTTCTGCAGTGACTTCCTCTACTGAAGTTTGAATACCTCGAAGCCACCCACAAGGATGAGAATCAATTTCTTCCAAACTTCTGTTAATGTTCATATTTTGACCTCCTCCCATGAATCACAAATATTCTTTTTGGCATCACGAATGGTGAATTCTTTTCAGAAGGGTTTCAATGTACTTTTCCCTGATCCATCAGAGGAATGACTATCTATGGCAGCTATAGCCTTACAAAATGTATCTCTTAAATATGACTTAAAGCTGAAATTACTCCTTGATATATGGGCTACAGAATGGATACTGTGTTAGCAGGCATGAAAACATTAATGTCCTTGTACACCTCCACCAGAGCTCTTGGGTGACTAGGTATGCTGTCAAAGAGCAATAATATTTGAAAAGAATCTCTTTTTCTGAGCACTAGGTCTCAACAGTGGGCTTTAAATAGTAAACTCTGCTGTAAAGTGATGTGCTGTCATCCAGGCTTTGTTGTTTCATTTACAGAGCACAGGCAGAATGGATTTAGCATCAATCTTAAGGGCTTAGGATATTCAGAATGGTACATGAGCATTGGCTTCAACTGAAAGTCACCAGCTGCATTAGTCCACAATATGAGTCAGCCTGTCCTTCGACACTTTGAAGCCAGGCATTGACTTCTCCTCTCTAGCTATGAAAATCCTAGATGGCACGTTCTTCCACTAGAAGGTTATTTTATCTACATTGAAAATCTTTTGTTCAATGTAGCCACTTTCATCAGTTATCTTAGCTAGATATTCTGGAGAACTTGCTGCAATTTCTACATTAGCACTTGCTACTTCACCTTGCACTATTATGTTATGGAGACAACTTCTTTCCTTAAACCTCATATATCTACCTCGGCCGGCTTCCAAGTTTTCATCTGCAGCTTTCTCACCTCTCTCAGCCTTCACAGAATTGAAGAGAGTTGGGTCTTGCTCTAGATTAGGCCTTATTTAAGGGAATGTTGTGGCTGGTTTAAACTTCGATCCGGAGCATTAAAACTTTCTCCATGTCAGCAATCCAGCTGTTTCGCTTTCCTGTCATTTGTGCGTTCACTGGAGTAGCACTTTTAACGTCCTTCAAGAGCCTTTCCTTTGCATTCAAAATGTGGCTGTTTGGCACAAGAGGCCTAGCTTTCAGTCCATCCTGGTTCTGACATGCCTTCCAATTTAAAATGAGAGATATGTGAGTCTTCCTTTCACTTAACCACTTAAGAGTCCACTGTAATTTAAATATTGCTATGTCTCAGGGAATAGGGAGGCCCAAGGAGAGGGAAAGGGATGGGGGAATGGCCGGTACTGGAGCAGTGAGAACACACACAACATTTATGGATTCAGTTCACTAGTCTTCTAGGGGTGTGTTTCATGACACCACAAAACAATGATCATAGTAATATCAAAGATCACTGATCAAGCTAGACATGGTAGCCCACACCTGAAATCCCAGCACTTTAGGATGCTGAGGTGGGAGGATCACTTGAGGCCACAATTTGGAGACCAGCCTGGGTAATATAGGGAGGCCCCATTGCTACAAAATATATATACATGTATAGTTTATTTTTAAAAATTAAAAAGTAAACCCTAAGATCTCTGAGCACTGATCACCATAACGGATATAATAATGAAAAAGTTTGAAATATTGCAAGAGAGGTCAGGAGATCGAGACCATCCTGGCTAACACGGTGAAACCCTGTCTCTACTAAAAATACAAAAAACTAGCTGGGCGTGGTGGCGGGCGCCTGTAGTCCCAGCTACTCAGAGGCTGAGGCAGGAGAATGGCGTGAACCCGGGAGGCGGAGCTTGCAGTGAGCCGAGATCGCACCACTGCACTCCAGCCTGGGCGACACAGCGAGACTCCGTCTCAAAAAAAAAAAGAAATATTGCAAGAGTTACCAAAACATGACACAGAGACACAAAGTGAGCACATGGTATTGGAAAAAATGGAGCTGACAGACTTGCTTGAAGCAGGGTTGGCACAATCTCTTAATGTGTAAAAAGCACAATATCTGTGAAACACAAGAAAGCGAATTGGAATATAACAAGGTATGCCTGTATATAAAATATACACACATAGATACTATACATATAAATATAAATGTGCATATAGTATATATTAATGTCTTCAAATAGAAACACACAAAGAACGAAGCTATATATTAATTCATCAACATGGAACTCACAGCCAACAGCATTATAACTCATTCCTATAATATGTAAATAATGAGGATCGACTGCATTTTGAGTAAAATAACACATTATCACATAGATATAGAAGTATAAGTCCCAATAATTCATCTGAAAGTCTTTGTCTCTGTTGGGGAGGGGATTAGAAGTAAAGAGGAAGAAAAAGATATTTCATTTCAAGATTGTATTTTGTTGCAAGTTTAATTTTAAATGGGAACTTCTTTTTGTTGGACAACAAAATAGAACATGTAACATTTATACTTGAAAACAATATTTATAAGCACAACTGAAGCTTCTATAATAAACTTTACAAGAGGAGAATGTCTTACTTTTAGCAGCCCATGAAATAAATTTTAAACAGCATAGAAGAAGCTGCAAATTCTCTCTATAGGTACAGATTTTATATTTTTAATATGTCCACCTCAGAGGGATCTATCATTCCCTGAAAAACCAGGAAACTTGAAGTTTGTGGCAATAAAAGTTACTCTATCTTGGGTGCTAATCTGCCATGTTGACTTCTAACTAACCCCAGTCCTAAAGATGCCTCCTGAGTCCTATTTTATTTACTGTCCTTAGTGTAAGGACATGCCTGCCATTAGATCCAAGCAACCTTGATGTTATCATACAAATTACAGGCTATGACCATACAGCATTCTTGCCTGTTCTGGAGGGTTGCCTTTAATTGTCTCTATACAGCATGTACACCCTTTCCCTATGGTATAAAAGTTCTGGGTCTGGGGAGTATTGATGCAGAGCCCTACCTGTCTTGCTGCTGCCCAAGAGCATGCTTCCATCTTTAAGTTCCCCAATAAATCATCCTTTACTGCAAACTGGTTTTGTCTGCCTTGTTCTTTGGTTCCTTGGGTCCTTCTGCATTTGGGGGCTGCTCTGTTTATGTGGCCCTTTCACAGAAACTTATAATTGGAAAAAATTCTTCAAATTAATTGTGCAACAGTTGGAACATGCAGATATACAAAAATACAGCTGCTATCAAATGAATAGAGTCAGGTATATTTCATATTCCATTTTTATGTTGTCCTGGAGAGCTACAGTTTGCTCAAAAGACAAAAATCAAAGCAAATTAAATACAATACTGCCTTCCCAATTCCCAGTTAAGGCAAAACAAATGTATTAAGAATTGCCTCATCAGAGGTACAAAGAGAGAGAAGCATGCCTGTGAAATCTCAAAATGGAAAAGATAGAAATTGGTCATTTTCTAAAGTGGCCTCTTTTTAATGAAATTCTAGCAGAGATCTTCAAGGATAGAGATTTGGGTCAGGTGTTGGGGCCAAAACAGGAGTTCAAAACCAGCCTGGACAATGTAGCAAGACGCCATCTCTTCAAAAATTTTTAGAAATTAGCTGAGAATGGTGCCATGCACCTGTAGTCTCAGCTACTCAGGAGGCTGAGACAGGAGGATTGCTTTAGCCCAGGAATTCAAAGTTGCAGTGAGCTAAAACTATACCACAGCACTCCAGCCTGGGTGACCAAGTGAAAATCTGTGTTTTTTAAAAAAGGATAGAAATTTATCTTTTGTTGCCTTAGAGTAATTCAATAGGAATGGTTGTGGTTGCTTTCTTGAAGCACTGATTTTTATTTCAGGTATTTCCACTGATGCTTTTGTTCTAAAACACAAAAAATGTCCTATTTTATAAAACAAAACCAGCAGTATAGGACTAAACAATTGAGAGCAGGCTATCTTGCAACATTTATCTAAATACTGGGCAATAAAGCAAGCAGTCAGTAGTAGAACACAAGGAAACAGGGTCCCTCTGTTACTTACTCTTTGGGGAAAGTTTTGTCAATGTCTCCCTCCTGTTCAAGTTACAGCCATCCAAAAAGTTAGTGTTTTGAGAAGTAGGCAAGGCCTCTTAGGAAAGGGCTTCCTTAGTTTTAATATAGTTGATTAACAAAACTTGAAAATTTTGCAGCTGTTCCTTGCCGGCTATTTGTTTTTCCTTTTCTTGTGCTATCAGCCAGACCTTGTGGTTCCTTTTTTTTTTTTTTTTTTTTTTTAAAAAAAGTTAAGGACCTTGGTTTTTTAAGCCTTTAAAATAGTTTATTTTTTTTTTTTTTGGCTGGATTACTTTAAAGGCTTGGGTTTATTCCTTAGTTTTAATATAGTTGATTAACAAAACTTGAAAATTTTGCAGCTGTTCCTTGCCGGCTATTTGTTTTTCCTTTTCTTGTGCTATCAGCC
>NW_012109452.1:1208183-1217137 GCF_000951045.1 Mandrillus leucophaeus | reverse complement strand
GTGGTGGTGCATGCCTGTGGTCCCAGCTACTCAGGAGGCTGAGGCAGGAGAATCGCTTGAACCTGGGAGGCAGAGGGTGCAGTGAGTGCACCACTCAGAAAAAGAAAAGAAAAGAAAACAAAACAAAAAAAAGATGACTGTCTTCAAAATTCTGTACAATTTTATTTTGCAATTATGTGATCCATCTAGAATGTTGAATACATAATTATAAACACGATTCACATGCATGCTCTCTTGCTAAGTTTTCCCCTATGATTTAATTTCTATTAAGATTAAAATATACTGTCATATACTTGTTCTTAATTGTTCTTAACTGTCATAATTGTTCTTAAAATTTGCTAAATCCTTTAGCAGAGCTTTTCAAAGAGCAAGCTTTTTAAATTTATCTTGCTTTTTCTAAGCTATGAACTTTTAAATTTTACAAGGTTCTCAGATCAACTTAATCTTGTTTTGTTAGACTAAGTGTCTGTTTTCTGTTGCTTATAACAGAATATTTGAAACTGGGTAATTTATAAAGGAAATGAAATTATTTCTTACAGTTATGGAGGCTGAGAAATCCAAGATCAAGTGGGTACAACTAGTGAGAGCCTTCTTGTAAGTGGGGACTCTGAAGAGACCTGAGGCAGTGCCTGGTATCACATGGTAAGGGGGATGTGCATGCTTAAGTGCTAGCTCAGGTCTCTCTTCTTCTCCTTATAAAGACAGCAGCTCTGCTCCCATTATAACCTATTAATCCATAAGCCAATTGATCCATTTATGAGAAGAGAGCCCTCATGATCCAATCACCATGTAATGGCCCCATGCCTCTCAATACTGCCACACTGGAGATCAAGTTCCAACATGAGTTTTGGAGAAGACATTCAAACCATAGCACCAAGGTTTACCCATCTAAAGTATTCTCTTACTTAGCATTAGCTTCATCACACTAGTAGTTTTTAATTATTATTATTATTTTTTTAGACAGAGTCTCATTCTGTCGCCTAGGCTGGAGTGCAGTGGCGCGATCTCGGCTTAATGCTACCTCCACCTCCTGGGTTCAGCGATTTGCTTTTCACTTTCTTAAGAGTTATCAAGGAGATATCTCAAATCTTCATATTCCATATCATTAGCAGAAGAATACATGTAAATTCAGGGTTTTTAGAGTTTGCTTAAACTGTACATGGATCAAATTCTTACTTACATATTATTTTAGTTGTATACATAGTACAGAACCACAACATTCCAGAAACTTTGGATAAATAAGATTATCTATGACTAATGTTGTGGCTTTAGGAAATTCCAACTTCTCAAAACCAAATGATTTTATAAAATACAATCATAGTATATGAAAAAAGAAAACAGATAACTAGAAAATACCCATTATTACAAGTTTAAGCAACACTAGTAAGGTTCAAATGGAAAATCTACGCATTCATATAATTTCCAGATTATCTGGGTTCTGCTTGAACCAGCTCGTAAGGCCCAAGTGTTTATAATAATAACTCATTGTTTTACTCATATTTACATGAAGCTTTATTTAGCTTTAATATAGAAATCTAAATTCTTGCATGGTTCCAAATATTATGACTGAAATTCCAAAGTCTGCATTCTGTAGTAGCTGCAGTTAACACCTAGAGGAAAAAACAAACTACATTCTTTAATTTTTTTTTTTCTAGAGTCTGCATTCCTACTGCTTCTGGGACTTAAATCTGATATACAGGCAATTTTAAAGGTGACTACTAAAAAAAAGAAAAGGTGATTCCTGGGATTCTTAGAAGAATAAAATATGAAGGTATAAGGGTGATTTAATAATAGGTGCAAAATATAAGCAGATTATGCGTCCAATAAAAAAAAGAAAACAAAAACCAGCAAAACACAGAAGGTACCAAGGTTTTTTTGGGCGCTCATTTTTTCACACAAACTACAATTTTGCCAACGTCATCTAGGAGGACCTCTGTACCGCCTCTGAGATGTGAACTGTGAGAAAACATTTTAAATGGTCCATTTTTAAGGCATGATAAATCTAAGCACTGGCAGACAGCCTTGGTATGTAACAAACCGCACTGCTCATGCACCTAGAAGGTCACGATAAATGAACAGAATGTAGAGTAGGAGTCAGCCCATAAAAGGGAAGATAGTTTTGTTATTGGGCAATCAAAACTTAAGGGGTGAAGGGAATGGGGTATATAACCTTATAAGGGGGTAATGAAACTTAGGAAATGTCCCAGAAGATTGTAACGCCATAGTAGTTAGCCAATCAGAAACTGGGGGAGGGACTTGCATGCTAGGAGGTAAATTACCTGCTGTAACTGCACCAGACACCCAGTCTTGCAAGACTGCCATTAAACGTCTTGTTTCCACTGTTCTTTGTGTCTCCGAGTCCGTTCTTTGGGTTTGGACAGGTGAATGTGTGATTCTTAGATGAAGATACGGTCTTTAGCTCGAGTGCTGTTAAACGTACCTGAAAAGTCTTCTCCCCAAGTTTGGCTTTTCCCTCAAGGTTCTTAATGAGGCTTTGCAACCTCTCCTGGGTTATCTGTGAGGGTGGCAATTAACAATTTTGATTTTCTTTTGTAAGCCTCATCTTCGCACTTAGAACATCTGACTAGGATAGGATTTGTTGTTTTCCCTTCTAATGGTCCCAGGGAAAAGTAATTTGGGATCATTTCTGATATGCCAATTCTATTAATATACTTTTGAACTCAGGCATCCTAAACTATGAATTGATCCAGGAGTGAGTCTCCCTCCCTGACTCTTGAAATGAGAAGCATTTATTAAGAGAGTGAATCTGGCCTAGAGACAAAAATGAGACCCACAGGAACAGATCTCCTGTAAGAAGGGTGGGTAACACCCCTGTGGGGAAGGGTGACACAAACATTACAGTCCTCACCCAAGGAGACAAAAACCTTCCTGAACTCTGCAGGGCCCAGCGAGGGGATATAGGCAGGCCAGACAGCAAGACATCAAGGGGTCTTAAGAGCATGTATATTCCCTGTTCTGTAGCCCTGACTTCATTCAGGCTCTGAAACTGCTTCAGGCTATGACAAACTTGGAAATAAGACCACAGACTTGCAATTTTCTGAAATACAATACAGATTTTTTGCTCTTTACTAAAAAAAAAATCTGCCTGAAGAAAAAAATCAAGAGTATTTACCATCCTGAAGTCAGGTAATTTCAGGTAACTGATTCACTTCAGTTTATAATACACCAGTTTTCTTTATACATGGGTTTATCCCAAGATCTCAGCTACCCTCACTTGTCAGAAATCATTTTGGGATCTTGGAGGAAGGGCCCTGTATTCTCAAACTTCCTGTATATATTTGAAAAGAAATTTCAAGTTTGAAAGTTTGACAGTGGGAGAGCAATAAGAAACTAAGCACAATATACATTTGAAAAAAGATACAAATATACATTTTGAAATCATGGGGACTCACAGTAAACAAGGTAAATTATGCAAATGAAAGAAGATTCATTTATTTGAAAAGGGAGTATCTGGAGATAGGAAAAACCAAAGGTGTTTTTTCCTACTTTCTTTTTTGTAGAGACAAGGTCTCACTATGTTGCCCAGGTTGACCTGGAACTCCTGGCCATAAGGATCTGCCCTATCCTGAAGCTTTCTAGGGGTCCCCAGGCACCAGTCATCACATGAGTATACAAAAGACACTTAAAACTCTGCAGATTCCGCTGGACGTCAGGGATTGGGGATAAAGACCAAATACGTATTTCACAATATCATAGCACCTTACTGTTTGCGTCTCAGCAAAAGTGACAAACACAGTGGGAAAAGGAGACTGATTTCTCTTATGCCATTACAAGAAAAATATCTGAGTGAGTACACAGTAGCACACACAGTAAAGGCAAAGTTATTCCAGAGGTAATTTGTAACTGCCAAAATTTTCCTCAAATTCTTTCCTCTTTTTATTATGACGCAAGCTGCACACACATTTCTGCCTCTGCATCCTTGATTGTACATGCTGCAAATATAGTCAATTTGCATTATTTGTGGTACTTATGTTCCATAAAGTTCACAAACACTGAATTAGTGAATACCAAACCACTGCTCCTAGAAAACACACAGGGTTAGGTTTCTGCAAACTTTGTTTTTGTCAACAGATCAATACAACATATTGTTGATTCAGTAACACTGAACTCTCTGCCAACAGCATTATAACTCAGGCATGAATGAAGCTTATCTAATACACTTATTTTCTCCTTAAGGCACATCACAGTCTTCTTGAGCTTAGGAACATTAGACAGCACTCCAGCAGGACATTTGGAGGCCATTTTAAACAGTGAAATCACCAACAAAAAGAACAGAAATTAGCAAGACATGGGACTAAGTAGACTCAAAAACGATACATGTTTACAGTATAAGAGCTGAAACTAGAAGGCAGAGTACCATTTGTTTGACTTCTGTTGGGAGGTGACTCACATTTTTCGCCTACAAATGGCCTCAAAAGCACTTGTGCAAATACTGGTTCTGGGGTTATGGATAGATTTGAGCAAGTAGGCAAATTTACAAATATAAAATCCACAAATAATGAGGATGTTTCAATTCCTTCCATGTGGTTGGGAAGCACAATTGCCCCAATAGGACAGTCAGAAACCAGGACTAGGAACTTACATGAAAAAAGAAACTAGTCTTAATTGCCACCATCTATGTCTAAAATAAATTACTGGGGAACTGCAGTAACATGCCAAGCAGAATTCTTATCTCTGTGCGCTGTACATTTTTTGTATTAAAAAACAACTTCATTAAGTAGGTGAACTAAAATTTAAGAGACATCAAAGAAATGACTAATGAATTTCACTTTAGTTTTTATTTTATTGTAAAACATTGAGATGGAATGATAGGGTTTCCCAGAATCATGTCCATATTTTAACTAAATGAAAATTTATGATTTATAGTCCTCTCACATACCTGTCATACTTGATATCTCAACCAGAGCTAATCTTACCTCTTTACAAATTAAGCAAGTAACTGGATCCACAATTTATAACACCTGTCAATTTGTCCTGTATTAAACCTCTATCATAGTTTAAGCCTATTAGGGTACTTAATCCTTACAAATAAACAGGTTTAAAATAACCTCAATAGGCAACTGCCCTTCTGGTTTTCTTCTTTGACTAAACAAACTGAAAGCTTAAGATTTTCCATTTTGGGTGCTAGCAGTACATGGTGCTACACTCTGTATTCCAGAATTCTTAAATTACAGAAAAAGGAATGTACACTTTTTGTATTCTTTCTGAGCAGGGCTGGAGGCAACATCATCTACCATGCTAGGTACTTGTATGCATGGACTACTCTACTGCATATATTTCAAGTCGCCGCCCCCTTTTCTTTTTCAACCATGCATTAACTCAGGATCAATGTGTGTTCCATTAGAATAAGATTTATTCACTAGGACTTGCTAGAAAACCTTCCCGGTATCAATGAAGTCCCCGTATTTTGAGTCCTAAGATTTTTCTGAAGAGAAAACCATACATATATAGCCTTTTTTTTCAGATGCTCAAAGAGGTCTAAAATCCTCTTCACCTCCAAAAAAAGAAACATCTCAGCCGGGCACAGTGGCTCATGCCCGTAATCCCAGGACTTTGGGAGGCCGAAGTGGGCAGATCACTTGAGGGCAGGAGTTCAAGACCATTCTGGTCAACATGGTGAAACCCCATCTCTACTAAAAATACAAAACTTAGCTGGGCGTGGTGGTGCATGCCTGTAGTCCCAGCTACTCAGGAGGCTGAGGTAGGAGGATTGCTTGAACACGGGAGGCAGAGGTTGCAGTGAGCTGAGATCATGCCACTGCACTCCAGCCTGGGTGACAGACAGAGATTCCGTCTCATTAAAAAAATTAAAAAAAAAAAAAATTGCTGGGTGAGGTGGCTCACGCCTATAATCCCAGCACTTTGGGAGGCCAAGGCAGGTGGATCACTTGAGGTCAGGAGTTCCAGACCAGCCTGCCCAACATGGTGAAACCCCATCTCTACTAAAAACACAAAAATTAGCTGGGCGTGGTGGTGTGCACCTGCAATCCCAGCTACTTGGAGGCTGAGGCAGGAAAATTGCTGGAACCCGGAGGGTAGAGGCTGCAGTGAGCTGAAATTACACCACTGCACTCCAGCCTGGGCAACACAGTGAGACTCCATCTCAAAAAAAAAAAACATGAATCATCTCACTGATCTTCTTATTTTACAAAACAGTAATATGCAGTATTGCTTAGTTTAATTTGACATCATTCAGTAGCTAACCCTATTCTCCAAAGTTCTGGTAGCTCTAACAAACTGGAACTTTATAAACAGAGACAGGAACTTTGGTTCTATTCTAATACTTTCACAATTAAACATACTGCATTTATAACATTTAAAAGATTTAAATTACTGTCAAATATATCTGGATTGCATCTTTTTTTTTTTCTTTCTCTTTGACAGAGTTTTGCTCTTGTTGTCCAGGCTGGAGTGCAATGGAGCGATCTCAGCTCACTGCAACCTGTGTCTCCCAGGTTCAAGCGATTCTCCTGCCTCAGCCTCTCAGGTAGCTGGGATTACAGGCGCCTGCCACTATGCCCAGCTAATTTTTTTGTATTTTTTAGTAGAGACGAGGTTTCACCATGTTGGCCAGGCTGGTCTCGAACTCCTGACCTCAGGTGATCCACCCACCTCGGCCTCCCAAAGTGCTGGGATTACAGGCATGAGCCACCGTTCCTGGTCTGGATTCCATCTTAATGTACAATATTTCATGAAGTTCATGATTTTAAAAAAAAGGAAATCAAATAACATCTGAATTTCTAAGTCTAAATACATTAAGGTGATAGTGACTCTTGCAACTGTTTTTAAATTATTGGAAAATATGTCATTTTCTTGAAATGAACTTGGTATTAAAGGCAGCAAATATGTCTTTATAAGGAGTCTCTGAATCTGACTTGGTCGATGGTATTCGGCAAAGTTGGCGAAATCCAGGAGAACGCAGCAGCAAGTTCTGTGAAAGACCCATGAAGCTGGAGCATAACCAGTAGAGAACAATTGACTATAAAGAGAAGACATAAATGTTAGCATCTGTAATTCTACCAGGACATCACAGTCCAGACATAGGCAGGCAATAAAAAAGAAAATGACAATCTTTGTAAACAAGTATGCCAAGACTGAACAAGACTTGTAGCAGCTACTAGATTCCTGGGATGGATTAAATAGACAGGTAAAAAAGGTTACAGACAGACTAAAAAGCAAAAATAAAGGGAAAAGAGAAGTATGGAGGGTAGAAAGTAAAAAGAAGCTTAGGCAGAGGCTCAAGAGAGATCTCATCTCCCTTCTTCGACAATGGAGCATACTTTTTCCCCATGAAAAGTCCTGTCCAGCTGCTTACATACTGAAGGTGGAATACTGGAAGCGTGGCATTTATGATGGCAAACTTAGCCTCCCTAGACCTCATTTTCCCCATATAGTCATCTATCTTCCAAATGTTTCCTAATAGCCAGTTTCTCAGTGTAGTAAGGAATGCATTTTCTTTGCCTTCTTCTGAGACAAACAGCCTCAGCATTATCTCCAAATTTCTTTTGTATTACCATCTTGAGCAGCGGTCCCCAACATTTTTGGCACTAGGGACCATCTCATCTATAAGGCATTAGGGACTGTCCTCATCTACAAAGTCGGGGCAGTAATGCATCTACCTCAGAGGATTGCTGTGAGGAATAAATGAGATAATTCATGTAGAGTGGTATGCAAGTATGTGGTCCACATTTAGCACTTACATTTGTTATTTGTTCCAAAGTCAGTCTTTAGGGGCAGAAAGTAGCACATCCTCAAAGGTAGATTAGCACAGTAGTTAAGAGGAGGCGCCAAACTGCTTAGATGTGTGTTAAGACTCTATCACTTATAGCTAAGTAACCTTGGATGAGTTACTTAACTTCTCTGTGCCTCAGCTTCCTCATCACCAAAGTGAAGATTATAATAGTACCTTTATTGTTGCGCTGTATAGCACCCCAATTATATGGGGTAAATAGTACCCCAATTATATGGGGTAAAATATGTAAACCATTTAAAACAGTGCTCAGCACAAAGTCAATGTTAAATAAATATTGTCTATCATCATTTGACTTACCCACCAACAGGAAAAGAACCTGAGCCTAACTACAGCAGAGTATAAGTTGACAGCTAAGTATCAATCTCCCCTCTTCCCTAGTAACAAAATCCTAATTTTTATTTGAGTAGGTGGTCATCTAAAAAAAAAAAAAAAAAAAAGAAAAAGAAAAAGAGAAAAAAAAAAAGACTGTATTTCCTTGCCTCTTCTGCAGTGAGGGATGGCCATAAAACTACGATGTTAACACAACTGTTTGGTGGAACATCTGGCAAGTCTCCTTAAAAGGTGCTGACTACACTTCAGGCACCCTTTACTATTCCTGCATGATAACAAGCTCTAACAGCCATGACCGTAGTGTAGACTTGAAATCACAGGCTGTGGACAACAAAGCAGAAAGAGAGCAGCAGTCTGGGTCTCTCATCTTCATGGACTTGTCCCATCACCCCTAAGCTGCTTAATCAGATTTCCTATAATTGACAGGATAAATTTTGGGTATTTAAAGCATTGTGTTTTACATCTCTTGTTACTCATTTTGAACTCAATCCCTCCGTAAAACTTAACTGCTTGTATTTTATTTTATCTGGGGGGTTCTTCAGTATATAGCTGGTATGATTTCTCTGTGGAAATGTAGTGAATCTGTGCTGTTCTACTTTTACAGGGTATTTTATGACATTACTACTACTATGTAAAAAGTTCTATAATAGACACTCATTTCATTAATTCTCACAGGCATTATGATATCTATTTTAGAGATGAACAAACTTATTCTGCATAGGATTAATGACAGTATTATGTTTAGTAACAGCCTAAAAAATACATTTTGATGCCAAAAACATATTGCTTTAGATTCCTATAAAAAATACTGTGGGCCAGCTGTGGTGGCTCACACCTGTAATCCCAGCAC
>NW_012109452.1:1076237-1207948 GCF_000951045.1 Mandrillus leucophaeus | reverse complement strand
AAAAAAAAAAAAAAAAATACTATGAAGTAGTTTTATATATGCTACACCCTAACTATTAACAACAACTGAATTTGACTTTATGTGTTGGCTCTGAGTAAACATAGAGATATACCCAACACAGCTTTTGCCTCCTTAGAAACTTCTAAAGTATTTGTGGGAAACATGCAGAAGACTGAACTAACTGCAAACATAACTGCTTCTTTTTCTATTTCTGTAAAGTTTAATTAGGTATATACAGGGATAAGTTTACCTATTTCACAGAGTTGTTATGAGATTAAATAATACCATACAGGAACCCAAATGGTCTTAGCATTTTGTTTTGTTTCTTTTTTAAGTGCTAAATTCTTTGCTCCAGTTTACATAGGTAGAACTAATTCCATATACCAAGTAGTCAAATGGAAGAAATACTATATTCATGGTATTACGCAAAACACATTGCAAGATTTAAAAAAGGCAAGAAATAGAGACAGATTCGTTACCACAGAAATACTGATTTGGTAAGGGATCAAGTAGTCAGAGAGGAAGTTCAACAGAAGAGGCAAGATCCCAGCCAGTCTAAGCTAAAGTCAGAGAGGATTTAGCACATGCTACACACAATGTTGGTGCTTACTCACTGAGGGTACCGTTGCAGCAACTGGAATCATCAACACCGACATTGCACGGACAAAGTATGTAACATATGTCTGCAAACGAGATATTCCAATTTTTTGTAGAGCAGAAATCTGAAGGGGTAGAACATATACATGCATAAAGATTATTAAAATGCATATTAAATCAGATAAGCTTTAAAATACAAACTGATTTTTCACTGGCGTCCATCTACACTTTAATAAAAGTAATATATATACACAAAAAACACTGATTAATCTATATGGCTGATCATCTTTTTATTTTTTGAGACTGGGTCTTGCTGTCAAACAGACCAGTTTGAGGCTGGTCTCAAACTCCTGGGCTCAAGTGATCCTCCCGCCTCCTCCTCCCAAGTAGCTGGGATAATAGGCATGCACCAACCACTACACTCAGCTTGATCATCCAACTTTTAAAAACCTTAATAACTGGCCTAGGTGGAAGGATCACTCTAGTCCAGAAGTTTGAGACTACAGTGAGCTATGATTATGCCACTGCACTCCAGCCTGGGCAATAGAGCAAGATCTTGTCTCTTAAAAACAACAACAACAACAACAACAACAACAACAAAAAATCACTTACTAATTATGTCAAATTCTTAAATTCTTAAATGACACTTTTTTGGCACAAAGTGTCAAAAAACAAGGGCAATGATTTAAATGGTAGCTATTGTCACGGCATTCTTCAAGCTCCACTTAACAATGATTTATATGGTAGCTACTGTCACAGGATTCTTCAGGCTCCACTTAAGAATTCTGCACAAAGCTGGGGGCCTGTAATCTCAGCGCTGTGGGAGGCCCAGGCAGGCCGATTGTTTGAGCTCAGAAGTTTGAGACCAGCCTAGGCAACTAGGCAACATAGTGAAACCGTCTCTACAAAATATACAAAAATTAGCTGGGTGTGGTGGCATCCCTGTAGTACCAGCTATTTGGGAGGGAGACTGAGGTGGGAGGATCGCTTGAGCCTGGAAGGCACAGTGAGCTGAGATCATGCCATTGTACTCCAGTCTGGGAGACAGAGTAAGACTGTTTCCAAATAAAAAAAAAAGGAGGAAAAAAAATAAAAAAAACAAACTTCTGCATAATTATGACTCTAGAGCCAAACTACGTAGTTTTACATTTTTATGCCTCACTTTCTCTGCATTAAAAAAGGATAATATTTAGCTCACAGGGTTATTCTAAGAAGTAAATGAGTTGACTTATGTAAATTGCTTATAACAATGCCTATGGTCAGGCACAGTGGCTCACATCTGTAATCCCAGCACTTTGGGAAGCTGAGGCAGGCGGATCACTTGAGGTCAGGAGTTCCAGACCAGTCTGGCCAACATGGTAAAACCCAGTCTCTACTAAAAATACAAAAAATTAGCTGGGTGTGATGGCGGGCACCTGTAATCCCAGCTACTTGGGAGGCTGAGGGAAGAGAATCGCTTGAACCTAGGAGGTGGAGGTTGCAGTGAGTGGAGATCACACCAGTGTACTCCAGCCTAGGAAACAGAATGAGACTCTGTCTCAAGAAAAAACAAATAAACAAACAAACAAACAAAATGTCTTGAACATAGTGTATGTTAAGTAAGAATAAGCTTTTAATAAGCTTTTATTTTTCTTTTAGAGATGAGGTCTCTCTCTCTGTCGCCCAGGCTGGAGTACAGTGGTAGGATCACAACTCACTGCAGCCTCCATCTCTTGGGCTCAAGCAATCCTCCTGACTCAGCTTCGAGTAGCTGGAACTAGAGGCACATGCCACCATGCCCCACTATGAAAACACTTTCATTAGTCTTTAGAAGACATAGAGGAAAAGACTAGGGGATTGACATTGATTCAGTGTACCCTCGTGCTTATCACTTCCTTCTTTCTACCAAATATTCACTGAATACCAACCACAGGGGACAGTGCTAGTGCTCTTAGGGAAACATATTTGGACTACAGGTAGAGTCTTTCCTTAAGAAACTTTCACTCAAGACCTTATATTAAATCATCTTCATTTTCCTCATCTGAAAGAATAAGGAGTGTATTAGATTTCACAAACAGGGATCAGAGGTCATGAGGTCTGGGAGATCTCTCCTGAGGTAAATCATTTTTAAGATTTCTTCCAGTTCAGTCTGTTCTACTCAGAGTCTGAGAATAATTTATGAAATTATATTCATGCTTTCCCTAAACTGCTGAGTAAAGCAGCCTGTGATAAGGGTTAAGACATGACTGAGAGAGCTGGGTCCCAGCACTTTGGGAGGCCGAGGTGGGTGGATCACCTGAGGTTAGGAGGTCGAGACCAGCCTGGCCAACATGGTGAAACCCTGTCTCTACTAAAAATACAAAAAATTAGCTGGGTATGGTGGCGTGCACCTGTAATCCCAGCTACTCAGGAGGCAGAGGTTGCAGTGAGCCAAGACTGTGCCATTACATTCCAGTCTGGAGTGTAATGGAGAGCGAAACTCCATCCGAAACGAAAAAAAAAAAAAAAAAAAGAATTGCTTGAACCCAGGAGGTGGAGGTTGTAATGAGCCGAGATGGCGCCACTGCTCTTCAGCCTGGGAGCCGGAGTGAAACTCCATCCGAAAAAAAAAAAAAAAAAAAAAAAAAGACATGACTGAGAGGTCACATTTCCTATGTGTATGTTTTTCCCATTTCATCTTATAAAGACATTCAATGACTTCTTTAAGGTCATAAAGCAAGAAAATAGCAGTCAGAGCCTGACTGTGTTCCCCGCCTACAAATTTACATATTAAATAACACACACCCAACACCAGTCTATTGTAAGAATACAACCAGATTGACTAGGCATCTTCATTACTGTTTTTACCAAAAGCAAATCACAAAATTCTATGTATCAGAATCATACAATTTTGAAGCTGAAAGAGACTTGGAAGTGTACTAATTCAGTGCTTTTACTTTAATTTCGAGAGTTCTGAGGCCCACAGAGGCCTAGGCCAATGCCTGACGTGGAATCAGGAACAAAGGGATCTCACTTCTAACTCAGAGCTATCTTCACCAACTCAAACAAAAATAGATTTGAAGTCAGAACAGCAGCAACAAAAATCCCAATAAATGGCAAACAAATTTCATTTAAAACTACTGACCTCCACTATTAACAAATTGATGACGCCAACAGAGATAGGCAGAATCCAAGTGGAGTCCGGTGCAGTGAGGTCAGGAAACCACAGAATACCACCAGTAGCTAACTGTTCCTGAACAGAAAAACCTGCTAAAATAGTTTTATAAATAAAACAACAGAAGTCCTAAAAACAGCAGAGAAAAATATATAAGACATAAATAAGTAGTCTGACAATTCCAACAGTGTCCCTCACAGGAAAGATCTGCACTAGATTTATTCCAGTTTTTCACTCACAATATATCTATTTTTTTCTCAATACAAAATGTTGTCCTCAACACAATCTGTTTACACTTAACACTTTAAAATCTATGCTCTTATAAGGAAGATATTGAACATATCCTAATTGTGAAAAGTATGCTTTTTTTTTTTTTTTTTTTTAGTACAAAGACAATGTTAAAGAACTTCTTTGGGAGAAGACTTATATAATAATTACCTTCTGAATGTGCTGCCCCGGTGCTTAAATTCCGGAGAGCAAAAGACATGAAGATCCACATTGGAAGCTGAATCCAAACCAACACAGTGGCTTTGAAAGGGTGGCAGTTATCTCGCACATACAGTTCTGAAATTATCCTCTTCATATTCTTTAGATAAGTGAGCCTAGATTGAGGTTAGTGGAAAAAAAAGGGAAAGAGGAAATGTCATCTAAGAATCATGCTTTATTTCCATAGCACAAATAGTGCCTGCTGTAGTTATTAGCTAAAGGATTTGTATAAGGGTTTCAGCTGTCACAGGCATGTTGAGGGGTTCCCTAAAGAACAGGCAAATAAAGCCTTTTATCAAAACTTCTACAATATGGTAAATAAGTTACATAACAATCTGAAATTGTCAGACTACAGGCTTTGTCTCTGGTGGTCTTTGGCTGATTAGGCTTTTAAAGTAAATTTCACTACTGACATGGTATAACTACAATTAATATTGGAAATATGGAAGCTAAAGGCAAACTTTAATCAAATCTCTCCACTCCAGCCAAACTTAATCACTTCATCTCTGAATATACCTTTTGGAGCTATGTGGTTTTATACTGTGTATGCTCTTGGCCTGTCAAAATAGTCTCCATTTTTCAATCAACTATCTCACAAAGATATTTTTAACCTGTTTCTCTGTTAACCATTAGTTACTACTGTTTTTTTCCTGAAATTTTACTTTTTAGAATAGTCTTCCTTCAGGTTCAAGAGAATATGAGTTAAAAAACAGAAACTAAAGTATTCTTGAGGGGAAAGTCTTCTATTTTATTCATCTTTAAATCTCCTGTATCATACATTTTGTACAGAGGAGGCATTCAATAGTTTTTCTGAATTTAGTCAAATTATAGTGTATAATAAGACAGTACACAAAGACATTCTAGGTCCTTCATAATTTCACATCTGCCTATTCTTCCAATTTTATCTCGTTACTCCTCTAGACACCTGCATATTCTGGCCCCTGAATGACTTTAGTTTGTCCAATAAATCAGACTTCCGCATAGGCATGCCTTTGGAAGTACTGTATTATATCATCTGTGTGGAAAGCCCACTTTCTTGGCTGTCCATCTGACACACTGTCTTTCACCTTTGAAGACTCAATACTATTGAATGCAGGAAGCTGGCCAACACTGTGGCTTGCACTTGTAATCCCATCTACTTGGGAGGCTGAAGTGGGAGGATTGCTTGAGGCCAGGAGTTTGAGACTGGCGTGAGCAACACAAGGAGACTCTGTCTTGTTCAAAAAAAAAAAAAAAAAAAAGAAAATGCCAGAAGCCCTCAGATGTCTCCTCCTAGAAAGAAACATCTCTAAGGATGTATCTGTACAACCATCCTGCCAGTACGGCTTAAGCAAAGTGCCACAAGTCTTATCTAGGCTGCGTTGATAACCCAGGCAAGCAGCTATTAATTTGGTTCTTTTGGCCTATGGCTGAAGCTTTCAACTTCTTTGATCAGTAAAATTTCAAAACTATAGTTCTGTCAACTTTTAATTTTTACCAAATAAAGACATTAAACTATCACCACGATTCTTTAAAATGTCAGATCTTTTTAATACTAAATAAAGGACACAATCTCATATTAAAAATAGTTGGGAAATTTACACCTATATAAAAATATATGGTTAATAATATATACATAACACAGATTGATACCACAAAGCCCTTTTTCATTGCTTAAAAAGGAGAATAATTTGTCATAGTCTAATAAGGATCAGAGTTTGGGAAACTGATTAAGGAAGGAGTTGATTGAAGCAGGGAGGCTTGTAAGTTCCCAGTAAATGAATGCAGACATCCTTAGGCACAGCCAAGCACCCTTAGATTGGGACTTTCCAAGAACCCAGGCAGACAAATGCACAGAATAACCACAAAGGATGGACAGTACCTTAGCTATCGAAGTGTTTCTACTGTGGCACTTACGTTTTCTACCTCCTCTTTCCTGTGGGCTATTACCTGCTGTATCTTTCCCAAACGGTCAAGATTGTAAACAACCTGCGTCATTTGTTGACAAATATCACAAAAAAATGGCAAAGTACCTTCATCCTGCGAAGCCTGCCCTGACTTTCCTTGATGATCTAGCTCCTTGTACATAATCTTTATAGAGTAGTTAGTTCACTGACATTATTATTTGATTACAGGTCTGTCTTTTTCAATAGGCTGGAATCCCTAAAGAATAGGAACATGCTCTTATCTTTGTCCATTTATTTCTTTGCTTTCAGTCCAGCATATGAAACTATCATGCCATATTAATAACTTACGAAAATATAAAAGAGTAGGCCAGGTGCGGTGGCTCACACCTGTAATCCCAGCACTTTGGGAGGCTGAAGAGGGTGGATTACCTGAGGTCAGGAGTTCGAGACCAGCCTGACCAACATGCAGAAACCCCGTCTCTGCTGAAAATACAAAATTAGTCGGGTGTGGTGGTGCATGCCTGTTAATCCCAGCTACTCAGGAGGCTGAGGGAGGAGAATCGCTTGAACCCGGGAGGCAGAGGTTGTGATGAGCCAAGATCGCACCATTGCACTCCAGCCTGGGTAACATGAGCGAAACTCTGTCTCAAAAAAAAAAAAAAATATATATATATATATATATATATGCAAAAGAAATACTTTACTGCCAAAACTACAGAATACTCAAACTTATAATTAACATCACTATTTATGTGTGTGTGTGTGTGTGTGCGCGCGCGCTCTTACATGGATATAATTTGCTTACCTGGCAACTCTTTCGGACCACCCCAACTGATTTGCACGAACTACAACTTCTTGGTTAAGATGCCTGGCAATAGCTTTTATTTCTGGCTGCAAATTTTCCACCTAGCTAAAAAATAGGTTTTGTTATGAGCATATAAAAGATCTTTATTCACAATCACTCAGAATTTTTCACATTATTCCCTCGAGTCATTTAAAAATGTAGTTTACTGATCATGTCAAGAAACCTTAAGTCTAAGCACAAGATGTTAATTTGCTTAAAATGTCCTCAGTCACAACCAAATTCACAATGTATACTTATCCATGTGATCCTGGGTAAGTAATTTAACCTCTAAAATCAGGTTTCCTCACATATAAAATATATAACAGCACCTACTTCACAGGGTTATAAGTATTAGATGAGAACTGCACCCTGAGCTCTACTGTTCCATCTTTAGATTTCCTAGTAATGTAAGCGGAGAAAACAGCTGTTAAGAACCTTCCACTGCGATAGCCACAAATCAAAAACAAAAATAGCATTTATTCCTGCCCTGTGTTCATTCTTCCTGTAAAATGGCTCACTGCCTTAATGTTGCTGCTGATTCCGTTCCTGTTTTGTTTCCGGTTTTTTTCCCCCATGCTCACAACTTGAAAACATGAAAGCCACTATTTTTGAAATATCTCATTTGAATAATCAAGCACTTGAACCCGTATTATCTGACTTGCTCTGATAATGTTGTGAAGTAGGCAAGGAAGGTACTGCTATCCTTATTCCTCAGAAAAAAGGATTCAGCAGTAAAAGTTCAAGTGACTGCAACCGACCACAGTCTTAGTCGGGCCTGGACAGGAATCAAGTTCGCAAACTGTTAGTCCAGTAGTTTCTTCCTAATAAAAAAGATCAGCTGGAATACTTTGGGACGAAAGACGCTGCAGACATACTGGCTGTTAAAACTTTTAAGACATGAATTTTATAGGTTTCGCCAACACAATTTCTTCTGCGACTGATTTCTTTGACTCCGTCCCCCGAGAGCAAGTATAGTAACCACTTGTGCTTGGAGTACAAATCCAGTAGGACAAACGAAATGACAGGTACATGTATCACAAAATATTTAACACACCTAATGCTAGTTAAATTATTTTTAACGCTAAAATGGTCACAATGAAATGGTCACGATGATTAAGCATTAAGCACTGCAGCAGGCAACATCGTGGGATCGAAAACCCTGAGTGAATGTCGGCCTTCCTACGCCGCAGGTGTTGCAGCGCAGGGTACGCGCACGGCTCGGCGCCCCTCACCTTGGCCAGGATGTAGTGCTGGTAGGCGGCCAAAGGCAGCGTGACAGCACCCCGCAGGGCCACGGTGGAGAGCAGAATGCTGCCCCACCAGGGCAGGCCCGTGGTGGCCTGCACGCCGAGCAGTACTTCTTCCGCAACCCGCACCGGCGAAGACGCGGCCAGGGCCTCGTACCAGCCGTTCGCATGGACTGCACAGACTGGTGCCACTGCCCACACTGAGAGAGTGGGGCGTTTGGCGCCGCTCGTAGGAACCCGCGCAAGCGCCGGGTCCCTAGCCCGCAGCTGCAGGGCAGGGAGCGGCCGCAGCCACCGACCGCCGAGTCGGCACAGCATTTCTGCACCACGGCAGAGCCCGGAACCCGGGCTTCACAATCCTGCCGACATACACCAGCCAGCCAAAGCTGTTAACGCGCACGCTTCTGCAACAGCGGGCATAAACCGCAGGCGTATCCGCCTGCAGCCGCGATTGACCTTCCCAGTCAAGCCGGTGACGTCTTGCGTCGCAGTTGATATGACGCAAGAGATAGGAAGGTCCCGCCTTTCCCACGCGGCACTGGGCAGGCCTACTGCGCACACGCGAAACTTCCCGCTGCTAGGGTGGTTACTCCGAGGCCGGACCAAAACTGCAAACATGGGTGGAGCCTGCTGCCCTCCGCGGGGCTGGGTGTTCTCTAGGGAGCGCTCGCCTTGCAAAGTTCATCTTCACCGTGTAACTTAACCATTCTTTTTCACTAACGCTAATCGTCATTTGTAGTGGAATTATCTTTGCTCGGTGTTTTTTTTTGTGACCAGAAGCTGATCCCCAACCTTTTTACGTGCACCTGATTGCTTCCGCTAGCGATTACGATAGATTATAATACGCGAGTCACACGTTGCTAAAGTGCCGGCTTGTAGAGAGACGCATGTTTCTTGCTGACCCTGAGTGTTAATAAGCATGCTTAAAGCACGAGGGGTAGTTCAGTCTCTTGTAGATTTAATTGACCCATCTGTTCCAGTTAGTATTTTGAACACCACCTGCAAACTGAATTTCTTCGATGTTTTGTCTTCCATGGTAAATAGCAGCAAAATCTTACAGTAAGATAAAAGTGTCATCTCTTCATTTAAGGGAAACTGTCACTGGCAGTTCACTGGCAGTACGGTGAATTCCTCACTGGAGTTTACTTGTATCCTATATAAGTTTTAGAGAGCCCGAACAGCAGCATTGGCTGTCTTCTGGTTAAAAGGAATACGTTGAATCTACATGAACTATATAGTTTTTACTTTTGTGTTCTTGGAAACAACAAAATGGAATGTCGTGGAGGAGTTTCCCCACCGAAGGGTCACCCCTAGACTACATACCAAAATATGTTGTGAGGAGTAAACCTTGATTTTATTTATTTATTTAGGAAAAGAAGCCTCCAACAAATGTTGGGTAATGTCAAACGGCAGCTATCGTTTGCCCTTCACTGTGCACCTAACCAAGGGTACCCTACGATAACTTTCTCAGGATTCTGGAATTCATGTGCTTTCCAAACTGACTGATATATCTATACATGAATTTTTAAATTCTTAAAGTCTTAAGACTCCCATCTCTTTAAAAAAAAAAAAAAAAAAAAGCTGTAAGCTGTTCTTCATTTCCAAAGATTTAATTTTGTGGAGTTGTATCAGGGGTCAGAAATGAGACTTTAGTGTGGGAACACATTTTTTGCTATGTATTGTGTTCATATATTACATTCTTATTTTAAAGTATTTCCTTAAGTTTGAATATTGTGATCTAAATAAAATTTGTGAATATTTAGTTTCTGCTAATTTCATATATTTGTATAAACACATTTCTTAATCCATATAATAGGGATGACCAGAACTTGCTATCTACTTGGTAGAGGATGTTGGGGGAAGTATTTGTCAATTTTAAAGCCCAATGCAAAAGAAAGTGTTACTACTAATGTATAGGCACTGTTTATACAACATTGTGATTATCTTATATCTTTTGTTTCAGAGTACAGTATAAAATGATCTACGACTATTGAGTGAAACAACTGAAATCGTTTGTCAATCCTCTTTGCAAATGAACTTGTTCAATGTATTAAAACATTTGTAAAAGTTCAACATTTATAATTAGCTTATTCCAGTCTTTGATATCAGTGTTATGTCAGTTAATTTCTCAACTTTAAATTCCTTAAGAAGAGACTATGTATTACATTTTCTTTCTGCAGTCTCTGTAATTCTTAACTATCATGGTGCCAAACACAAGAATGGAGCTTGCTATGGACTGAATGTTTTTGTCCTCCCCAGATTCTTTTCTGAAACCCAAAGGTGATGATATTTGGAGGTAGGGCCTTTGGGAGGTAATTGGTCTTAAAGGTAGAGCTCTCGGATAAGTGCCCTCATAAGAAGAAACAAGGCTGGGCATGGTGGTTTACGCCTGTAAATCCCTGTGCTTTGGGAGGCTGCGTGGGGAGGATCACATGAACCTAGGAGTTTGAGGTTGCAGTGAGCTATGATCACGCCACTGCACTCCAGCCTGGGTGACAGAGCAAGATCCTGTCTCTTAAAAAAAACAAAAACAAAAACAAAAGCAACAAAAAAAAGGAAAAGACAAAAGCAAGATGACCTTTTTCTGCCCTACATGAAGAAACTGAAAAGGAGACAGCCAGCTGCAAACCAGAGAGAAGGCCCTCAACAGAAAACATAAAGACGGGCATGTTGACGTTAGACATCTTAGCTTTCAGAACTGTGAGAAATACATTCTGTTAATCTCCTCAGTCAATAGTATTTTTGTTGTAGTGGCCTGAATTAAGTGCTGAAAATTTGATTATGGGGTATCATTATCATGTAATCATTTAGGCCTCTCATTTCCCAAATATGCCTTCTGAAATGTTTGTCAAACTAAATGACTATAGCTTACTAGGGTATATATAAAACAACAACAAAACACCTTTAAGAAATAAACTATTTGTTAGTGATCCCTTAGAATCATATTAAGATTTCAGTTTTTCTTTCTTACTTAAGGCATTACTTCTCAAAACCAAGGCTACCTAATCTAGAATTGGCTTTTTTCTCTTTATTGAAAGACATCTGCTTGCCATCTTTCTTATGATTGGTTTTCAAGCATTGAAAATGCAAAGTTGGGCTGGGCACGGTGGCTCAAGCCTGTAATCCCAGCACTTTGGGAGGCCGAGACGGCCGGATCACGAGGTCAGGAGATCGAGACCATCCTGGCTAACACGGTGAAACCCCGTCTCTACTAAGAAATACAAAAAACTAGCCGGGCGAGGTGGCGGGCGCCTGTAGTCCCAGCTACTTGGGAGGCTGAGGCCGGAGAATGGCGTGAACCCGGAGAATGGCGTGAACCCGGGAGGTGGAGCTTGCAGTGAGCTGAGATCCGGCCACTGCACTCCAGCCTGGGCTACAGAGTGAGACTCCGTCTCAAAAGAAAAAAAAAAAAAAAAAAAAAGAAAATGCAAAGTTGGCTTTTGTTTTTCAAAAGTGTGAATTCATTTAAAAGCAGAAGTACAATATGCAACCTCCTACACCACAGATATTAGGTTTATACTTTGTTTACGTTATAAAGGTATTCCGTCAAAGCCACAGTGGCACATTTTCCTTTACACTTAATCCAAAATTCAAGTGATCGTATTTTTGCAATCAAGGTGTGCAACACACTAAGACTTATTAAAGCACTGATGATGCTCCCATCTTAAATTCCAGTCACCTGAGTTAATCAAATGCTGTGACTTAAGCAAGCCTTTATCAATAGGATATGTATTTCCAAAGACATTAAGGAACATTCGGAATTTAGTGTCAAGGACAGCAAACATTAAAAGTGTAAGATACCTGCATAGATTCATTTACTTAAGTAAAATATATTGAGAAAGGGATACTGAATCTGCTCATAGTGATTAAAAGCAGTGACTTGGTTTTTCTTTGCTATTGTAATCCTTTTGAAATAATCCTGATTTTAAAATCTGTTATTAAAACAATGTTTTGGTACATTTTAAATGTTCTGTAATGCCAGATCTGTGGGAATAAGTGTTATGAAAAACATCAACATGAAAATAGATTTAATAAATTAGAGGATCTGAAGAGATTTTTATAACTTTGAGTTTTCCTGTTTAGTCTAACACTGTACTGTTTTAAAAATAAGTAATATAGGGTACAAAATTTTTACAAAATGTGTATTTAGGTTATTTGATTCAAAACACAGATGGACTATTATTTTTGTGAAGAAAAAGACAGGATTAGTTAATAAGCTATTTACCTTTTCCAAAGAAGAAAAATGAGTATATGTATAGTCATTTACAAAAAAATTAATTTTTGTGTACCAATAAAAATGACTTGACTTTTCAGTAATGGGAAATAGGAGGGGAAATTTCTTTTTTATAAACACTGAAGTCAGTGTTTGTAAATATGTTGATTATGTTGAAATGTATGTTGAAAAGGCATGAAATGTGGGATTTTGTTGGGAATGGATGGTATAAACTGATTATACAGTAATTGAGATATTAACTACTTGGGGATTTAAGGTGTGAACTAACCCAAGTGTAATGTCCACGAGTTAAATCACTTCTTAAAAGAATGATGTAGTCTGCATATACACATACCACATATTTTCAAAATTAAAAAAAAAAGACCTTCATGGTCTCAAAAAATTATGTTTTTTTATTGTTCAAATAAAAGTGCACTGCATTACATCTGAAATATAAAAAATGTATTTGAAAAATGTTCCTAGTACAGACTTCTAAAACCATGGTATTGTACTAAACAAGCCTGATCCCCAAAAGTAAATATGGAGCATTTCAATCTATATGCCCTGGCCCCACAGTTTTGAAGTTAAGAAAACACAGGGGATTTCCCCCCTTCTTTTTAAATAAGATATCTCAACTAAGAAATTCAGTATTGTGAAACAACACAACTCACGTGTAGTAATAAATATTGGATAGCATCTGTTCTCCAACAGGATTATCTCAAATAGAAAATAACCCTAGTTAACACAGGGAAGAATTAAGAAAAAAAAATTTATGTATAGAATAGTGGCAAGTCATATATAAAATACTTTGGTAAATAACATTATTACATCCCTTTTTTAGTAAAGTGCTATAATTTTATTTCATAGCTATACTTATTTGTAGGCTGTCTTTTAGCTCTCCCTTTAAATGTGGGCATATTAAACATAGGTGGAAAAACAAATTTATATATTTTAAGACCACTTCTTAAACTAAAAGATATGAATGTACTGTTTACAAATTTCTACATATGTTTGAGAAGTCATCTTTCTACTCTTTACTCAGGCTTTACTCTTTACTCAGACTAAAGAAATCATTTGATTTACTTGACAACCAAGGAACCATATTAATATCATCAACTCTGGGTGATTTATATGAATTTTAGTTAGTGTTTATGCTTTACCAGTGTGAAATTTTATATCTAATTTAAAAAAAAGACAAACTGATATATACATTACTTGATTTTTATGCTTACTTTCTTTTACATTTCAACCATATAATTAATTTTTCCATGAGACAGGGTAGGACACATAATCTTCTTGGATACATTACTGTTTATTGTTTCAAGTGGATGGAATATATAAATCCCACTGAGTAGTTTAGTGTGGCCCTGTATCTTATATAAACAGGTTAAATGGAGACTTTATATTGTAATCTGTGTATTTATGTATCTACCATAAATTGTCTTTGTGACAAATGCAAAATTTCTTTTATTACTTGGCTCAAATTAACTGTTGATCCTTTTCACTTATAATATACAAGTGTAAAAAAGCAGGAAGCCTTAAAATTGAAAAAAGAAATAAGATATTTTCCACTAAATTACTGCAAATTGAAATTTTTATGTTGACTGTTGATGACTGAAAAGCCAATGTTAAGAATCAATATCATCCAATATAAAATAGTACATTGAATTGTTTAATAAACAGAATATTAAGAGCTTGTATATGCTGACTGGGAACAGTGGTGGCTTTTTAAATTCTCAGAAAGTTTAAACATTTTATAATTAGAAGAAACCACTGGTGATGATGAAGATGGTCCATCTCGGTAGCAGCCATTACAGTGAAAATCTTGACAGAACTTTTTCACTATCAGCAAGATAATTTTACTGGTATTAGTGGTAAAGGTAAGGAGAGAAAAAAGAATGACGAGATAAGTGTGTATTAGTTTTAAAAGTGAGAAAAGGCAATAAAACAACATGGAAAAGCCAGAAATTTCTTCTTCTATATGTGCCTTGCTACAAATAAACCAAAAAGAAAGCAAGATGGGTATTTTAAAAGCCAATGTGGGGAAACATCCAATGATAATGCCCATTATTTTACTTTATACTTAAATTACACAAGTAGAAAAGTTATGCTTATTAATAGTTTAATGTATGAAGGAAACATCCAGATTTCTGAATATGAAGGTACATATCTCACATTAATTTAAGTCTACATAAAGTAGAGCCTCTATACTGACATATTGAAATTTACTTTCTGCTTAGCCTTTTCTGTTATGTAAACAATTGTACATTTATTTGCCATTCTAAAACTTCAGGATCAAGTTTACATAATTTTGCTAAATTTCCGTGTTTGCTCAGAAGCAGTTTACAGTACTAAAACCAACCAGCCAAAGAACAGCTTCAACAGAAAGTTATGTCCGAAGGGGAAGAGGGAAAGAAAAAAAGAAAAATGATAAGAAAAATGCTAACTAAGGTAAAACGGATGATGATGGGGAATGGGCAGTCACAAATGTTCACAGAAAATAGGTCAGTTAGTAAGATCTTCTGCAAAAAGCCTACACACTTCAGTCAAGCACATCAGTAGAATGATTTGGGAGCATAATTTTTGTTTTCGGCCACTTGTGATTTCCTCCAAATGAAAAGGAATCTGCAGGCTAACAAGCTGATCCTCATCAGCCAAGCTGGTTCATATGCACACTGTTCATGTGAGGTGCCCAGGGTCCAGTCCACACCTATGAATATAGAGCATGCATTTTACAAAATATATATCTAGCATATATTTTATTAAAATAAAACTTTTAAAACCTAAGGAGGTACTCTTCAATTTGCAATATACTAGGAACTAATGGGAAAAAAATGATAAAATCTTTTTTCTATTATTTTCCTACCTCCTATCCCTCAAACAGAATCTGATTTACAACCTTTAAAAAAAAATCATTACCTGAGCATTTACAGATTCACGGTTGTGGAAAAAAAATAAATCAAAGATATTAAACATGCACTAAGCTAAAATATACAACCATTTATGTGAATTCTCAGAGTTATTTATAGCACCTTTAATAAATACCCTCTAGATGGTTCTTTTCACATAACTAGTAAACTTTAACATATAAAATCATATGATAGTCACTTTGCAACTTAAAATCTTTCATTTATTACCTGCTACCCAGTAGAATATACAATACCTTTCATAATTTTAGCCCCAAACCTGCCTTTGGTACCATTTCCCACAGCCCTCTGCTGTACTGCAGCTATATTAAATTTCCTTTAATTTCCTCAACTGCCCATATTCATCAGACTTTCTTGCTATTATGAGTTACCTGAATCCTATTTGTCTTTGCATTTCTTAAGCACAAAATAAATGTTTGTTCACTCAATGATCAGCCTTACCGTTTGAGGGCCATTATTTTCCGTGGAGCTGGAAACCATCTTTATCAGTGAGTTCCAAGAAGGGTCTGCAGCATGAGGGCCATTAAATATGGGTCCTCCAGCACCATCAGGGATAGGTGCTACTGGAGGAATCATTGCATTCCCATACACAGAAAAAGGCATACCCTTAAAAAAGGAAAACACACACATTAACATCCAAGTCATTGTTCATTCTTCCCAATATAATCAATAGCCTTAAAATTGATATTTTAAACTTCACCTCATCCTGGCAATGTGTAACTTATCTAAGAAATCTAAAAATTATTACCCATTATATAATTTATTTTAACATTAGATTATACATATGCCTACTATATTCAAAATATTTTCTCAGAAAATCCTCCCTTAAATAACTAGGACAAAATCAGGACTTTACCCCAACTTTAGGAAAGTCCATGTAGCCTGCAGGAACATGCTGATGGAATGTACCAGAAGGAGTTACAATTCCTGTACTCTCTCGCTCCATTGCCTGATGTTGTGAAAATACTCCTGGGTCAGACATCGGTCTGTGGATCATAGGATTTCCCATCCCAGGGTTACACCAGTCTACTTTGTCTGAGGGCAAACAAAGAGGCAAAACAAAAATAGGTAATATTTAAAATCAAAATAAAATATTTTCTGTTTTTCTAATATTTTCCACATTGAACCGTAAATTATTTCAATATAATAACCTACTTTTATATATTTACAGCAATATTTCTATGATTTGTACGTAGTGACATGATAGCTTAATGAAATAATCTAAAAACTTGGTGTTATAAAACAAAAGAAAAAAACCTAAGTACAACCTAAAGGGACTGAAAGGAAATATTAATATGTCCTTAATATGATGAAAGGAAGAAAAGAACATGCTTGCATTAGGTATTTTCACAAAGCAGTAATAAATAAATGTAATGAGAAAGGTCACATGGGGGACAGAGCTCTTAAACAAGTGATTAAATATTCACAACAACAAAAAAAATAGGAATACAGATCTTTTAGAAATGACTATGATGCTGGGCGTGGTGGTTCATGCCTGTAATGCCAGCACTTTGGGAGGCTGAGGTGGGTGAGTCACTTGAAGTCAGGAGTTTGATACTAGCCTGACCAACATGGTGAAACCCTGTCTCTATTAAAAATACAGGCCAGGTGCAGTGGCTCACGCCTGTAATCCCAGCACTTTGGGAGGCCGAGGCGAGAGGATCATGACGTCAGGAGATCATGACCATCCTGGCTAACATGGTGAAACCCCATCTTTACTAAAAATACAAAAAACTTAGGCGGGCGTGGTGGTGGGTGCCTGTAGTCCCAGATACTCGGGAGGCTGAGGCAGAATTGTGTGAACCCAGGAGGTGGAGCTTGTAGTGAGCCGGGATCACGCCGCTGCAGTCCAGTCTGGGCTACAGAGTGAGACTCCGTCTCAAAAAAAAAAAAAAAAAAAAAAAAAAATCAGCCAGGCATGGTGGTGCATGCCTGTAATCCCAGCTACTTGGGAGGCTGAGGCAGGAGAATCACTTGAACCGGGGAGGCGGAAGTTGCAGTGAGCCAAGATCGCCCCATTGCACGCCAGTCTGAGCAACAAGAGTGAAACTCCATCTCAAAAAAAGAAAAAAAAAAAAAGACTATGAAAGTTAAATACTGTTTACATTATAGTTAAATGCATAAAGTTAATTTCTAGAGAGCAGGATAGAATATCCTACCTTGATTGCCACCAATCCCTTCAAAGGACCAGATGCCACTATGCCCTACTGATGTAGACAAATTGCTCCCAATAACAGATGGAGCTGACGTTCCAGTTTGCCTGATACGTGCAGAACGTTCAGTCCCAATAGGGACTGGAACTTTCCTGTCCTGAGACACACTGCTGGGCTTTTCTGACCCTAACGGTACTGACGATGGGGCAGGAGATGGTGCACGAACTCCCGAGGATACTGACTGTGCAGAAGAATCTAGAGAAGAGACATTTTGAAATAAAATACAGGTCATCTATAGAACATGTAATTTTATGAAATCAAATCTTAAATTCAGGAGATGTTTTAAATACACTCAGAAAAACAAAATGTAAAAATAATACTTAAATAAAAATTATGCATATTAAAATTTGGCTAAAGTTCCATGACTTCAAGGTAGAATATGATGTCAATGCTGCATGCTGCAAAGTGTTCAACTACAAAGTGTTCAACTACCATTAAACTAAATAATATTCAAATGAATTAACCCTTGACATTAATTACATGTAGCAGTAGAGCAATAAGACGTTTAAATTAAAAAACAAACCAACAACAACAGAATGGAGATGGGTAAGAATCACTGCCTGTAATGGCAATCTCCAAACTGTATTCCTTGGGAACACTTGCTCTTTGTGTTATGATGAAAAAAACAAAGAGATTCAGCTATCTAATAAATTTGGAAAACCTAGCTTAAGAAAGAGAAATACGTTTCTTTGTTATTTATTCATTATTTATTTATTTATTTATTTTTAGAGACAATAAATAAATTGCTCTGTTGTTCAGGCTAGAATGCAGAGGCACCATCGTAACTCACTGTAGGCTCAAACTCATGGGCTCAAGCGATCCTCCCACCCCAACCTCCTGAACAGTTGGGACTACTGGCATAAGCCACCATGCCCAATTAAAAAAAAAAGTTTCTTCAAATTAGAACTTTACAGAATATTATATATGCTGATAAAATACCAATAAAAAGATCATTGCCTAAATCTGTTTTATTTTATCTTGTGAGTACTTCATAGAACACACTTTTGGTAATGAGAATCTTTTTTACTTATGCAAACAAGGTGGATTTCTTAATTTGAGAATATTCATTAGTGATTCAATCTCTATACATTATTGAGAAAAACAAAAATAATCAAAATTATATTTTTTATGAAAAGCTGAAATACTGGCCGGGCGCAGTGGCTCATGTCTGTAATCACAGCACTTTGGGAGGCCAAGGTGGGCGGATCATGGGATCCCGAGTTCGAGACCAGCCTGGCCAATATGGTGATACCCCATCTCTACTAAAAATACAAAAATTAGCTGGGTGTGGTGGCATGTGCCTGTAGTCCCAGCTACTTGGGAGGCTGAGGCAGAAGAATCACTTGAACCCGGGAGGTGGAAGATGCAGTGAGCTGAGATCGTGTCACTGCACTTCAGCTTGGGTGACAGAGCAAGACTCTTTTCAAAAAAAAAAAAAAAAAAAAAAAGGTTAAATATTAAAGCACATTTAAATTAAAATGGTATAAATAATAAAGGAGTCTGAAGCTTAAAAAATCAAGACTGTTACCTGCAGATTCAACAGAACTGCAGTTGAATTCCAAATAAGCCTACTATGTAAGATAAAAGAGAAAGACCTATAGCATTCCTGTTGACAATAAAATCACTCCAGAAAAAAAGCTATAACCTAAAATTCAAAAATGAACTAAAAGAAAGAAAACGAGATGAAGGAACAGCTTAATTCAGAATTAGTAAAACGGAAACAATATGACAAAACTCAGGAAAGTGTTAGAAGTAAAAGAATATTTCAACTAAATAGCAAATAAAACCACAAATTCTGCAATTATACATGCAGTAGAAAACAGACAAAAACTACAAGGAATACACAGACTTGTAAACACAAAGATAAATAACAAAAGCTTGTTTTTTAAAAAACTACATATTGAAAGGCCACACTTAAACCTCTATGAAAAATCAACCCAGAACAACTAACACCAAGACATAGTCAAGGCAGGCAGGCAGGAAGGAAAGAAAGATAAACAAATGAATCCTGCTTTCCCCTAGATTCATACCTGGGAGCCTACCCTAACCTCTGTGTTCACTCTAGTTTGCCTTTCATTTCCTGTATCCTTCTAGAACCAAAGTAGAGCAAAATAACAACAACTTTCCACACTGTTTTGTTTTTTACGAGATGGTCTCACTATGGTGCCCACAGTGGAGTACAATGGCTATTCACAGGCACAATCACAGTGCACTGCAGCCTCAAACTCCTGGCCTCAAGCCATCCTCCCACCTCAGCCTCCTACACATTCTATTTTAATAAACAGAATTAGTAGGCTTGCCTGCTGACCTGCGCCATTTAAGAAGTTTACTCTCTGCACAGATTCTGCCACCCTTCTAGTCATAGTTTTTATCAGATGACTCTGTTTTCTGCTCCCTCTCTGCACAACTATTGGATTAAGGATAGGCACCCATCCAAGAATGATCCATTTTAGGCAAGTCAATAACATGACCGAAATGGCCTGACTTGAACATATAAGCTGAGCCAATCACATTCCTCATCAAAGAATGGGGAATTAAAGGGTTAACTGGTTTAATTAATTATGAAGTTGAACCACTGATGTGCATATACAAGATTATGAAGACGTTTATGTGTAAGGAGAGCAGAATGCAAGAAACTGACAAGAAACAGACCATGAGTGAGAGACCACAAATCCTCTGAGAGAGAGAGAGAATAGCTATCCTTAAGTCCTGGACGGTTTGGAAAATGGTTCTGTATAGCCTTATATAAACATCGCTTTCCCTGAAATTCCCGGGATGGGCCTATATTCCTTTCCATGAAAAGAACCTAACTAAAATAATTTTCACATCTGTAATTACTATAATTACTTCAATTAGACAAAAAAGCAAAATTTAATTCAGAGCCATGTTATTTAAAAACATCAGCTTATATATTAGAGAAATAGGTTTCAGAGGATGCGGCAGATCTAGGTTTTGTGGGGCCTTAAGCTTACACGATTTTGGGAGCCTTTTTTAGAAGAATGCAAAATTGCAAATAAAAAAATCACGTACAGCACTTGGAAGTAGCCCATAAAATGAGGTAGCCTAAGGATTTAAGTTTCATTGACATCGTGGTAAATTCACCACAGTTTAGAAATGATAACAGAGTCCTGAGTTAAACTTGAAAGAGCAATGTGATTTACAAATTCAAAAAGTGGGGCCACTGGGTGTGGTGGCCTACACCTGTAATCCCAACACTTTGGGAGGCCCAGGAGGGCAGATCACTTGAGGCGAGGAGTTTGAGATCAGCCTGGGCAACACGGTAAAACCCCATCTCTACAAAAAAAAATTAAAAAATTAGCCAAGCATGGTGGTGCACACCTGTAGTCCCAGCTACTCGAGAAGCTGAGGCAGGAAGATTGCTTGAGCCTAGGAGGTGGAGGTTATAGTGAGCCAAGATTGTGCCACTGCATTCCAGCCTGGGCAACAGAGAGATACCTTGTCTTAAAAAAAAAAAAAAAAAAAAAATGGCGAGCCAAGGTGGTGGCTCACATCTGTAATCTCAGCATCTCTGCATTTTGGGAGGCAAAAGTGGGAGGATCTCTGGAGACCAGGAGTTCAAGACCAGTCTGGGCAACATGGTAAGACCTCATCTTACAAAAAATAAAAACATAAAAATAAAATAAAAACATTAGCTGGGTGCTATGGTAAGTGCCCGTAGTCCCAGCTACTTGAGAGGCTGAGGCGAGAGGACTCCTTGAGCCTAGGAGTTTGATTGAGGCTGCAGTGAGCTACGGTCACACACTGCTGCATTCCAGCCTGGGTGACAGAGAGAGACTTCGTGAGAAGAGGAGGAGAGGAGAGAGGAGAGAACAAAAAGTGCTTCTACAGTAAAATTACATGAAAAGAAAAGAAAGGAGAAGAACAAAAAGTGCTCCTACAGTAAAATTACACTGCACATTTCTCACAGTTTAGTTCAGTGTTTATTAAACATACCCTGAATTTAATCAGGAAGAAATAGTAGGAAATAAAAATAAAAGGCATTCTAGCAAACAACTAGCCTGTAGTCTTCATAAAATGAATCTTTCTTTGAAAGTTAAAGAAAGGCTCAGAGAATAGTTCTAGATTATTTGAGACTAAAGAAATATGGGAATTAAATGTAACTTGCAATCCTAATTGGAATCTTGGATGATAGAAAATAATAAAGTTATTGAGATAACTGATGAAATGTAAATATGGACCATATATTAGATAATAATATTATAAAATGTAAAGTTTGCTGAATTTAAACACTGCATCATAGTTGTCGAAGGGAACATTCTTATATTTAGGAAACTAAGTTATTTAAGGGCAAAAGGGCTTGACGTCTACAACTAACTCTAAAATAGTTCAGGAATAAAATAATATTACACACAGAGGAATATATGATGAGGAAAGGAAGTAATGTAGTTTAATTGGTGAATCTGGGAAAAATATACAAGGGATCCTTGTGGTATTCTTGAAAGTTTAAAATTATTAATTACAAAATCTGAGAGACATAACCAAATGCAGTATGTGAGCCTTGAGTGGTGGTTCCTGGTTCAAGAAAGAAACATCTATAAAAAATGTTTTGGAATAATTGAAGATATCTGAATATGCACTGATTAATTCTTACTGAATTCATGTTAACCTATTAGGTATTTGATAATGGTATTATGGTTGCATAAGAAAATATCCTTATTCTCAAGTGATGCATGTTTTTAGGTCTGAAGTGTCTTATCTGCACCTTATTTACAAATGGTTCAGCAAAACAGCAGAGAGAGAAAATAAATATAACAAAATCATTGGGAAATTTAGGTGAAGGAAATACGGATATTCCTTATACTATTCTTTACACCTTTTCTACAGGTCTGAAATTTTTTATAACAAAATAGTTACTGGAATGTGGCAATAATAAAAGCAATTGTAATGCCCTCAACGATACTCTGTATCTACAATATAGCACTATATTCAAAAGCATGTATTAAAAAACCTAACCTGGGTGATGCGGTAGTACACGCCTGTAATTCCAGCATTTTGGGAGCTGTGCAAGGATAATTAATATTCTATATGACTGCCACTATTTGACAAACCCAAGAAAAACTATGAATATAGAAATTCACTGCAGGCTACAATTTACCTCATGCTTTAACTGGCAATGTACTTTGACATGTATCTCTAAAATAATTACAACTTTTTACTCTTTCATTAAGTTAATTAGGTTAACTGTCACCTATTCTAGTATTGCTAATTAGAAGAAATCTGATAGTCAAAAAAAAACAAAACAAAACAAAATGGAGTCTTATTATAATTTCCTTAAGAGATGAGCAATTTCACATCTTTACCTCAAAAACAAACATATCCAACCTTACTACAGAATTCTCTTAATTTGAGTTGAATTCCCTCTAGCTGACTGATCTTCATTAGTTTGAAAATCTAGGCGCGGTGGCTCACGCCTGTAATGCCAGCACTTTGGGAGGCTGAGGTGGGCAGATCACGAGGTCAGGAGTTCAAGACCAGTCTGGCCAACATAGTGAAACCCCGTCTCTACTAAAAATACAAAAATTAGCCAGGTGTGGTAGCACACGCCTGTAGTCCCATTTACTTGGGAGACTGAGGCGAGAGAATCACTTGAGCCATTGTACTCCAGCCTGGGTGACAGAGCGAGACTCCATCTCAAATTAAAAAAAAAAAAAAAAAAAGAAAATCTAATCCCTGCTTCAAAAGTCTGCCTGTAGTTAAAAAACACATGTGATAATGTGAAATCAGTTGTGTTGTTAATGCAGATGAGATTGAGATTGTTTTTCTCTTTTTTTTGAGACGGAGTCTTGCTCTGTTGCCCAGGCTGGAGTGCAGTGGCATAATCTTGGCTCATTGCAACCTCCGCTTCCTGGGTTCAAGCGATTCTCCTGCCTCAGCCTCCCAAGTAGCTGGGATCACAGGTACACACCACAATGCCTGGCTAATTTTTGTATTTTTAGTAGAGGCAGGGTTTTGCCATGCAGGCCAAGCTGGTCTCAAACTCCTGACCTCAGGTGATCCACCCGCCTCGGCCTACCAAAGTGCTAGTATTACAGGTGTATGCCACTGTGCCCAGCCTAGATGAGATTTAAAGGTGGAATAAAAGGATATAATTTTCACTTAAGGGTAGAAATCTTTCTCTTTGGTAGCTGTATTCTCAAAACCAAAAGTAAACATAAATTAATAAGAGGTACAAGGATTAATTTTTTTCCCTCAGAAAATGATCCCTCAGGGCAGACGTGGTGGTTCACACCTGTAATTCCAGCACTTGGGAAGGCAGAAGGATTGCTTCAGCCCAAAAGTTTGATGAAACCAGCCAGGGCAACACAGTGAGGCCCTGTCTCTAATAAACATGAAAAATAATAAAAATCCCTCTTAGAACAACTTCAGTATTTTAAGTTTGATAGAACCTAGGTTGATTCCAATCATTTAAATACCTAGAAATTTTTTTGAAATTCCAGACTTCCAAGAGTACAAATTACATTTTTATGGTATTAAAATTATGATGAAGTTTGAAACCTGCTGTTTTTAAGAAAACATCTGCAGATTCTTATGGAATTAAGGTGTATAAAACTTACCATTTGATGCTGATGAACACGGAGTCAACAAACTAAGCGGGGAAAAATGTTGTCTGTTAAAGTTAGCAGCTGTGGGTGCTCCTCCAAGGGGTGCCCCAGGTCCGTACATCTGACCTCCTGAAAGGTTTGAAGCAAAGTTTCCCAAATGTGTTGAAGAAGGTGTTACAGAACCATATGGCGGGTCCATATTGACAATACCTATAATGTAGAAGGTCATCATAATTTATAATAGTTACCCCTGCAAGAAATAGACACACCTTAAAATTCTAAAAGGCCCTAAATACATTCAAAACTATTTTAGATAATTAAAAAAATACACCTGTAATCCCAGCACTTGGGAGGCCAAGGTAGGAGGACTGCTTAAGGCCAGGCGTTCAAGACTGGTCTGGGCAACATGTCAATCAAAACATCACCTCAAAAAAAAAAAAAAAAAAAGTTCCTAGCTGGTTGTGGTGGTTCATGCCTGTAATCTCAACACTTTGGGAGGCCAAAGTGAGAGGACTGTTTGAGCCCAGAGTTCAAGACCAGGATGCGCAACATTATGAGACTGTCTGTACAAAAAATTAAAAAAAAAAAAATTAGCCAAGTTTGGTGGTGCATGTTTGTAGTTCCAGTTACTTGGGAGGCTGAGGTGGGAGGATTGCTTGAGCCCAGGAGGTTAAGGCTGCAATGAGCTGTGATGGTGCCACTGCATGCCAGCCTGAGTGACAGAGTGAGACCCTGTCTCACACACACAAAAAACTAAAACTATGTAGATAATTATAAAAGAAACAATGATCACATTATACTCTAAAATTCAAATTATAATTTACTGGGAACAAATTTAATTCTTGATTGTAGTACTTTCAGCACTAGTGGGCATTAATGTTTTAGTTAAAAAGGATCAATTAGTTTTCCTTTACATGGGCTTTTTGTCAAAGTGGACTTTTGTTGCCTTTATGGATCGCAAAATTAATGCAAACTTATTTTAAAAACCCGAAACCAAAAACCATATATTAAACAGAAAGTGAAACTTCCAGATGTTCCTATTTCAAAAATGAATGTATGTGTATTTGTGAGAGATAAAAAGAGGAGCAAGAATAAACGTTTATCTTTAGGGATCTTTAGATAACTTTTTTTTTAAAAATGTTTATTTTTAGGGATAAAGATAAAACATTTACTCTTCCTCCTCTTTTTCTCTCTTACAGATACACATTTGTTTTTGAAATATGTTTATTAAAAAAGTATTATAAATGTTTACACACTAAACTATTTACACAAGTAACCTACCTGATTTTAGTCTAATGGGTTAAAACTACAGAAAAAAAGAAAGAAAATAATTGTCAATGATTTCTTTTTTTTTTTTTTAAACTTAGGAGACAGCTTTCTCTGTTGCTCAGGGTGGAATGCAGTGGCGTGATCATAGCTCACAGTAGCCTCAAACTCTTGGGCTCAAGCAACCCTCTTGCCTCAGCCTCCTATCTGGGACTACATGTGTGTGTCATTACACCTAGCTGTATTTTTGTTTTACCTTTTATTAGCTTTTATAGAATACATGTCAATATTGGATTTTATGCTTGAACTTGGGAGGCAGAGGTTGCAATGAGCCTAGATTGTGCCACTGCACTCCAGCCTGGGCGTGAGAGTGAGACTCCATCTCAAAAAATAAATAAATAAATAAATAAATAAAAATATATAATATGTATATATTATATATATATATATAAAATATATATATGATTTTAAATAGGTTTAAGGACCAAAGAGTTGTATAAAACTACAGGGCAAAAACGATAGGTTTAAGGACCAAAGAGTTGTATAAAACTACAGAGCAAAAACGGGCTGTAGATACAATTCTACAATGAAGAGATCTGATAATTATTACATATTAACCACATGGCCATGCTTTCCACAGCCAATACTGGAACAATTTGTCATTTTTTCTTTGTTTTAAGGAGACAGGAGATTGCTCTGTTGCCCTTGGCTCACCACAGCCTCCATCTACTGGGCTCAAGTGATCCTCCTGCCTCAGCCTCCCAAGTAGCTGGGATTACAGGTACATGCCACCACACTCAGCTTTTTAATTTATTTTTGTTGAGACAAGGTCTCACTATGCTGCCCAGGCTGGTCTTAAACTTCTGGCCTCAAATGAGCCTCTTGCCTCAGTCTCCCAAAGTGTTGGGATTACAAGTGTGAGCCACCACATCCAGCTAATCTGTCATTGATAAAATGCAGTGTGAGGTTCATATAGGTGACCCCATCACCTATATGATGCTCCTTGCTGAAATGTTCGATCTGAATCTAATCACGGATTGACATAATCACTGAATTAAACTTGCCAAAGAAGTCAATGTCAAGAATTGCAGAGGAAGGCAGTAGAATGCTTTAGATGGAGGGAGACCAAAGACACATAACAGCCAAAAGTAATGTGTGAATCTTGACTAAGTCTTGGATCAAATGGCAAGGAAAAGAGACACACGCAGGCAGAAATAATATATTTGGAAAAATGGCATTTTATGTTCGGTGTTATCAAATTCATTCTCATTTTATTGGGTGTAGTAATAGTGGCAGAGCTGTGCAGGCAAACATTGTGAAGACACATATCAGAGTATTTAAGGGTAAAGTATCATGTTTGAAAGTTATCTTCTCATGATTTGACAAAAGATGGAGAAGAAAAGAAAATAGAGATAGGATAGAAAAAGGGAAAAGAAGGAAAGAAGGATGAAGAAGGGGAGAGATAGGTAAGACAAGAGAGGGGGTAGAAAGAAAAGGAAGCAGCAAAAGAGAGGAAAAAAGAGGAGGGAGGAAGGAAAAGGGGAGAGGGAGGGATGGGGCAGTGAGGGAGACAGTTTGAAAAGATGTTGACAAGCGGAGAATATATTAATAAATGTGGAAATACACAAGTATTTACTATGCTGTTTATTCTGTCCTTACATCCTTATGTGACGTAAAAAACTTTTCAAAATACAAACTATAAAAACAGATCTGAGTCTAAAATACAAATGATCAAATTATTTACATAAGAAAAGTTAAACAAAGCAAGAAAAATGTGGAACACAAAATGAATTAGGAAGAAGAAGAGAGAAGTGAAAATTAGGATCTGAAAGAGGTTTAGGAGAAAATCAAAGGACACACTTCATATGTAATAAAAGGAGTATCTTTAACTCAAAATGACCTGAATTAGGTAATTGATTTGTAAGTTAAACTTCAATGCTAATTTTGGCTCTAATCAACTATATACTCCCCAAAAACCTCACCTTTCTTACAGAGGTCTTTCTTCTATACCTTTTCAAACAATAGGAATTTTTTTGTTCTCTAAATCTCAATTTTAACCTTTCTGAACTCCACATCTAGATTTTTGGAAAGGTAAAGTATTAAATTCCAATTACTATAAAAATCAAACTTAAAAGCATTTCCTATGCACTGGCACACAATGATCTAAAATCTAATCATATTGATTCTATTGTTTTAATATAAAAGAAATTAATTTTCATAGTACACATAAATATTTCAGTTGACTTCCAGCAAAGAAATATTTACTGACCATGTTTATTAAATTTTATTTACATGTTACAGAAATAGGTAAAAATAACATTGAGTTCCCATTAAACTTGGAAATTTTTGTCCCAGAATGTCGTATTTCCAATAACACAGATAAGGGGTTGGCAACCAAGAGCCAAATACCAAATATTTTAGGCTTTGCAGGTCACATGGTCTCTGTCCCCACTACTCAATTCTGTCATTGTAGCATAAAAGTATCCTTATACAATATGCAAATGAATGGGCATTGCTGTGTTTCAGGAAAGCTTTCTCTACAAACACTGAAATTAAAATTTCATATTTTGTGTTGCATGTTTAGTCTTTTTAATTTCTTTTTTTTTGAGAAAGGGTCTCCACCCAGGCTGGAGTGCAGAGGTGCGATCTCTCAGCTCACTGTAACCTCTGCCTCTAGGGCTCAAGTCATCCTTCCACCTCAGCCCCCCAAGTAGCTGGGACTACAGGTGTGCACCACCATTTTGTAGAGATGGGGTCTCCCCTTAAGCCCAGGCTGGTCTGGAACTCCTGGGCTTAAGCAATCAACCCACCTCAGCCTCCCAAAGTGCTGGGATTACAGGTGCAAGCTACCGTGCCAAGCCTATTCTTAAAAAAAAATTTTTTTTAAACATTTAAGAAATGTAAAAACAGGCAACAGGCCAAATTTGGCCCATAGACCATAGTGTGTCCATCTCTTACACGGACTGTCTTTAATTACTTGAAATGTTTATATTAAAACCCAATATTATTGCTTTAAATGGAAACTGGCATCCTGGATTAGATCCTATAATAGAAAAAGGATATTACTTGAAAAACTTGTGAAATCTGCCTAAAATCTGTAGTTTAGTTAGTAGTACTATAACAATACTAACTTTTTTAGTTTTGAAATGTATCATGGTTATATGTAAGATGGTCACATGAAGGGAAACTGAGGAATTATAAAACTCTTCTACAAATCTAAAAATATTTCAAAGTAAAAAGTTTTTTTAAAAAAAGCAATAGCTTACAATCAGGAGATCTTTATATCTTCTACATATATCAGTGTTGTCCCAATAGAAATTTCGATAATAGAAATGTTCTAGATCTTTGCTGTCCAATATGGTAGCTACTAGCCACAAGTGTTTTTTAAGCGGTTGAAATATGGGTAGCCTAAGAAGCTAACTTTTTATTTTTAAAATTTTCATTAATTTAAATTTTAAAAGTACACATGGTTATTGGCTACCATATGAGACTGTGTAGCTCTATTTAAAAAATTATTTTAGAAACAAAAAAGATAATGCGAAATAAAACCCAATTTTTAAAATCTGTTATTTTGTATTTGTAATAAACGCAAACTTTTGGTGACAGTACTTTATTAAATTAAAACATAAGAGACTTCTGAGAGAGAAAAACACACCTAGGCCAGGTGCTGTGGCTCACGCCTGTAATCCCAGCATTTTGGGAGGCTGAGGTGGGTGGATCACCCGAGGTTGGGAGTTTGAGATCAGCTTGGCCAACATGGTGAAACCCCATCTCCAGTAAAAATACAAAAATTAGCCAGGCGTGGTGGTGCATGTCTGTAATCCCAGCTACTCGGGAGGCTGCAGCAGGAGAATCACCTGAATCCGGGAGGCAGAGGTTGCGAGGAGCTGAGATCACGCCACTGCACTCCGGCCTGGGTGACAGAGTGAGACTGTCTCAAAAACAAACAAACAAAAAACCTGCTGCCTGATCAGAAGGCTTATTTATGGAAAATTAAATAAAAACCTATTGCAGCTTTTTAAAAGATTTTTAAAAATAACACCATACTAAACACAAACAACAGCATCTGAGTCAATTAAAGCCAACAATCTTTGTCTATATCGCCCAGTCAGAGAGTAAAAACATTAGAAAATGACCAAGAATTTTCACATCACTTGTGCACATGAACAGCTGCAGAATATCAGAAAATATAAACTCACCTGAGGGACTTGGAGCAGGTCTCTGTAATGGTGGTCTAAAACCTGGAGCTTTGGAAGTATCAGACTGATGTAAAGGATCTGAATTTGGCAAATATGAGGATTTTCCTGATAGCATAGATTCTGGTGTTGACTGAGATGAAACAACAGATCCTCCCCAGAAGGCATGAGCAGAAGTAGGGCTGTTTTCAAACAATGTGCTAAAGGGCCCAAATGGTAAGGGGGCACTGAAATTGGGAGCAATAGGCTTATTTGCTGGATGTACTGAATTCTGACAAGCACTTTGTGTACTTAAGGTCGAAGGTAGCTGGACAGAAGAGGGAACACTGTGAGGTCTTTTAATGTGATTGACACTGAGGACTGCAACAGATGAATTTTGCACTGAAGCTGAATTCTTGTGAGGGGCAGTTGTGCCATGAGGGGGTGGTCTAATAGCAGGGGTTTCCATTTTAGGAGTAGGCTGCGGGCATCCCATTTGTGTCTGAGGCATAGGGTAAGTCACTGGGGCAGTAGAAGGCACCGCCACTGGAGCAGAACTTGTTGCTAAAGGGGGAACAGTCATTCTAACTTCCGGGGGAGGAACCTGAGACTGCTGAAGAGGTGGTCTTGGTTCCTGAGAAACAGATCCCGGAGGTTGCTGCTGATTAGAATGAGCTGATGAACTCCCAGAAGAACTGCTGCTGTTTGGAGGTCTAGTGTTTGTTGTTTCTACTACTGGTGGACTACCTGCTTCCTGTTCGGAGGAAGATGCCACTTTATTTGGAGATGCTGATCCACAATCCAAAGGGCTGTTTCTAGAAACCCCTCCTGGCTGGGCTGGTGGTGATGGGGAAGATGGGGATGATACTGGATAGTGTTCTTTGGCAGTAGGCATAGGATATGTGGCATTTGTGGGTGCAGTGCTGTTGTTGCTTGCCGTGGTTGTGACTGTTGTGGTGGTGGCATTGGATGTCTTCACAACTGTGACAAAAAGCTGCCTTCGGACAGAAGGTGAACTTGGACTGCCATTTGTAGATGTACCAGGCACCGTTGAAGCTGATGAACTGGTTGTAGTTGTTGGGCTTGAAGTTAAAGAACCTGCTGAATTCACCTGAGAACCACTGCTATTCTGATTGCTATGGCGAGGCACCATGTGAGGCTTAGGCGAGTTAGTAGCTCTGGCAGGGCTCAAAGGCCTGACAGGAAAAGGACCCCAAGTGGATTGAGCTGGTGGAAAAGTACCTCCAAAGTGGGTCATGGGCAACCTTGGTGGACGGATCTGCTGGAAAGTCTGAGCAGCAAGCAAAGCATGTGCAAACTGTGGAGGAGGATATGCTAATGGAAGAGAAACTGGAAAACCAGGCCTCACATTATTCACTGGGTTCTTAATGGTTTTGTGAGTGGATGCAGAAGAAATTGCAGGCACAGTGAGTGCTGTGGCAGTTTGAGATGTTGATGACAGAGCTACAGTTGTCATTTTAATTCCCATTAAGGAAGTGTTAGCAGCGGTGGTGGTAGGTGCTGATGACCCTATTTTGGAATTTGCTGAGGAGCTTTTCAAACGATTCTTTGGAATAAGTTCATCAATTTCTTTGTCTGGATCCTTGATCAAAGCATTAATCAATTGAGTTGCTTGTCTTGTCGATTCGGTGCCACCCCTATAAATTGAGAAAAAAAATTAAGTAGAATCATCCCTCCTTTTGAGTATGTAAAGCGTTTTTAATATGTACGTATGTACACGAACACACACACAGTTATGTGTGTACATACATACACACATACAAAGGACAGATAACAAAAGCTGGGCAGCCATTTTCTTATTATTCTTGAGGCATTCTACAAACAAAGCGATAAACTGTCCTGAATTACTACTTTTATTTTTCAGAGGAATAGTAAATGACTTATTTTTCAAAAATACATTTCACTATTGTTTCCTTAGACTAAGAAACCATTTTCCTACTGTAAAATACACTACAGTTAGAAAAACCACTGCACATAAAAGCCTATGTAATCCACAGTGTTACTGAAACATTTAATACTAAAAATATTGAAACAGTTAATCAACACTAAAAATAATACAAGTAAACAAGGAAAATAATAAAACCGAGTAAGAAAACAGTATTTTATATTAAATCTTGGTATCTGGGATGGCTCCATCTACTAAAAATTCATTAGTAGTCTTTCTATTAGTAGGATAATTATTGTAACTCCTCTGGGAAGATGTCTTAAAATGAGGCAGGAATCCTGATAGTGCCAACAATAGCCATATAAAACCTTAGTGCTGGATCTTCAGGAAAATATTTTATATTTATGGAAACACAAGGGAGAAATTACCAATAAAGGGTATCTAGTTCCCTCTTTTCTAGATAAGATGGGCTGTGGCTACCCGACTACCCAGGGAAAAACCAGTCAGAAGGAGAGGACAATGAATACAATTGAGATGGCTACTTGCTTTCTTATTTTTGAGGTATGATGTAATTATTAGCCCTTCCATATAATGCAAAGGGGCATCTGCCTCACACAAACAAACTTATATCTGCCATCTAAAAAATATAGAACTCTTTTTCAAAGGAACTTGAATTTACTTTAAAGTAATTAAATATAGCTTCCTACATTCTTATGATTTCTTAGAACATCACTTTTATTTTAAGAATGTTCAGGCACAGACATACTCGATGGGTTATTCAAGATAAGTTGTATTTTCACTTCAGATTCAAATCTGAACTTAAATTCTAAAGACACAATCTCAGAGTTACAAATCTCAAAGGTTATTTGAGAAAGACAAAAACCCACTGCTTAAAATGTTAGAAACGTCCTCCCTGAAAGTCTCAGAACAAATTTTTAAGAATGTCATATAAACAGTTTATGTACAGAAATTATTTATTTAAACCTTTGCTACACATGCATACAAAATTCCTATAAAAGTCTCTAAAACACTTCACAAAAGTGTATTAACTAGGAAAAAAGAAAACTATAAAGTTTATCTTCTCAAACACTAATAACATTCCCATTTTAAAAAGTATACTATGTAACACAAAGTTCCACTGAAAATTCATATGGCTATATTTCATTAAGCTACAGTGCAATAAAATAAAGGAAGAAAATGTAAGAGACAAAGTTTTGCCTTATAGTGATTATCCGGTCTCCAGTCTTGTCTTTCTGTTTATCGATATCTATGTGTGCACCAGTAAACTCCCGAATAGCGTTGATATTACAGCCTCCTCTTCCAATCACTCTGGATATCACAGTTGATGGAACAGATACTTTCTTTGATCTGTTTAAAAGTTGTATATATAAATTAAGATTAATCATTAACAATAGTTATTGTAATTTTAAAAAGGGGAAAGAGTATTACTAAAATGTTTTTCTATAAATACAGAATATTGTTGAATAAGCCTCATCTATTCTAGATGAACAGAGAAAAGGCAATCAGGAGCAACAGACATGTAAGCTTTATTATAGCTTCTCATCTCATTATCAAAGATTGTTTGCTTTGTTAATCATCATTCTTGACTTGTATCTGTTAAGCATGTACTATGTAGACACGTGCTGTGCTAATGCAAATACTAATGGTAAATAAGATAGACATGGATTTCTGCCCACATATATAGACTATGTACACACTAATTACGAAAACACCACGTCATGTGTTGCAATAGTGTGTACACACACACGCACACACGTATAAGATATATACACACATATAGATATATATGTAGCTATCTATGTATGTGTATATATATGATGGTTGGGTATCTAATCTAGCCTCAAGAGTCAACAAAGACTTCTTGTGGGCCCCTTTGGTGCTTTACTCATATGCTTTTTTTTAGTCTCTAATACATATAACTCAAAGAGTGATATTAAAAATTCATGACCGGGCATGGTGGCTCATGCCTGTAAATCCCAGCACTTTGGGAGGCTGAGGCAGGCGGATCACTTGATGTTAGGAGTTCGAGACCAGACTGGCCAACATAGTGAAATCCCATCTCTACTGAAAAAAATAAAAAAATTAGCCAGGCATGGTGGTGTGCGCCTGTAATCCCAGCTACTTAGGAGGCTGAAGCGGGAGAATCACTTGAACCCAGGAGGTGAAGGTTTCCGTGGACTGAGATTGCACCACTGCACTTCATCCTGGGCGACAGAGCAAGGCTCCTTCTCAGGAAAAAAGAAAAAAAAAAAATTCATTACTTCCCTGTATTCTTCTAGCAGCATTAAAATGACTATCCACAAATATGAAAACTTTCTAAAAATCTTTAATAATGTCCGGAAAAAGAAAATCCTACTAGAATTTAAAAAGCAAAATCTGAGGCTGGGCACGGTGGCTCACGCCTGTAATTCCAGCACTTTGGGAGGCCAAGGCGGGTGGTTCACCTGAGGTCAGGAGTTCAAGACTAGCTTGGCCAACATGGTGAAACCTCATCTCTACTAAAAATACAAAAAATTAGCCAAGCATGGTGGCATGCACCTGTAATCCCAGCAACTCGGGAGGCTGAGGCAGGAAAATCATTTGAATCTGGGAGGCAGAGGTTGCAGCGAGCTGAGATCATGCCATTGCATTCTAGCCTGGGCAACAGGAGTCAAACTCCAACTCAAAAAAAAAAAAAAAAAAGCAATATCCATCTAATACTTGCAAAATTACATTTTAATTTTAAACATTCAGGTCCAGGAAAGGTGGATATCGATTTCCTTTTTTTTTTTTTTTGATAGAGTCTCGTTCTGTACCCAGGCTGGAATGCAGTAGTATGATCATAGCTCACTGCAGCCTCAAACTCCTGGGCACAAGCAATCCTCCCACCTTCCCCAAGTAGCTGAGATTACAAGCACGAACCACTTGCCCAGCTAATTTTTAAATTTTGTTTTTAGCAGAGATGGGGTCTTGCTATGCTGCCCAGCTAGTCTCGAACTCTTGGTGTCAAGTGGTCCTCTTGTCTTGGCCTCCCAAAATGCTGGGATTATAAGCATGAGCCACAGGTGTCAGGCCCAAATTCCTGATAAGCTGATTAAAGAATATTTCTAAAAGAAATACAGTATAAAGTTCTCAATAAAGAGAAACAGTCAAGTATAGTTCAAACAAGTAAATTATTTATTGAGAATGGTTAAGTATTAAAAATTGTCATATTTTCTAAAAGGAAGGGCATGATCCCTGTTCTAAGTTACCTGACAATTACTTTTTCCCTAAGGGGCATGATAATCAGCCAGTGATCATCATTTCCAAATTAGTGAAAAACTTATTTGTATAACACAACATTAAATGCATATACAAAACCTTATTTTTTTGTACAAAAATCTACAAAATCTATACAAAAATCTCTTATTATTGTACAGAGAATATTCTGATGATGTGATTTCAATTAATCCAATAGAGTGTATGTGAAGGAGTGAACGAGAGAATGTGTTTATCGTGTGTGAAAAAAGAGACAGAAATAAACATAGTTATGACGAGGGCAAGATTTGGTCCAAAATACGGAGAGAATAAACCAAAAAACTGTATACTGCACTTAGGGATTAACAGTAGTTACTAAGTTTGGTTCACCATAGCTTTTGTTTCAGACAATCAAAGTTTAAATTTTTATGAAATTTCTGGAAAGTTCTTTAAAATAAGTTATCAAAGAGTTACAAAGGATCACATTTTTTCCAGATTTCAGGTGTCTTACCTCCTTTTAAGTTTCTGGGATATTGTATTCCTACTCTTGGATACATATTATTTTTAAAATCCCAGGCAAAACAAAAGATTTTTATCCTGAAACCCTTAAAATGAAATTATCCTATGATTTAAAGACAACAGTTACTATTATTAGATCAACAATTTAAAATCATTACCCACTCATTCATCAAATATTTACAAGTAGCTTTTATAATAATTCTTTGTATTATATAGGGCTTTGAGATAACAAAGCTGAAAAAGACACAATCTTAAACAAATTCCAATACTTTTGAGGGGCCAAATTAACATGTAATTTTTTTTCATCTAAAATATGGCACAGGCTCTTTCTGTTGGTCAAATTTAGCCTTGAACCATCAGTTTGTCTGCAACTTTTAGAAGAGTAGGAAGAATTTAATTACAAGGTAAATAACACTTGACTGTGATATATAGCACATAAAAAGAATGAGAAAAACAATAAAAAGAATGAGAAAAACAATTACTCACCTTCTTACAACTTCTTTCCATCCTTCTTCCCTCTTTTGCCCACGCTTAGGACTTGCTACTGTTAACTTCCCATTTGGAGAGGAAAGGGGAGATGGACCAGATTTTGTACAAGTAGATAGAGAATTACTGGTCCCTTCATTGATAGTTTCTGACAATCTTTAACAGAGAGAGGGAAAGTACATTAAATACGGAACAGATGTAGAATTTTAAAATGATAAAGGTAGTCTACTACACAATTTTTTAAAACTTATTTTTAAATAACAAATGACGACCTTATTTTTCACTTCTCCTCATATTTAGCATATAATATAAAGAGCTTTTTTTTTCTTTTTGAGACAGGTCTCGCTCCGTTACCCAGGCTGGAGCGCAACAGTGCAATCACAGCTCACTGCAGCCTTGAGCTCTCGGGTTCAGGTGATCCTTCTGCCTCAGCCTCCCAAGTAGCTGGGACCACAGGCGCATGCCATCACATCGGCTAATTAAAAAAAAAAAATTATTTGTAGAGACAGGGTCTCCCTATGTTGTCCAGGCTGGTGCTGAACTCCTGGGCCCAAGCAATCCTCCCACTTTGGCCTCCCAAAGAGCTATTATTATAAGCATGAGCCATTGTGCCCAGCCTAAAGAGCCAACTTTAAGAAGATACTATCTAGGGTACACATTTAGCAGAGTTGAATCACAGTAATAACCCCTTCAAAACCAGAATCCATACTTTTCATGTGCTAAGTTTAACAACCAAAAAAAAAAAAAAAAAGAAATTATATAGTAAAAATAATTTGATGTCTCATTAATACAAAATCTAAGCAAAAGCTTATTCTTCAATTCAATTGAAACTGTACCTTCTTTAGCACAAAGAAAAATCCTATTTTGCAAGCTGTGAATTTACTTTCTTTACCAAAAAATTCAGTAATAAGGTATTTCATGACACTATAAACATTGAAAATAAAAATTGGAACTAACTTTATTGAAGCCTTGCCAGAAACAGATTTTCTCTCTTCCTTTGGAAATGTAACAAGAACCGATGGCTGCTTTTTGCTGCTCACAGTGGTAGTGACCACAGCTGGTGAATGATTGTCACTCTTACGACTGCTGTTGCTGTTACTACTTTCATCGCTGCAGCTGGAAATCCTCATGTTATCACTGTCCCCACTCTCGCTGGTACTGCTGCTCTTGGATTCTCCATTCACCTTCTCTGGCTGACTGTATGAAATTGGTAGTGGATCATCAAATATAATTTGAACGTTTTCTGGAGTAATTTTATTTTTCCTGTTTTTCCTCTTTGAACTGGTTGTAGTTATGGTATTATTTCTTTTACCATGAGAACCTGCCAAAGTTGTCCAGGTTGCAGATATACCTATGGTAGTAGTGGTTGTGGCACTTGGAGGTTCTGTCAAGACTTCAGGCTCATCTGTAAAAGTAGCAATACTGAATTAGCAAGTTCTAAATGTTCCCAGAATGTATTTAGCTATAAGCACTTGAAGAAAAGAAAAACTCAGGAGAGATACTCTACTACTATTAGCCATGTAAGTTATTCTCACATTCATTGGTAATGAGTTGGACAGGACTGATATACTCTGTGTCCTCACGTTCTGTTCAAAAAACAGCAGGTAGTTATAAAAAATGTTTTGGGGGGCATTTCTGGTGCTGGTGTGGCTCCAAGAAGGCCATTCAAGCCAGCACTCTTCCACCTGCTCCTTAGAGAAGGGAAGATGAGTGAGTTGAGCTCGAAGCGCAGCCAGCCCTTGGCCTCCAGGCAGGAAATGGACAGCACTGAGAAGTCGGGCAGGGGCAGGCCCCGCAAGCAGCCTCTGGTGAGTCCCAGGATAGCACTGGTAGGGAATCAGAAGGAGCCCAGTAAAGTGTCAACACCTAAGAGACCTTGGGGCCAACCAAAGGGAAGCAAAAACAAGGGAGCTGCCAAGACACGGAAAACCACCACTACTCCAGGAAGGAAACCAAGCGGCAGACTCAAAAAACTGGAGAAGGAGGAAGAGGGGGGCATCTCGCAGGAGTCCTCGCAGGAGGAGCAGTGACCGTGTGTGCTGCCTGTGCCTCATTTGAAGGAGCATCTTCCTTCTGGGACTGGACAGCTTTTGCTGTGCTCCCACCGCCCCCACCCCTTCCCCAGGCCCACCATCACCACTGCTTACGGCCACCACCTCCATCTTCCACCTGTACCCTCACCACCACACTACACAGCACACCAGCTACTGCAGGGCCCCCATGGGCTGAGTGGGAAGCAGTTTTCCTCGGGCCTCAGTTCCCAGCTCCCCCTGCTGACCCACGCATACACACATACCCTCCTGGACAAGGCTAACATCCCACTTAGCCACACCCTGCACTTGTTGCATCCCAACTCCCTTAGTAGTAGCAACATTGCTCTCTGGGGTTGGGGCAACCTCTCTGCTCCTCCACTGTTCCCTCTGGCTTCCCAGAGTGTGGCCTGGGAAGGTTCCCTGGCCTTAAAAGGGGTCCAAGCCCCATCTCATCCTGGCACGCCCTACTCCACTGCCCTGGTAGCAGGTGTGGCCAATGGAGGGAGTGCTGGCCCCAGGATTCCCCCAGCCAAACTGTGTTTGTCACTACGTGGGGCTCACAGTTTTCATCCTTTCCCACCTCCCCTAGTCCCTGCACTAGGTTGGACAGTCCCCTTTGGCTACAGGAAGGCAGGAGGGGTGTGAACCTCCTACTCCCTCTTCACTGTGGCCCCAGCCCCCTTGCCCTTTGCTTGGGATCTGAGTACCTATTGAGGTGATAGAGATGCAGTCACTTATTGTCTAGGTGAGGCCCACAAGTCCTGTGGCCACCGCCTGAGGTGGGCTGGGGCCGCTCTCCCAACCTTACTTTGCTTCCGCCACTCGGCCATTTCCCCCTCCTCAGAAGGGGCACCAATAGCAAGGAGCTCACCCTGCCTGTTCCCAACCCTCCTGCTCCTCCCTGCCCCCTAAGGTTCTGGTTCCATTTTTCCTCTGTTCACAAACTACCTCTGGACAGTGGTGGTGTTTTTTGTTCAGTGTTCCATTCTTCGACATCTGTCATTGCTGCCGCTACCAGCATCAAATGTTCATCCTCATTGCCTCCTGTTCTGCCCACAATCCCCTCTCATAAGATACTCTTCGTGGGGAAGAGGGGCTGGGGCATGGCAGGCTGGGTGAGTGACTACCCCAGTCCCAGGGAAGGTGGGGCCCTGCCCCTAGGATGCTGCAGCAGAGTGAGCAAGGGGGCCCGAATCAACCATAAAGGGTGTAGGGAGCACCTCCTCCCCCTGCTCTGCTGCGGAGGGGTAGCCATGATTTGTCCCATCCTGGGGCTCTCCCTCTGGTTTCCTATTTGCAGCTACTTGAATTAAAAAAAAAAGTGTGTGTGTGTGTGTGTGTGTGTGTGTGTGTGTGTATATATATCCTTTTCTCAGGGAAAAAAAATTTGGAGGACAGTTTGGAAAATATAAGTATTACTGTATATTATGTATTATTATATAATTATTAAATTTCTTAATGTTGCAGTTATGTAAAATCATGTCCTCTTTCTGGGAAATACGTAATCAAGTATCTAGGGGTGATTTCACATGATGTGTATAGCTTACATGTAAACTACTCAAAAAAAGAGAAGACATATCCCATGTGTGCCAAAATGCTTTAAAAATGTAGGTGACATAGAGGTGTTCACCATATTAATCCTTAAACTTTTCTGTAGTTTGAAAATTTTCAAAATAAAAGGCTGGAGAAGGGAAATTAAAAAAAACAAAAAACAAAAAACAACACAAACACACATACACACATTGCATGCACATATTTTTGGTGGTTTCATGGCAATGGTTCCTTCCCACAATACAGTCAGTCCTCTTTATCCACAGATTTAACCAACACTAGATTGAAAGTATTCGAAAAACAAAACAATAAAAAAATACAAATTAAAAAAACACAGTATAACAACTATTTACACAGCATTTACGTTATATTAGGTATTAGAGGTAATATAGAGATGATTTAAAGTATATGGGAGAATGTGCATAATTTTTATGCAAATATTACACCATGTTATATAAAGCCTTAAGTATCTGAATTTTGGTATCCATGAGGGTCCTGGAAACCATTCCCTGTGGATATGAAGGGACAGGATTACTATACTTCCATCCCAAATAACCTTTTGATTACAACCTAGTTAAAAATAATTCCCTCATTTGAAGAAATTGATGATCTGAATTGTAGAAGATATTATGAAATTACCATTTATAATACCTAAAACGGTATTATGATGATGTAAGCAAATGTCATTCTTGGGATGTGGGCTTAATTATTTATAGGTGGCCAGCGCAGTGGATCACACCTGTAATCCCAGTACTTTGGGAGGCTGAGGTGGGGGGGATCACTTGAGATCAGGAGTTAGAGGCTACCCTGGCCAACGTGGCAAAATCCCCTCTCTACTAAAAATACAAAAATTAGGTGGACGTGGTGGCGCATGCCTGTAGTCCTAGCTACTTGGGAGGCTAAGGCAGGAGAATAGCTTGAACCCAGGAAACAGAGGTTGCAGTGAGCCGAGAGCACGCTACTGCACTCCAGCTTGGGCGACAGAGCAAGACTCGGTCTCAAAAAAAAAGAGAAAAGGACTTATAGGTGCAGTGTCAGGATGTCTGCAATTTACTTTCAGATGGCTCAGAAAAAAATATGTGGAAGTACTTAAAGAGAAAAATAAAGCATATAGGGTAAAATGTTAACAATTTTGTCAGTCTAGGTATAATGTATTCAGGTATTCATTTTATCATCTGTCAACTTGTCTGTAGGTTTGAAATTTTTCATAACAAAGTTAGGGAGGAATTCGGTCAACAACAAAAAAAGCATATATCTTTTCTTTTCTCTTTTTTTTGACACAGGGTCTTGTTCTGTCACCCAGGCTGGAGTGCAGTGGTGCCACATCATGGCTCACTCTAGTCTCAACCTCCCAGGCTGAAGTGATCCTCCCACCTTACTCCCTTATTCCCAGTAGCTAGCTGGGATTACAGGGGTATGCTCCTGTGCCCAGCTAATTAAAATTTTTTTTTTTCTTTTTTTGTAGAGACAGTCTCACTTTGTTGCCCAGGCTGGTCTTGAACTCCTAGACTCAAGTGACTCTCCCACCTTGACCTGCTACAAATGCGGGGATTATGGGCGTGAGCCACTGTGCATGGCCTATCTTAAGGGTTTAATAACTTAAAAGTATATTTTCAAGAGTGACTGATAATCAAGTAAATATAATTTTAACTAGAATATAAAACAAATGGGATGGTTGTTGAGAAAATACCTTCAACTTTAAGCTTTTCTTTTTCTTGAGCAGCTTGGAGTTCAAAGTTTTCTTTATTTTTGGCTTCGATTTCTTCTAGTTTTCTTCTTTGCTCTTCCTTTTTCTTCCTTCTCTTCTCTTTTCTTTTTTCTCTTTTTGCAGCCAAAGCCAGCCTCCGACTTTCTTCCCTTAACTGTTAAAGATCAATAAAGCAGAGATATAACATTGAAATTTACCCTGGAGAAAAAGTTGTCACATAATCATTTAATAATAAGGAAACCATGATATCATAAAATTCAAAGTCATCTAGTTCAATTCATTGTTTTATCAAGATCATATTCAAACCACTCTAAAGAGACATTATTTTTACAATATCAAGATCAAATTAACAATATAAGACTAATTTTAAAATGGGTAAATAATAAACAAATACGTAGCTTTTAATCATTAAGGACATGTAAGTTGAACTGACAAAGAACCATTTTTTGATCATTAATTTGGCAAAATTTAAAAAAGCATCAGATATCAGCACAAGTCTGAGAAACTGAATTATCTCCTGTACTGCTGTCGGCATGAATATGTACATTTTAGAAAAACTAATTTGAAAGGCTCCTAAGAAAAAATTACAAACTGCTTATCCTAACAACTTATTCTATAAAATGTCTATCTCTAGTGAAAAACTCAAGGGTTCAGCAATTTTCTTTGCAAATTGATTATAATGGCAATACATGGCAACCAGGTAAATCTATCAATGGGAAGGAATAAATTAACAGGATATATTAACAGAATACTAGATAGCCACCATATGTACTTGGGAAAATGCTTCCAGTTTACATTTGTTAGGAGGAAAAAAAGGCACACTGAAGACTAATAATCACTTTTATGAGAGAAGAGAACCCTCTTTGTGCATCGATTTGTATAAACACAGAAAAAACCCCATAAAAGTTATAAATAAAAGGCTAACAGAGACTACCTCTGGAGAGTGGAACAGGAAGAGGGATAGCAGAAAGACGGTGTCTTTCAATTTTACTTTATATAACTATACATTGTTTCTATTTGTTAAAATGAGTACATTATTACTTTCACAGTCAAAAAACTAAGTGTAGATTTAAAAGTCCAAAAATATATCTTAATAAACTATTTAAACTGTTAAATTTTCATTCTTGGTTCATAAAGGTATGAAAATCATCTTTAAACTCTGTCTGCATGTCACCTAAAAGATGTTTCTTAAAAACTATTCTCCACCCATAATCTAGCATTCTGAATTATTTTATGTGTATTTTAAATATGTGTAAAAACAATGTGAGTTAAGGCACGGAGCCTACAATACGTAAAACCAGTCCTCACAAATTCATAAGCCAAACAGTATTTAGTTTCCATTCAAAAAAGTCTGACTTCATCTTTTAAGTGTTGTGCTTTTGCTAGATACTCTCTGTCCTGCCTTTCAAATTAACCTTCTCTTAGGTTCTTTTTTTTTTTTTTAAAAGCCAAATTTAAAAAGTTTTGATAACCCAAGACAGTCAAACCAGCTCTCAGCTAGGTTCTTGAAAAGTTTGGCCCACCACCAAGTTTTCACACCCTGGGGCAATGCAACATACTTACCTTAGGCTAGGTGAGAGATAAGTCTTGTTCCTGAAAAGGGAAACATTGAAGGAAAACCATGCAGAATACCCATACTTTCCCAGGCAGACGGATTTTAGGAAAGAATGCATCTAAAAGCTAAAGATACAGAAACTGCCTGCATCCTAACCCTGGAAATTTATGCTGGACTCCCAGAAAGCTCCAATCTTAAGATCAGTAGAGGAGGAGCTTTTACCCCTGCTGAAGTATTAGGAACAAAACAGTAACTGATGACCTTTACTCCCTGGATCACCACAAGGGAGGAGTAATATCTGATTGGTGAGTTTGAAAGAAGCAACTGAGCATGTGTGACTCAGCTCATTTGAGCCTTGCTTATGTGTTTTCTCCAAGTGGACCCCAGTGAAGGAGGTAGAAGTGTGGTTGTTCTGTCTAGCTTTGACTTTGTGGAAGAGGTAAGTAGGTATATGAGGGAGAGGAGGAGTGAAAACGAAGGTGAAATGTGCACCAGAAAAGCTTATTAACAAAGCAGCTGTGGCTACAAGGGTGTATTAAGTCTCTCTCCTTCAGGATTAGGAATAACAAAACCAATATTTTATCTGTGTCATATCTGTTTGGACAGAAAAATCCCGGGAAAGGAATGGTTTGGGGGAGGCTCAAAACAGCAAATGAAGTTTTAGAGTTTTGGCTCATCCATGATAGGTTGTTCATTTTGCTGGAATTTTGAACTTGTCTGGTAGCAGGAGCTAATTATGACTGCTATTTAAGTGGGGGGCGGGGGGGATTTGGGGGTGGAGAACTTTTTTAAAAGTATAAGAGTTTTAATTCAGAAACCAGGATTTCATTTAAGCATATATGTGCTAGATGTTGATGGGGGTGGTAGGTTTGGGTAGGTCATAGGGTGTGGCTGGGTCTTAGATATGCAAATTTCTCAGGGCGTGTAGAGTCACTCAGGGGTAGCCCTTTGGCAAGAGTAATTTGAGTCTGGATTATCCAACTTCAGAGTTTAACCCTAAGAGTTTATTTACTGGTGTCTAAATTTTGGAGTTTTAATGCCGGTGTTTTGATAATCTGATATATTTTACTAACCCTCTTAATAGTCACTAAGAGTAGGTAGGGCACTAATTCAGAGGTCCTAGGGAAAGTTTCTGGGGGGGAGATACCAAGCTATGGCTACAAAATGACCCAACTTTACATGGCATGGAGCTCTAAAAGTAAGCAGAATTAGCAAGTGTGGATCAACAGATACAGGAAAAGAGGCATTATAAGTTTGCAGGTGGTAGCTGAAACTAATAAATGAGGTAACCAGAGGAAAAAGGTATAACTGTGAGGGTCTATAAACATACACACATATACCTACTATTTTGCTATATATAATAAAATATATAAATATTATACATATATATGTAGAGAGAGAGTTTATGTATATATGTGTGTGACAGAGAGAATATCTAAGGGGTAAAGGAAGAACAAATGAGGCTTCTGAAAGGCATAATCAGATAGAGGAAGACAAACAGGAGAAAGCAACTCCAACGGGAGAAGGAAGGCCAGATCAACACTGGTAAACCTCATAAAAGTGGGCATCAATAAGAATTGAAGAGGTAAATGGATTTGGCGTGCTTTGTAACTGAAAACAAACAAAAAATAAAATAAAATTTAAAAAAACAAGGATTTGTCTGTTGAGATGCCATTGGTTACCTCCACCACAGTTAGTTTATTGGAGAAGCAGGTCACATGGTTCTGAGCCGAGATTTAATTTAAAATAGTTAATAAGACACAGAGATTATTATAAACATTAAAAGAAAAGCAAAATACTAAATTTGGGAAAAAGTTCCATTAGGATAGAGCTACCTTGATTGTACCTCTGCCTTGACTGAAGCTGTAGGTAGTGGGTAGGAGTTAGTAAAACAGTAGAAATTGAAGATAAAGGCATAGGGAGAGGTGCTAATAACTGATAGAAAAACCCAGACAGCATATGGAAAGAGTAACTAAACCATGAAGATTCAAATATGTCCAGAGGCATAAGAAAATACAACTAAAAACTCAGTCTCACTTTCTATATTTTGTCTCACTTTCTCTCATAAGCCTAAATCTCATTTTACTTCTTGGAGAACTGCTGTCATGTTTGTTAGTGTATGTGGGGGAGGTTAGAGGCTTTGAGAAAAAGGGTCAAGTTGTAGAATAACTTCACTGTGGAATGGGAGAGGGCACTAACCCAACTGATGACTTCTAATTGAGGGCTCAGGAAACAAAGTGACACGTGGGAGTTAGGCTTTATAAAATGAGAATTTAAGGAATTGGGGAGAGCCAGTCCAGACTAAACAAATACTGCACTGCAGATTTGGATATATGAAAGTGAATGGGATATGTGAGGAGTAGAGAACCATAGTGAAAGATGAGCCTGGAGAAATAAGAGACGAGGACCTGAATGTTTAGAATTTCCCATGCAATCAACAAAGAGGCACTGTGGGTTTCTGAGGAGAAAGTAAGGCGTCGCACCTGTGTATTAAAAAAAAATATGTGGGCTCATGCCTGTAATCCCAACACTTTGGAAGGCCAAGGCGGGCAGATCACGATGTCAAGACATCGAGACCATTCTGGCCAACATGGTGAAATCCTGTCTCTAGGAAAAATACAAAAATTAGCTGGGCATGGTGATGCGTGCCTGTAGTGCCAGCTACTCGGTAGGCTGAGGGCAGGAGAATCGCTTGAACCCAGGAGGCGGAGGTTGCAGTGAGCCAAGATTGCGCCACGGCTGTCCAGCCTGGCAACAGAGCGAGACTCCGTCTTTACAAAAAAAAACAAAAGAAAAAAAAGTGAAACTGGAAGTTACAGTGGAGCAGAAAAGGAATACTGAAGACAAAAGAGAGGGACACACACACACACAGGGAGACTTTTAAGAAGCCAAATGCAAAATTTTGAGTGAGAAGTGACCACTCAGAGAGGAAGTGGATGGAACAGAAGGCAGACACAGAGACTGCCAAAGCTAAATAAAAGGTGATGGTAGTGATGATGATAATGATCATGATGACAGTGCTGATACAGCCAATATATAGAGGGTCTAATATGTGCCAGATACTGGTCTAAGTTAACTTACCAAGTTAATTCACTGACTGGATGTAAAGAATGGGAGGCAAAAATAAGTGAGAACCTAAAGGTAGCATCAAGATTTCATTTCTCAATAAAGAGTAGTAAGATCAACAGAAGAAAGAGATTAAGAAGTTTCAAAGGAAGGTAGGGAGAATATCCAACAAAAATTTTCTGGTAACTTGCTATATGCTATGCATGGTTCTAGTTTCATCAGTAAAACGGATAAAACATCCCTGCCTTCACCAAGTTTACATTTAGTTGGTTAGAAGAGGGTAGATACAGATAAATAGAACGCATACATTATAGTTTGTTAAAAGGTGATAAGTGCAATGTAAAAAAGGGGAAAAAGCAGCGAGATGAAAAATGTGTGTATGGAGACAAATGGGGGGTTTTGATTTTTAAATAGGGTAATCAGTGTACCCCTCATGAGATGAAGTTAAGTGAACACTTGAAGGACATGAAATATGTCAGCCAAAGAGAAGAGCCAGTACAAAAGCTCTAAGTTAGAATTGGACCCAATATATTCAAGTAAAATAGCATGGCTAAGAACAGTAGAAAATGAGTTTCAGGGAACAGTATCCGGAGGCTTTGATAACCTAAGGCCTTGCAGAGCATTTGAAAGACTATCTTTTACTGAGAGGGAAATGGAAAGTCATTGTCGGGCTCTGAACAGAAGTGTGATATGATTTGATTTAGATAATTGAAGAGGATCACTCAGAGTGCTACATAAACTACAAGCAATGATGGAATCAGGGAGACCAGTTAAATGACTAATGCAAGTATGAGATTAAATTAATTGTTTGAACCACGGTGAGAAGTGATTAAGATTATATACCTATATTTTGAGACAAGGTCTCACACTGTTGCCTAGGCTGGAGTACAGTAGCACAATCACAGCTCACTGCAGTGACCTCCCCAGGCTCAGGTGATCCTCCCAACTCCACCTCCCGAGTAACTGATTTTCAGGCAAAGGTAACAAGATTTTTCAATACAATGGAGTAAAGAGAGAAATTAAGGATGACTTCAAGGTTTCTCGCCTGAGCAATTAGAGTTGTGGGTTTGGGGTGGGCAAAGATCAGGAGTTCATATTTGGACACATCAAGTGTGAGATGTCTAATTAGGTATTCAAATGGACATGTTGAGTAGCTAGCTGAATATATGAGACTGAAGTTTAGCAAAGAAGTCTGGGCTAGAGGTACACATTCGGGATCAACTGGTGTACCTTTAAAGTTAGTGGGCAAGATAAGATCACCAGTGGATAAAGAAGACCATGTAACGAGTCAAAAGGCTTTTCACTAAAAGGTAGAGGAGAGGAGGGAACCAGCAAGAGGAGACAGGAACATCCAGACAGGTAGGAGGAAAAAAAGAGCCTGCAGTGGCATTAAAGCCAAGTGAAGAGAGTATATCAAATATTATTACTTATTCAGTAAGATAAAGATGGAGAGGAGAAGTAACCATTGGATTTAGCTACATGAAAGTCACTGGAAACCACAAAAGCTTAATTTTAGTGAGTTGTGGGAGTGAGAGCCAGCCTGTCAGGAACAGGTTCAGGATAATGGGAAAAAAATGGAGGTGACTGAAAGCGGCGGTTCAGGGATCTTTATTGCAAAGGGAAGCAGAGAAATGGGTCTGTAGCTAAAAGGCTGAGGCAAGAGGGTTGAAGTCAAAAGGTTTTCTGTGTTTAAGATTGGAGATATAAGTGTGTATGCTGATGAGAATGATTCAAGAGAGGGAAAAAATAGGAGAAAGAAAAGAGAATTGCTACCGACAGTGCTGTTGAGAAGGAGAAACCATATAGGATCTAGTACACAATGAAGGGACTGGTTACCAAAAGTTTATCTAGGCCGGGTGCGGTGGCTCACACCTGTTATTCCCAGCACTTTGAGAGGCCAAGGCTGGCAGATTGCCTAAGGTCAGGAGTTCAAGACCAGCCTGGGTAACATGGTGAAACCCCATATCTACCAAAAATACAAAAATTAGTAGGGCATGGTGGCCCATGCCTGTAATCCCAGCTACTTCGGAGGCTGAAGCAGAAGAATCACTTCAACCTGTGAGGTGGAGGTTGCAGTGAGCTGAGATCGCGCCACTGCTCTCCAACATGGGGGACAGAGCAAGGCTCTGTCTAAAAAAAAAAAAGTTTATCTAGTCACTGGTAGGAAGTATATGGGTATAGATGTTGGTGGGTGGATAGATAGGGTAGGCAAAGTCTTTGGAAGTTTTCTTCTGACGCTTCCATTTTCTCATTAAAGGTAAAGAAGAGGAGATGCAGGTACTGGTGGGCAGATAGATGGTGTAGGGAAAGTCTTTGCAAGTTTTCTTCCGATGATTCAATTTTCTCAGGATGCAAGGTCACCTACTGAAGGTGAAAGAGAGGTGGTGCTGGAGTTCTTAGGATAGGGGAGAAAGTAAGAAACAGTGGTCTAGATGAACGGAAGATTAAATTAAACTAAGGAAATGCAGCATTTTAACTACTGGTCAGCATTAAAGGGCTAGGGAAACCTAGTATAGCTACTGGTCAGCATAAAAGGGTTCGTTGTCACATATTTCAAGTAAAATTAGTCGTAAAGATTGTTTTTTCTTGACACATTTAGTTACTGAGGTTCATGTGAGAATAAGAAGAAAGAGAGGAGTAAGGAATAATGAAAGGGTAGTATGACATAAATAGTTCTTACCATTTATTGGTCGGTGGTGTTGGCAGGATTATTAAAAGTAGAATTCTAGAGGGTGTAAAGTTGAAAAGATAGAAAGCAATAATCCGAGAATGAAATGTGTGAAACTGAGAATGGGATAGGTTGTGTTTGAAAAATATACCATTACCTAGCTCCCTAAAAGTTTACCAAAAAAAAAAAAAAAGGTAGAGGAAAAAAAACTAAAATGAAGTGAAGGGGGTGAAATAACTATATCAAAAATGTAAGTTTAAAATACCTACTAGGGATTCTAACAGCCAAGACAAGAACATAACTTAATTGTTAATGTTCTAAGAGAGCAAGTAATTAACTGTTAAGAAGATTCCATAGCTTGACCAGATGGAACTACTCCCGAGCAGGGACTCTTCTACTTAGTAAATGCTCAATAAATAAACGTTTACTGAGTAAGTATTAAAAAATCTGGTGCCTTAATATAATGGCCACTGATCTCTTTTTCTTTTGTAGAGACTGGGTCTCACTACATTGGCCAGGTCGGATTTGAACTCCTGGGCTCAGCCTCCCGAGTAGCTGGGACTATAAGCATGTACCACCATGCCCAGCTTACTGCAGCAGTTTTTATAAACCAAATTTTCCAAAATAGAAAGACTGACCAAAGAAGCACTTTTATACAAGGAATAACTTACGTATGGAGAATCTCAACTCAGACCAGTCAAGACCAACTCCAGCGATGAAGCCAGAATGTAATATAACTCAGAAGGCTAAAGAAGTACATTTTCCCAGATGTAAATTATAACAAAAAAATAGTGAACCAAACTCTAATATCCCAATCTGATAATCTTTCAAATAAAAATATGGGCTGTCGTTCAGGAAAAAAGTGGCTCCTGTATAATTTAAAATTTTACATATGTTCCATGCTCACTCAAAACTACACATAAAAGTATATAATGCATGTGGAGGAATCAATTTAGATGGAATTAATTTATGATTAAGAATTCTTCATTACCTTTGGTTTCAATATCATGGAAAAATACACAATGACATTTAAAAGAAGCTTCTTTTCACTTATCTTAAAACTAAGGCCCTTGAAAGTATAAATATTAAGGTTAAATAAGGCTGGCAAGAATATAAGGAAATGACATTGGTGTATTGCTGATGGTACTAGGAAAGTATTCTGCAAGTATCTACTAAACTAAAAATACATTAGTGCCCCCTTATCGGGCACTTATCCATGATGAATAAATACGTTCCAAGATCCCTGGTAGATGCCTGAAACCTTGGATAGCACTGGACCCTCTATATATATGTTTTTTCATAGAAACCCATGATAAAATTTATAAATTAGGCACAATGAAAGATAAGCAACAATAACAATAAAATAGAACAATTATAACAATATGCCAGTAACACTACTCTTGCACTTTGGGGCCATTATTAAGTAAAATTAGGGTTTCTTAAACACAAGCACTGTGATACCTCAACAGTCAATCTGATAACTGAGGGTTACTAAGTGGATACACTGGACAAAAGGATTCATGTCCCAGGTGGGACAGAAAAGGACGGCGCAAAATTTCATCACACTACTCAAAACGGCATGCAACACGAAACTTATGAATTGTTTATTTCTGGAATTTTTCATTTAATATTTTCAGACCATAGGGAAAGCAAAACCACAAAAAAAGGAACTACTGTATGTTGACCCACATGAAGGAACTTACTTCATAAAAATAAAAGGAGCAAAATATTTTAAAAATATGTATAAGGGTGTTTATTACAACTTTATTTGTCGTGAGAAAAAACTGGAAACAAACTTATTATGGACTATTCTGCAGTAACTTAAAATCACTATCAAATGACAATATCCATCAGTTACTAAGAGAGGGGAAAGCAAGTATTAGAGTAATATGTTTGCATGATTCTGTTTTTTTAAAAAAGTACACCATCACGATAAGTGTGAATATTTATTCATTCAATAAATATTTATTCAGTGCCTACAACATGCCAGACACTATTTTGTGGCACATATGTTCTAGTGGTAGAGAGAGACAAACAAGATAATTAAGTATTTTGAATGAATACAGTATTTAGAATGTTGAAAAGAGAAAAATAAAGCAGAGAAGAGCAGAAAAGTACTTGTGAAGAGGAAACTAAAACATGAGGACATCTAAGGGACATTCACAGAAGATGCTGCTGACAGCACAAACAAAAAGAGGATGGTCAGTATGGATAGCGCAAGGTGACTAAGAGAAAGAGTAACAAAAAACAAGGCCAGAGAGGTGTAAGAAGTGGAGTGGGTCGGTGGATCATTGCAGGGTCTTAAAAGGTCTTAGAGGTAATTGCAGAGGTAAAGATTTTAAATCAATCATATCAGATTTCTAACTTCAGTTATTTTAAAATGATGGCAACTGTTCTTATCTTTGTCTGTTTAAACTGAGCACACTGTTATAATAAAAAACCAAAAATTTAAAGAATCAAATATATATTCTATCACACAACTTGGCCCAATTATACTGCCTAGTATTTAGCAGGCATTAAATAAATGTTAGGTAGTGAATATAAAAATAGGTCAAGTAGTAATTATGGTGGTCATTATATCTCTTAATGCACTCACATTCTTTTAACATTTTTAAATGGCCAAAAAAGCTAATTTTAATTTGCTCAGAATATAAACCAGAAATTTTTAAAAATGAAGAGCCTACAAAATAAAATACATTTTTTCAGGAAACAGTATTTTCAAATTTAAATTAGAACAAAGTATTTCAAATGATTCATATTAATGCAGGATAAAATGTAGAGCTTAATAAAGCAAGTATAGTTAAAAAAGAATGTAGCTAACAAGTCAAAAAATGCGTATGCATAATTATCACTGCATATCCTTTATAAATTTAAACAGTACATGTTAAATTTTACAGCACTTTGACCTTTTTAAAAACATTTTATTTATTTTTTGAGATGGAGTCTCACTCTTTTGCCCAGGCTGGAGTGCAGTGGCATGATCTTGGCTCACTGCAATCTCCGCTTCCCGGGTTCAAGTGATTCTCCTGCCTCAGCCTCCCGAGTAGATGGGATTACAGGCATGCATCAGCATGTCTGGCTGATTTTCGTATTTTTTGTAGAGATAGGGTTTTGCCATGTTGGCCAGGCTGGTCTCAAACTCCTGACCTCAGGTGATGCACCCGCGTCGCCCTCCCAAAGTGCTGGGAATATAGGCGTGAGCTACTGTGCCTGGCTACTGACCTTTTTATAAAAGATGAGATATGGCAGTTACATAATATTCAATGTCAAACCAATTATTTTCCTATGATTACTTCAATTAAGTTCTACAGTACAGAATTATAGGGGAAAATGTGGCAGAAAAGGGGAGTGCAGAAGCTATAAGACTGTCCAAACTATATGCTGTTTTGGTGTATTTTACTCCCCATGGGAATAGATGGGAATGATGCTGTAGTCTGCCTGAAAGAGAAAAGTACAAGAGAAGTCACCCATTTAAAAAGTGTACTCATTAGACATTCCAAGATTTGTATTTCACTGGTTGGTTATGCCTTGGTAGTGCATTTGGTACTTGTGATAAACCTGCTGGCAACACATTACAAGGCCTAATATCAAAAAACAACAGATGTGGTTGAGGATTAAGAGATCATTAGCTGAGATAAGACTAAAATCCAGAACTAGAAGCTAAGTTTTCTGACTTCCAGATCAATGCAATTCCTATAACAAAATGTTGTTAATTTCATTACAAAGAGAAGCTTTTAATGATGTTCAATGTACTCATAATTCTCTCCACGATTTGAGCCAAATGTAGAAAGAAACTATGTACATAATTTAAAGCAAACAAAACAAAACGAAAAAACAACGGATTACAAATCAAAAGAAGAGAAAACAAGATGGAAAAAAGTGGGTAGTTTTCACATGTAAAGATTATTATTACCTTTTCCAAGTCTAACTCCTCTAACAAAATGCTGGCGTTTTTGTTTGCTTCAGCAGCCTGTCTATCTTTGGCTTGTACTATTGACTCCATACAAAGATGACACTTCTTCAGCATCTCCTATAATACAAAATTAAGATGTTTCCAGGCTCACAGAACAATTCCCACTTAGTGAAATTCCTAAAAACATGAAGATCTTTAGTAAGGTACTCAAACCTAAGCAATAAAGATCCATGAAAGGGAGAAAAAAGGCGTGCAAATAAAAACATAATTGACATAGTATATTTAGGAATATATACAAATAAAGAATCAAAGAGCAGCTTTTGTTATTCTTCAAAATAATATCCATTTAACAGGCACTTTAGAAACAAAAATCATTTATCCTCTAATTTAAATATAAGAAATTGTACAGCAAACAGAACTACAATAATTTATGTTGGCTGGTTAATAGGATAAAGGAAATAGTCAATGTCAACAAAGAAAACAGATTTGAAAATTTTTTGAGAAATGTCCTCAAATATTTAAGCTCTGTTGCTCCAATATCATGTACAAGAAACATTTATAAAGGAATCAGATACATGTACTTATATAATTTTCTCAGTGATTTCATTCTCAAGTCACACTTTAGGACAGCAAAACAGTACTTTCTTATTCTTATAAAATTTTTCTTTATTTAATTTTAGAGATAGGGGTTTGCCATGTTGCCCAGGCTTAAATACAGAGGCTATTAATAGGCACAATCATAGTACACTGTATCCTTTAACTCCTGGGCTCAAGCGATCTTCTCACCTCAGCCTCCCAAGTACATGAGACTAATGCGTACCTGAGACTACAGCTGTGTGCCACTAAACCAGTCTTATTCTTAGTACTATTAAAAATATTTATTTTTAATCTCCCTCTCTGCCCCTACAAACCTGTAATACATAGGAATGTTAATTGTCATGGACAAATCTAGAGCTAGGAAAGACAGTGACCTAACTAGTTTAAATTAAAACTTATAGGGAAAAGCTGTTCACTATTATGAAATAGCAACTGTGTAAACGTAGTAAGAAGACATTTTTAAGATTTGTCGGCCTCTTTGGTTTTCAGAGGCATGTGTTAGGATTTTATTCAAGTGTTAGTGTAAACTCCAAATCAAAATGTATGTCTCCAGGAGGTCTCAATTTGATCTCTAATAGGATTCAATTTTATCTTCCCTACATTTCCTGCAAAATTCCTAGCCAATTCATTCTAAAACTTAGTTAAAACTAAAAGTTACCCTAACTTTTACATCACGCTCAAGACTTCTTGCTCATGATTAAAAGTACTATGTTCATTTTACTGGGAAATAAAAATCTATTGGATTCAATGCTTTCTCAATATAGGTATCAGTCTGGATAAACATAAACATACATATATAGAAGACAGCCCTAATGAATAATAACATGTTGCTTTGAATTACTTAGTGTTCACATAAAAATTAAATTAGCTCAATAATTTTTTTATTTTTATTTTATTTTTTGAGACAGAGTCTTGCTCTGTTGTCCAGACTGGAGTGCAATGGCACACTCCTGACTCACTGCAACCTCCACCTTCTGGGTTCAAGCAATTTTTGTGCCTCAGCCTTCCAAGTAGCTGGGATTATAGGCACACGCCAACATGCCAGGCTAATTTTTGTATTTTTGTAGAGATGGGGTCTCCCCATGTTGCCCAAGCTGGTCTTGAACTCCTGGGTTCATGCAATCCACCTGCCTCGGCCTCCCAAACTGCTGGGATTACAAGGGTGTGCCACTGTGCCTGGCTTCAAGTATTAATTTTATTTTTATTTATTTATTTTTTTTGAGATGGAGTCTTGCTCTGTTGCCCAGGCTGAAGTGCAGTGGCCGGATCTCAGCTCACTGCAAGCTCCGCCTCCCAAGTTTACGCCATTCTCCTGCCTCAACCTCCCGAGTAGCTGGATCTACAGGCGCCCGCCACCACGCCTGGGTAGTTTTTTGTATTTTTTTTTTAGCAGAGACGGGGTTTCACCATGTTAGCCAGGATGGTCTCGATCTCCTGACCTTGTGATCCGCCCATCTTGGCCTCCCGAAGTGCTGGGATTACAGGTTTGAGCCACCGCGCCTGGCCTCAAGTATTATTTTTAAAGATAAGATAATCCTACAGCAGAGGATGTTTTATTGATTCATTAGGTAAGTAAATAATTGGCGAGAATCTCTTAAATCGCACACTTCATTCCCAAATACTAGATACATAAAATGGCTATATATTACACTTTACTACTCAAACTAAAAATTTTTCTTAGAATGGAAGATACATTAACTGAATAGAGTCCCTTGCTCATACAGTGAACAACGTATTACCTTATCAGTGATGGTTGCTATGTATCTCATACATTCAGAATCTGATGGAAACTGATTGACTTCTTTGACTAAGTAGCGCACCACCTTCACATGACCCTAAAAAATAGATACCAATGTCAGATTGAAAACAGACTCTAACAATTCAGTTAATCTATGCCTGAACTAACTTTAACAGTTAAGATTAGTGCCACAAAGTGAAGACTACATTGTATATTTACACTATAAATGAAAAAGAGACAGGCTTTGGTTCCAGTGACTTAAATCCACGTTGATCATTCTCATCCTACCCTCCAAAAAAAAGTATATAATATGAGCTAAAATTCTAAACAACTCTGAATAAAAAAACCAATAATCCCAAAATCAATATGAAGAGTAGGGGATATGTCTGAAGGGTGGTGGTGCGGGGGAGGAATTCTTATTTTTTTCTTTGCTAACTCCCTAAACATGAGAGTCTAGTTTCAATTCTGAGGATTAAAAGAGCAAAAATAATAATTTTGTTTTTTCATTCCTTCAGATAAAAAACAAATGTATAATACTGTCCTGGGTAGTGTGAAAGAATATATACTTTCATGAAGAATAAGCTATGATTATTCACTACAACACAGGTCGGTATCTAAGTTCAAAATCTTTAGACTTGCCCTTTCCTACTTCTTAAGAGCCATTCCCACTTTCTCTAGCCCACACTGTTGCTTTCTGACACAACGTCTAAAGTTAGCCAATCAGGATAAACAGCTGTTAATCTTTAGTATATTTTTTCTATTGCCTCTATCTCTTCCTTTTAGACTGCATGTTTCTAAACTTTTCTCTAAATGAATAGCTCAAATACCACTTGCATCATTCCCTAAGGATCTCTCAAACACGTCTACAGTGTTTAAGTTATTAATATGGGACAACTCAAACAGTTGCCTAACTTTGGGTATGGATCTTACCTTTCCATATTGCACCCTACATAACATAGTATATGTTATATATACATATTCTATGTTGCACCCTATATAATATAGTACTCTAGCCCACAGTTGCACATGGTAGGTACTCAAGAAATAATGGAACAAATAATAAGAGTATAAAAGATAAGCCCTGCTTGGAAAGACATAAGCATGTGAGATACTAGAGTAATAACTAATAAAAATAATAACTCTAATAGAGTAATAACATAAAAATATGTATTTCTCCCAATGAATGATAAAGACTGTCAAACTTGTACAAACTCTAGAGACTTGAGATCTCAATGTGAACTCAAATAGGATGAAGAGTTTGGCAGAAGGAGAGACTTAAATTATAACTAATGAGTAACTTTGGAAAAATGAAGACAGACATGGTCATTCTACGAGATGAGAACAAAGGTGATGTGAGAGACAGGAACAAGGAAAAGACCAAGCAAGAAGATAATTCTCCACATTAGGGATTCTAATGGGAGACAAGACTCTACAAGTACTAAATTGTGGTGGCTTTGAATACCAAACTACGATTGGATTTCAAATGATTTCAGAGATTGGGGAGACACAGAAAGGTTCCTGAAGAGGTTCTCTAATATAGTAGAGTGGTTAGAAAGATTAACTTGATAATGATATGCTAGCTTGCTTGGAGAAGAGGCAGCTAGCCAGTGAGAAGGAATAAGTTTGATTGCTGAGAAACAAAAATATAGAGTCAAAAATACAGAGTCACTGGTAGTCCAGAATATCTAGGGAAGGGGCGGAATAAAGAACAGGAGTCAGAGAGAATAATAGGAGAAAAAGGAAGAGATAGCTTATCGCAATTTATTTATTAAAATTTTTCAACATTTTGGCATCTACAGGAAATTGTATCTACATATCTCCAAATGACAAAACTCAAAATTATAATCCCTGTATCAGTAATGTGATATTCCCAATAATAAATTAAAGCTGTATTTAAGAGATCAATGGATTATCAAACAAACAATAAAATCAAATTACTTATACACAGCTCTGTGCTATGTACAAAAAGAGAAAGTTTGTTTCACTTTCACAGAATTCATACTTTTACCTTTAAATATAATATACTTGAAATTCAGTAGTTTAAAATGCTGGTAGTGGCATTTTCGTTATTTAATTCATTTTTTTTCCCTAGTATTTAAAGTCAATAATCGAAATAAAAACAAATTTTATTTTTTTGAGACAGGGTCGTACTCTGTCACCCAGGCTGGAGTGCGGTGGTACAATCTCAGCTCCCTGCAACCTCTGCCTCTCAGGCTCAAGCCATCCTCCTATCTCAGCCTCCTGAGTAGCTAGGACTGTAAGTGCATGCCACCATGCTCAGCTAATTTTTATAAATTTTGCAGAGGCAGGGCTTCACTCATCTGCCCGCCTTGGCCTCCCAAAGTGCTGAGATTACAGGCATGAGCCACAGTGCCTGGCACAAACCGCCCCCCCGAAAAAAACCAATTTAAGTGATATTTTTTATCTGGAGGTACTTACTTATGTATCTTAATTGGATTTACACTTTGTGAAGATTAAGACTGCAACTAGATTTTGAAAACATTACTTAGAACAGCTTTTTAAAAGTTTACTTAGCTCTGATGTCCAATAAGGTTAAAATTAATGGTTTTTCTGCAAAACCTGTATACATCTACATTTAATGTTGCCATCAGAGTAATTATTTGCATATTATTGCTTTCATCACAGCTGCAAAAGCACAAAATGAGTCTTTAGTGATCATTAAGCCATGTACTTCCCAGTGTAAGTAAAAAAACATCCAGGTAAATGAGGATGAAAGACTTATACCTTTCTAAATGCTGCCATAAGAGGAGTTATCTTGCGGTTATCTGCTGCATCCACATCTGCACCTGCTTGCACCAGTAACTGAACCACATCGAGGTGTCCACCATTTGCTGCTAGCCACAATGGAGTGTTCCCCTTCTTGTTACGTACATCAATATGAGCTCCCCTGAAAACCAATGATACAGATAGCATTGTCTTTTTTTTTTTTTTTGATACAGGGTCTCGCTCAGTCACTCAGGCCGGAGTGCGGTGGTGAGATCATGGCTCTCTGCAGCCTCCACCTCCAGGGGTCATATGATCCTCCTACCTCAGCCTACAGAGTAGCTGGGACTACAGGCCCATGCCACCATGCTCAGCTAATTTTTAAATTTATTGTGGAGATGGAGTCTTCCTATGTTACCCAGGCTGGTCTCAAACTCCTGGGCTAAAGTAATCCTCCCGCCTCAACCTCTCAAAGTGCTGGCATTGTAGGCATTGTCACCACACCTAGCCTAGCATTGTCTTAAATAGAATGAAATGACACAGTAACAAAAATCAACTATTAACATGTGAAAATATCCTGTAAAGATAAAAATTGTTTTCAATATTCAAAGATTTAAATATGTCTTGCTCTCAGAATTATACTACACAAACTATATCCTATGAGGCAACTGTAACTGTTTCAGATTATTTGTATTCACATACAGCTTGACCATTCCTAATCTGAAATCCAACATTTGAAGTCTGAAATGCTGAGTGTCATAACAGGGCTCAAAAAGTTCCATATTTTGGAGTTTTTCCAATTAGGGATACCAATTTGTTTTTTGTAGTTATGTTAAGGATAACATGCAGGTTTAGCATTCAATCAGTGGGCATGATGTAGATGAGAAGACCCATGGTTAATAACAGTTAATAGCAGTTACTGCCCAATACTACTGCTTAGAGTACCATGCAAAGGTCTTTGAGACTGCACGAAAACAAGTTAAATAGACAAGCATCTTTAGAAAACTAGCAGGCAACTTCTACATGACTGAAAGTAGAAAGTACCCCGGATCCTGTCTGATTATCTTAAATAGTCCCATAACCACACCTAAAAGCCTTAATTGCTGTAAAGAACAAGAAAATGAATAATGAAGCCTTAGATCACTGCCAGACTTTTAAGACTTGTGTATGGGGGATGTAGTATGTCTGATAACAGATGGATGTTCAAATAGCTTGTTATTATAGATATTAAAAGTAATGTAGACAAGAATCAAAGAAAAACATTTCCAGGTTACACAGAAACAAATCAGACAATGTAGCACAGCTCTGGATGGCTGGAAAACAATGGGTAGGTTTGGGGAAAAAAGCACTTGTTTATAAAAGAAGAAATAATCACATTTGATTTTTTAAATAGTTTAACTGCCCAGAGAGAATGGTAATCACTAGTAACACTTGTGTTCATATATGAAGGGTATGGTAACAACATACCTGCCAATAAGAAGCTCACAGAATTTGTAATGCCCTTTATCTGCTGCTATGGTTAAAGCTGTATCTCTTGAGGAAGGAACTGGAGGGGCATTAACATCAGCACCTTTATCCAAGAGAACTCGGCCCACCTCCGCATATCCACCAGAGGCAGCTTCCATTAGTGGTGTGAGACCAGTCTAGGTTTAGTGTAAGATTAAAAGTAACGACACATAAGAGACTGGAAAGATCTAAAATTTTAAAGAATAATAATTTGAAGAAGGAATATGATACAGTTGTTATCAAGATTCACAACTAAATTTAATCACTGACCCTTATTAGCTCCTTCGAGTTACAGTCTGATCTATCAAAAGAAAATAATTCTACCTAATCTCAATGGTATTGTTAAAAAAAAAAAAAAAAAGAAAGAAAGAAAAAATATATTTAAGATGCAAGCACTTGGCATATAACTGGTACTCAATAAATGTTCCACTCCCTTCCTTTTCAAAATAGTCTCTCTTTTTCAGCTGATAACCCTACTGTCACTGTTGCCTATAAAAATTTATCACTCAGGTATTTTCAAGAGTTAATGTTTGACTGAGTTACACAGAATGATTTCTAATTAATTATATCCATAGGAGATAAATGTTACTAGAAAGCACTAAAATTATAATCAACATGTTGCTACTATACATCTTAAATATCAAAGCAATAAAGTCATGTGTAAATCTCAGACTTTTTCTTACCTTAGCTCTGTGTTCAACATTTGCTTTTCTATCAAGCAGAAGACTAACCACTTCAGTTCTTCCTTGGAAGCAGGCTAAGGTAAGCGCAGTGTTCCGATTGGTTTCTATCTGAGCATTTATGTCAGAGCCCATGTCTAACAGGAGCTTAACAGCAGCTGTATGCCCATTCATAGCTGCTAACATCAGAGGAGAGATGCCCAATTTGCTACCAGTTCTGGGGGTGCAGGTATGGGGAAAACAAATGGAAAAATATACATTTTAAATGACGTAGAAAAATTGGAGATGATACAGAATTCCAATCTAAGATTATTTTGCAGCATTGTTTAAAATATTCTCAACCCTAGTAATTCTCTGAGATACTACCAAGACTCCATTAGAAATGTTTTATTAGAATTTTTTTTTTTTTTATTTCACTCAACATAATGACTTGGGCTGGAAGGTGATTAATAAATTATTAGGATAAACTTTCAATCTTAAAGCATGTATTAGCTTGCTTAATAAAAGCTTCTGAGATGTTTACATTTAGTATCATAAGAAATAGTACTCACTATTTTTCATGCTCTATGTCCAGTTTTAATTACTTACATAAAGTTCATGTCAAAAATCTCTAATACTTTGAATGCCAAATTTGTAATAAAGGGATTTACTAAATTTGGCACTAAAAAATAGGTGTTCTACAAATATCTGTAACAGTCTTACTAAATAAGGGGCTTACAGAAAGAGAATACAACTTGCCTAGAGTTAATCTCAGCTCCTGCATTTAGTAATATTTTGATGATGTTCACATAGCCACCAGAAGCAGCCAGGCTTAGAGGTGTGTAATCGGAAACATTCCTGTGCTCTTTATTTGCTCCTCGAGCTAACAATAGCTCCACCACCTGAAAAGAAATAGAAAAAAATATGTTTTCTTATGGAGAGACAAATTATCAAAGTGTGTATTTTTAAATTTCTTTTTCCGGTATACTGTACAACAAAAGAAGGGGAAAGTTCTTCCTTCATGCTCTGCACAAAACCAGCCTGATAGCAGGTCTTAGAAGCCAACAAAGAAATGCCTACTCAAGTAAAATCCATGTAGAAATCTACTAAAATGGTATAGTGTGTTCATGAAAGGTCTGGACTGAAAATGTTGTGACATGCTTTGGAAATCAATATTTGTTATTTCACCACAAAGCGGTAAAACAGAGTAACATGGGACAATATTGTTTCATATTATACGTGTGAATGTATTTAACATATTTTTAAACGTTTCAATCAGTAAATATTTTAAAAACATGGAATAAAAGGTCCTATATTTTCACAACATTATGAAAATTTCCTAACACAACATTGAAAAACCTTATATACATTCACTACCTAGATTTCAGGTCCCACCTACTGGCAGAATTTCTGGGTGAATGGTTTTGTAAGAAATTGTCAGGCTATTCTTAAAGTGGTTGTACTATGTACAACCTTCAATAATGCATGAGTTCTAGTAGCATGAGTCTTGGCAACATTTGTTATTGCTAGTCTTCAATTTTAGCCATTCTAGTGGATGTGTAGTTGTATCCCACTGGATCTTAATTGCATTTCCTGAAACTAAAAATATTTAGCATTTATTTAAGTACTAATTGGCCACTCATAAATCATTGTCCACTATGCCATTTAATGCTTAAACAATCCTTTGACACAATATTCGTTTTCATTTTATAAACAAGATATAGAGAAGTCAAGACTGGCTCAAGATCATAGCTCTTATCCCTGCTCTTACTAGTAATATTATATCCTAAAATACTAACTGGCAAATAATGAATGTTAATGAACAGTGCATTATCTTGCATCTCAGCAAGTTTTAGATATCTCAGCCAGTTTTAGATATCACATTCTTTCCATCACTTTTTGCTTTCAGAGCAAGTAAGACTAGGTCGCCTATGGTGACAAGGTTACAAAAACAAGAAAAAATATGGCATTAGGCTATTTTATAAACAGTATAGTAGAAAACTCTAATCAAATTTCTCAAGTTTCCTCAATGCCATTATATTTTCTCAATTCTTTTAGAGAACTGTTCTGCTCCCAAAACATCCAATATACAACAAAAATGTATGATTTTATAGTAAAATGACTTTCCAACATTTTATTAATCACTTGAAAATACTTACCTGTTCTACTGACACCAAATTAAAGTAACAAAGTGTGTATAGGCAAAATTATTACCCTAACATACTTCTACAATTGTCATAACTTAATCTGTTACATTTTAACAAAAATACATAATTTATAAAAATTATAGTGTCCTATTGGCTTTAATATTACTTTTAAATAAAGAAAATCAACTAATTTCTTCTTGACTCAATATTGAAAAAATTTGTTCCTATATAAAGCAAGTATTTTTTCAAGCTAAATAATGATTGACAATTTCAGTCAAGGTAAAATTTTGCTTTCCGGGATTTATGGGGATTTTTACTTTTTCTGGAATAGTAGAAATAATTTATCAAATTAAGTAGTTTATTTTTCACTATCTTAATATTTGGCTTATAATACTTTTAACCTACCTATTGCCCCTACTATGAATTACAGAAGAAAAAAGTGACACAAGTAGAAGAAACAAAACAGTAGGCACAGGCCAGGCTCCTTGTCTCTTGTGTGGAGTATTCTAGTAATAAGTGTATCTAACTATCCATGCATATAATATCTATTCCAAATATAAGGGAACAAAAATTATGAAAAAAGAAATGCCTATATTATCACTGTTAATAGATTTCAGTTTTTTTTAATTTATAAAATGAAGGATCACCAAGCCCTATCTTCCAGCACTTATGTGCTATGACTGGAGGGAACTGAGGGAAAAAGCTAGTTTGAGATGCTCAAATGGGAATTAACAGTTCCCCAGTTTGCTTGTCAGAATACCTTTACATATAATATTTCAAGAAGGATACTGACATAAAGGGTGAAATAGTCACGATGGTGAAGGGATTGGAAAAGGTATTCTTGGGCTAACAACCGAAACAGGACTTGTTTCACACAAATAGGTGACTTCAGGAAAAAAAAAAATCTAAAGATAGAAAAGGGTATAAACCTCTTTCTATTTGTTTAAAGAACAAAACTATGAACTGTGGGGAAACAAAAAAGGCATACTTCAGGCTTGATAAATAGGAAAACCTTAGAAAAGAAAAAGAAAAAAAAGATTTTAAAGCTGAGTAAGACACTGATCTGAATGACATAAGGTGCTTTCTAAATCTAAGATTCAATAATTCCTTGATAGAGAAGGGAATCTATGGAGACAACACATCTGGTTTATATCCCCTGTACAAAGGACTGAATTTGGAAAAAAAAAAAAATGGGTGATCTAGCTGATTATAAAATGTCACAAGATACATAAGTGAGTGCAAAGCTATATTTTCTAGGGCCTAGCTAATCTCTGTCAGTTGTTCTAGTTTCCTTAAAAAACCAAAAGGTCATATAATCTTACCATCTTATCTGAGAACCTTTCCTCCAGAGTTGAGAAATGGTGGGGAAAAATCAAAGCAAGACAAGAGTTCTCAAAACACATAAAAATTGAATATTCTTAATTCCCTACTAATCTTACAGACAGCAACAGAGACTGGGATTAAGTACCTTCTATGCCACGTACTATAGGGCCAGCAAAGATGAGTGAATATAGACCCTGTACATTAGGAACTTACTGATTTGACTTGCAAAAATCTTTCTCCTACCCTAAATGCATGGCAGTACTACTTTTAGAAGAGCAGGATTCTAAACAATGTGTGATTTTTCTGGCAAGACAGCTTATGCTAACAAAGATACTCATCTTTTTGTTAGTAAATAATAGTTTCAGCTATTGTGATAAATCTAAACATCAAAGCATTGTTCTGATAGAAAAAATAATATAAGTGAAAGTACACATTTGCTAAACAGACAGAGGAAAACAATTACACTAAGGGGAAACATTACCTCCTGTCTTCCCCCAGAACAAGCCAAGGAGAGTGGTGTGTCCTTGGTTCTTTCTGACTGAGCTTCAATGTCTGCACCATTGTCCAGCAATATTTCCACAACACCAACATGACCAGCTGTGGCAGCCAAAATGAGTGGAGTAAAACCTGGAGAAAAATAATGGTCTTCTCACTACATGCTAAGGCAAAAGAACAAAATATCTAACCTTCAAAACAGGACTAAGAAATAATGTTCCTAATAAATATTTTGACCATTATTCCAAAAAATAAAACAAAAGTAGGCCCTACCTTTCTTGTCTCGGTGCTCTATACTAGCTCCTCTCTCTAGCAGTGTCTGTACCAGTTCCTCGTGGCCACCAGCACAGGCAAGTGTTAGCGCCGTGTCATGATTACTCTCGGTCTATAAGAAATTATTTTTTGGTTAGTTTATTAAATAACTTAATATGTTAATATCAAATACATAATATGCAAACATACCGAATACACACAAATACATACGTACCACTCTATAATATCAAGCATTTGAAAAGCAAGGTTTAAGGACGGGCGCAGTGGCTCATGCCTGTAATCCCAGCACTTTGAGAGGGCCTAGGCGGGCAGATCACGAGGTCAAGAGATCGAGACCACCCTGGCCAACAGGGTGAAACTCCATCTCGACTAAAAATATAAAAATTAGCCGGGCATAGTGGCACGTGCCTGTAGTCTCAGCTTCTTGGGAGGCTGAGGCAGAAGAATCGCTTGAACCTGGGAGGCAGAGGTTGCAGTGAACCAAGATCACGCCACTGCACTCCAGCCTGGGTGACAGAGCGAGACTCCATCTCAAACAAAAAAAAAACACAAAAAAAGAAAAGAAAAGCAAGGTTTACTTGTTTCCATATTAGTAGCCAACTTGTGAGTTTTTTAAAAAAGGCTACAAGCATCAAGGAAAATAAAGTATGACTTTCAATCATGCGATTGAAAGAAATACTGCGGATTAACTTTTGCTTTCAGCCATTAATGGAGAAACATAGATCAGATTTATTTTCCTATTTCAAATAACTAAAAAAGAAAAAAAAAAAAACACTTTGAAACAATGATGTTTAGACAGGCAGTGCTGAACAGTGATCCCTGAAGACAGAAATGATTAACCCAACTTACTGCCCGGGGAGTTTCCAGGCTATAGTGCAGGGAGCAAGTATCCAAACAGAGCCTGGCAATCTCCCCAACTTGAGAAGACAGAATTTGGAGAGGTCAAGGTGGCTAGAATTCATGGAGCAGATTATTGAAGATGAGAGTACTGCGGAGACGGTACTCTGGAGATGTGCAGAGGATTCCCCTCAAACCTTCAGCTGAGTTTTGATCAGTCCATGTGCATGAGGAAATTATCCGAGGCCAGGGAAGGACCACCAGAGAGAGTCAGGCTGAATAATACCCAGGGCTCACATGGGGCCAGGAATAGTTTGGTTCCCACCAGCCAGAGTAGAAAGACCTCAAAACACACAGGATGTCAAGTAGAATCCTCAGTAGTAGGGTCAAATTAGCAGTTGTGGACCCACCTAACAAACTGAAAAGTAGGCCTTGAAATTAAAAAAAAAATTGTTTCCAAGTAACTTAGCTGTGTTTGAGAACAAAGCCCCAAAATACTTAAAGGAACAAAACATCCAAAATATACTGTGTATTTTGAAAAACAAAGACTATTATAATGAGACATGACACTATCTACATATGGTTTGCTTCTGCCTTCTGCTAATGATAATGGCCAACACTAGATTTACCAGTGTTCATATTCTGTTATAGTTTCAATGCTAACCTAGCGAACTATCTAATTTCTCATACTTTTATTTTTTATTTTATTTTATATTTTTGAGATGAAGTCTCGCTCTGTCACCCAGGCTGGAGTGCAGTGATGTGATCTTGGCTGTCTGCAATCTCTGCCTCCTGGATTCACTCAATTCTCCCTGCCTCAGCCTCCTGAGTAGCTGGGTTTACATGCATCCGCCACCATGCCCAGCTGGATACCTTTAGTACTCTACAAGCAACACGTGACTATTAGCATTTGAAATATGGTTAGTGTAACAGAGGAACTGAATTTTAAATTGTATTTAACTTTAATTTAAACTTGATAACTGATATTCAATTTGGTTATTGGAAAACTTACGATGTCTCAATTTGAGTAAATGAATCTACTTTTCAACTGTACATTTAATCAAATCTAGATATAAATTGAGTATTTCCAATGAAATACAAATTTAGATATACTTTAAGTAGGGCGACAAATCTTTGACTGAAGGGGTTTCTGGGATGAGGGACTTTTGGTGCTAAAACAGGAAAGTCCCAGGAAAACCAAAATGATTTGATCACTCCAGCTATAAGTGTAACATGTTCACCAAGTTTTGAAGACTTTTAGTATGAAATAAAAATGTAAATTATCTCAGCAATTGTGGTGTATTGATTACATGACATGTTAAAACAATATTTGGATATATTAAGTAAAATAAAATATATTTTAAAATTCATCCCATTTGTTTCTTTTCACATTTTTTAATGAGACTACTCGATAATTTAAAATTACAAACGTGTCTCATCTTATATTTCAACTGGACAGTGTTGCTCTGAGCATTTCCCTCACTTTCACATACATATCTCTATTGTAATACTTATCACCAATCTGCCTTATATATTTATCACCCACAGAGACTATAAATTCCTGGGAGGTAAGGAACATGTCTTATCCATGTTTGTATTTTCTACCTATAAGTGATGCACTACTTAGGAAATAATAGATGATAGTTAAGCAAAATGAATGGCAAAAGCTGTAAAAGGTCATAGATTCAAAAACTGTTACTAATAAACATAATAAACAAGGGACTACATATGTAGCATTGATTGCACTTACACATTGTATCTGTAGAATGTACATAATAATTATAAAAAGGAAAAGCATATTCTCCCAGAATGTAAATAACTCTAAAGACCAAATTTCATTATAAGAAATGAAAAACAAAAGACAAAAGGCAAAATCAGTAAGAGTTAAGAAAAAAGAAAAAGCCTACTAGTCAGTGATGAAGAGGGAGACCGCAAAAGCTGCTCTGCAGAAGAGGCTGGCAGAGAGCAGAGCTACTGACTGCAGAGATCAGGGATGGCCACAAGGGAGAGATGCACCAACTACAACAATGGAGAAGGACATGAAACTTAAATGAGTGACAGCTCTGACTGTGTTATAGTATTTGATATTCATCTCAGGTTTATAGGAAAAATTATCTGATTTCAGAGAAAAGGAGATAAAGGCTCTGATAAATAACTTTCCGATGGCCACATAAGCTAACAACTGGTAGAGATGTGCTTTAAAAAACCCAAGATCTTGATAACAAAATCCTGCTCTCCCTACTATATCACAGAGGGGCCCTAAGGCAAAGCAGATTGTGGTAAATATAATGTTAAGTGTATGTGTCTTATGTCCACTCTATGTTGGTGCATATGCAATCAGCAGAAAAATCAATTTTATGATGAAGTTTATAAGGTTTCTAAAATTCTTCCAGGGTTTAAAGAGTAATTTAGGAAAGCTCAAATAGAAAATGAAGAGATGTACATAAAATTTGCAAAAGATAAGCACGGAAAATTTCAGTGGATCAGTAAAATGTTTTTTCCAATATTATAAAACACAAATTCAACTGACATTTATTAAGCACCTTTTATATTCAAAGCACTCATACTAAGTACTCTAGGGTTGACAAAGATAATACAGGACTCAAAGGAGCTTACTGATTACTATACATGGAAAATTCAGGTTCAAACTAGGAGACAAGCGTAATAATGTATTATGAGATTTCACGAAACAAATATTTAAAGCTAAGAGAGCAGCTTTAAATTCTTTGTGGAAATGAAGTTAAAAGTGGGCAACTCCATTGTATTTCTACACTAAGGAGAAACTAAACCAACTAACATGACATTCTTTTAAGATAATAATGAAAGAATTTAAAAAGTCTGAAGTGAGGCTTCCATCCTCCTAAAAACACCTACACAATCCCAAAATGGTAAGAAATAACACTCTGTTTCTCAACACATCAATAAAAAAATGAACTGAAATAGAAATTTGGGTTAATATTAATAATGACAAAGAAAAAAACAGGTGTTTCAAATACTGCTGATCAACGGAAATAATTATAATGCAGTTGACGATTTTGTAGAAAGCAAGGTATCACTTAAAGAAAGAATCCTTAAACTCAAATTATATTGCACACAGTTACATTAGTCAAGAAGTTATATTCTTTGTCACATATCTAAGAGAAAGTCCCAAACCTGAAAAGGGAGATGGATGTCCAGAGCTTTAAGAGCTCATTCAGGTTTATATTCTAAAGAAAATTTCAGTGAGCTCATGATGCTATAATGTATACACCATTCTATACCATTAATAGAGGTTGTTATGATGAATTCTGGCTTATAAAAAATGATAAAAATATATTTAATGTAAAAATATTCTGTAAGTTATCAACATGACTATTCAATTTTATAATGGTGGTACAGAATGAAAACAAGAAATAGTAACACAGATGGCAATACTGAAGGAAAAACAACTTTTAATGAGCTGAAATTTAGGCGAAAAAGCACTTAACTGTGTGAAGTGTCTTTGAAAAAGGAAGTATGCTGAGTACAATGGCTCATGCCTGTAATCCCAACACTTTTGGAGGCTGAAGCAGGAGGATCACTTGAGGCCAGAAGTTTGAGACCAGCCTGGGCAACATGGCAAGATCCCATCTCTACAAAAATTAACCAGAAGTGGTGTGCAATGCCTGTACTCCTAGCTACTCATGAGTTTGGGGCAGGAGGATAGTTTGAGCCCAGGAGTTCATGGCTGCAGCAAGCTGTGAGGTGCCACTGCACTCCAACCTGGGTGTCAGAGTAAGACCCTGTCTCAAAAAAAAAAAATTAATTAATTAATTAAAAAAAAAAAGGAAATATGCCTATTAATGACTTTTTTTTTTTGAGACGGAGTCTCGCTCTGTCGCCAAGGTTAGAGCGCAATGGCTCACTCGGTTCACTGCAAGCTCTGCCTCCCAGGTTCACGTCATTCTTCTGCCTCAGCCTCCCGAGTAGCTGGGACTACAGGCGCCTGACCCCATGCCCGGCTAATTTTTTTTTTGTATTTTCAGTAGAGACGAGGGTTCACCGTGTTAGCCAGGATGGTCTTGAACTCCTGATCTCATGATCCAACCACCTCAGCCTCCCAAAGTGCTGGGATTACAGGCGTGAGTGAGCCACCGCGCCCTATTAATTACTCTTAACATAATTAAATTAACTTGAAAACTACTAGGACTTAAAGAGCTGAACTTTTTTTAGACTTCCACAACCTTCAAAATCATTACCTCATTCTCTAACCCAGTCAGGTTATATGTAAGCTTAAAAAGTAGGATAGCACTTCAAGGTATTGGATAAATGAGAATAATCAGTAAAATAAATAACCTATTAAAACCAGTCCATATGAACAAGTAGAATGCATGTATTTTAAAGCAGAATGCTTTAATGGTAGCATATTATACATATCACTGTTAATTCATTTTTGCTGGCCTCTTTAATTTCTCATGTTAAATCACTGTGATTAAACTGTTCTTTATATTGCAAAACCAATTAGAGAAAAATATTCAAACGATACTTACACCATTAAAAGTAAAACATAATTTTACATACTTTACAATTTCAGTCTTGATATGTCACAAGTTAAATATGATGTCTACCCTTCTTTAAAATAACGAATACATGTTAATTATTAAAAAGTGAAAGAAAGCAAAATTCTATAAAGAGCTATTTGTGTTTTTCAGTTTTGAGATGTATTAGAATAAGTTACTCCAAGTTCACCAAAAGACTTCAGAGGCTTGAGAAGAAAAACAACAAGCAGTTTAGGAATATATGGAGGACATGTGACAAAAAAGAGGTTGGAACAAGTTTTTATAGCCCAAGAACAAAACAACTGGTTCTTTCTCATTGGTAATGGCTCCTAGAATCGATCATATTTTAAACAATAAAATACAAAAAATATTTAATTAACTCGTGGTATTCGATTCTAACCTTTAAGTCAGAATTATTTTTCCACATAAAGCCTGTGGTTTTAAAAAATCTCTACACAATTCCTAATTTCTGTATATACAGAACCCACAAATAAGTTTGGTTATACCAAACTTAAGCAAAATAAACTCAACTTAAACTCAAGCAAAACAAACATAAAGGTCAGAGCTATGCTATCAAAAGGTATAATAAAAATAGTCCCAAATAATTCCTTCAAGCTACTATTTATTGGTTTCCTAAAACAGATTTTGATAATAGCAAAGTATGTGGTATTCATCTTAAAAGTTTTGAAAATACCTAGACAAATTTGATTCAGTAAAACTGGACAGTTGGAAAGTCTGTGGCACACCCTTGGCAAGTGAGTTCTAGTTGTGCAGCAGAGAGTTGAAGCCCCTTATGAAGAATGCAAACTCTTCAGCACTTGTGAAGGACCGGAAATAACACATATGATTCCTGCTAATCCTTGTTAACAATATTAGCTCCTGTCTAAAATGTTCAATTAAAGCAGTTAAAGGTCTGACCATTTTCCAGAATCATTGGTATTTTAAAAGGAGTTACACTTTGAGGCTTTAAAAGATTAACATTTCCTTTGTTCTTCCTTACATTTTGATGTTAGGTATGCAAAGATGAAATATAAATGATCTCTTACCATCTAGGCAGTGGACACACTTCTGTGATCCGACTTACCAGGCTAATACAATATAATTCAAATTCAACGTTAACACACTTCAAGTTAAAAATAAAAAACAATTTAACAGTGCAGTGGTTAATAAAAGAATAGAGTCTAGACCCAGAGTGTCTGAGTTCAAAAGTAGGCCCCACCATTAATTAGCTGTTGGGCAAGGTAGTTAATATCTTTATGTCTTACATTCCTCAAATGGAAAATGGTAATAATAATAGTACCTATTTCATGGGATTGTTACAAAGATTAAGTTAAAGCAGTTAATATCTGCAAAGCGTTGTATGTTAAGGTTTATTATATGAACAGATCAAAGATCCAAGTATTAGAGAATGTTTAATCTTTTAGAATAGCAATCTTGGTATTGATTTCTTCATTATATTATTTTTCACAGCACAGTATTATCAGACATAATCAAAGTACCCACTATGTAAAAGCCCATAAAATTATTTTATCAAAACAAAAACTTCAGATGAATTGAGTGCAAGAAAATCTTCATTTTTAATCACTTAAAGTACCTGCTTGATATTAAAAACTAGCTTTTTTTTTTTTTTTTTTTTTGAGACGGAGTCTCGCTCTGTAACCCAGGCTGGAGTGCAGTGGCGCCACCTCGGCTCACTGCAAGCTCTGCCTCCCGGGGTTCACACCATTTTCCTGCCTCAGCCTCCCAAGTAGCTGGGACTACAGGCGCCCACCACCACGCCCTGCTAATTTTTTTTTTTTTGTATTTTACGTAGAGACGGGGTTTCACCAATGTTAGCCAGGATGGTCTCCATCTCATGAGCTTGTAAGATCTGCCCGCCTTGGCCTCCCAAAGTGCTGGGATTATAGGCATGAGCCACTGCGCCCGGTCTTTTTTTTTTCCTTGAGACAGAGTTTCACTCTGTTGCCCAGGCTGGAGTGCAGCGGTATCATCTCAGCTCACTGCAACCTCTGCCTTCTGGGTTCAAGTGCTTCTCCTGCCTCAGCCTCCCGAATAGCTGGGATTACAGGTGTGTGTTATTATGCCCAGGTAATTTTTGTATTCTTAGTAGAGACAGGGTTTCATCATGTTGGCCAGGCTGGTCTCGAACTCCTAACCTCAGGTGATCCACCAACCTCCACCTCCCAGAGTGCTGGCATTACAGGCGTGAGCCACCACGCCTCGTCAAAAACTAGTAAATTTTTAAAACAAACATAAAAAATTAAAGAAGAAAAACGGTGAACAATTATTTCTGAACAGTATTTTTTCCCAAAGTAGGAACTTTTTAATCTCTAACTAAACACGTATGGTAAAACTCCACAGAGTAGTTTACTCAGGTCTGGCTAACCCAACAAATGACAAATCTTGATGTAGAGATCAGATAAAAAAAGTAAATTTTTAAGGATCCATAGTCAAATCTTTCTATAAAAGCATGTCTACTATATTTAAAATGTAAGTTTAAAAATAATTTTAATTAAAAAATTACATGTAACTTCTCAGAACTAATTTATAATACAGTGATAGTTGGTGAGTGGTACAGCCTGGAAAAATCATTTCACCATCACTACAATAATTTCATATTCAGTAAAATCAATGTCTGGACAAACTTTTCCTGTGCCTGTTTAAAAACATTTTTATAAAGAAGTCTTTTTACATTTTGGTGAAGTATTTATTTTTACTAATGGATCAATTCTTAGGCCCACAAAAATCAGAAAACTACTTTTTGCTAAACATAATAGCCTCGGCTATGTGCGATGGCTCACACCTATAATCCCAGCACTTTGGGTGGCTGTTATAGGCAGATCACCTGAGGTCAAGGAGTTTGAAACCAGCCTGGCCAACATGGTGAAACCCCATCTCTATTAAAAACACAAATAAATTGGCCAGGCATGGTGGTGGGCGCCTGTAATCCCAGCTACTCAGAAGGCTGAGGCAGGAGAATTGCTTGAATCCGGGAGGTGGAGGCTGCAGTGAGCCAACATTGTGCCACTGCACTCCAGCCTGCCAGCCTGGGTGACAAAGCAACACTCCGTCTCAAAATAGAAAAAACAAAAAACAAAAAAACAAAAAAACAAAAAAAAAAAGAAGAAGGCTCAAAGCAAAAAAGACTGGAGAAAAATAATGCAAATTCAATGCCAAGTTCAAACCAATTCTACAATGCTATCAATATTAAATGTAAAGAACTATGGCTCATCAAATGAATGTCTCATATATTTTTTTAAAAGGCTAGGTAGATGGTAGTTAAGAGTGGTGTCTTTGGGGTATGGTGGCACACCTGTAATTCCAGCTACTCAGGAGGCTGAGAGGGGAAGATCACTTGAGCCTAGGAGTTTGAGACCAGCTTGGGCAGCATGGTAAGAACCCGTTACAAAAGAAAAAAAGAGTGGTGTCTTTGAAGTCATGCTGAATGATTCCCAGCCCTGCTGCTTCTTAGCCTAAATGAAGTGACTAAACAAAATGCTTAATCTCTCTCTTAGCTACAGTGTCTTCTTCAGGGAGATGAGTATTAAGAGTAGCTACATCATGTATGTGGTCTGAGGATTAGATGAGACAGTTCCTTAAAAATAGTCCCTGGCAATTTTAAGTACTCAACAAAAACAGAAGTCAGTACATAAAAAACAACAGATATTTGGGCAATAAGTCAGAACAGAAATAAAATTCCTTTTTCATAGTGTTACTGAGAAACATTTTAATAAAAAGGAAACTTTATTTTCAATAGGTTCAGAGTACTTGCCCTTAATGTCCATCCAACACAAACACACACACACACTCACTCCTCTCTCTTTCTCCCCACGTTACCCCTGCTAAAATTCAGGCTTTATTATAAAGAAATAATCATATATAAAATTAAAAGTTTTATAATGTACACACCCCAGGTACTATCAAAATACAAAAACTAAGTAAACTGCAAACATTTCTTCGTCCTGATAGCCATGTACTCTTGACCTTATTCGGCAGTCTTCTAAATTAGACCTCTTAACTTTTCTTCAGGACAAAACACACACTATTCTCTCCAATCTCACCTTGCCCTGAGATTTCATGGTCAACTACTTTTTAATAAAAAATTATACTTAATAGCTCTCAGGCTTTCTAAAGCTTAACTTAAACAGTGTCTTCCCCCTACTCCATATTATTTCTTCAAAAAGTGCCTGGGATCCCATACAGCTAAATTTTACAGATACAGACACAGACTCACCACGTACTTCAATCAGTAAGATGAGAATTTTCAAAGATGATATATGATATCAATCATGCGTATGACATATAAAAATATAAATTTTGTTAGAACCTTTTCTCTTTTACATGAAATCCATTATGTATTTCAAACCATATCATCTATTAATTTATTATTAGAAGAAGATAAGCGCTAATTTTAAATAAATTATTTCTTTTACATCCTCCTGTAAACTAAAGTTAAAAAAAAAAAAAAGGTTACTTGATAACCCCGGAAACCAGATCATCACATAATTAACACTAATAATCTATATTTAGCATTTTATTTTTTAAATGTGAACTTTAATTAATTTAAAACTGTGGCTCAAGACTTTGCCTAGAGACAAGGCAATCTTTGATGGTTTAAATCTCTGAAAGTTAATGTTTTAAATTATGGCATAATTCCAATGAAAAACCATCTCTCTTAAGTTTGGGACTTACCTGTGCATCAATATCAATGGCAGGGTAGATAGGAAGCATGGTTGAAGGAGAGATGATAGGACTTGGAGTTGGAGTCTGAGGTTGGGAAATGGATGCAGCGATACTGTGGGTAGGAGTGTTTGACATTGCAGATGCTCTTCCACTGACTGCTGTTGAACAAAATAACTGCACTTAATAAGGATGAAACATTGTTAAGTAATAGTAAGACATATTCACTCAAAAATATTTAAAGACTTCTTAAAACAATATGTCTACAGGAAGACTACCATAGCACTAATAACTAATTTTCCTGGTTATTGTGATGATGACAGTGTAAAATTATAATGTATACTGAGTAACTCATTTTCTAAATAATAATCCAACTGAAAAACAAATTCCCCTGTTATGATAAGTAGTCATAAAATCTTAATTCAAAATAACCCTGAAAACAAAAATGTTTATATATTAAATATAAATGCAAATGGAAAGTTGTCCATTATATCTTAATTAGAAAAGGGATCAAAGGTAAAATAGTTAAGATCAGAAGGGAGAATACATGGTTTTTACTTGCCGATTTCACACCTTATATTCTAGAACTAGTAAAATTAATATCACTCTTGCGGAGGGAGAAATCTCACTATGCAAGCATTTAAAACACCTCCTACTGTTTTACTGACTGCATACTGGGATACAGTAATATTATGCATTGTAGCCCACTGGATGACAGGATATTCAAATATAAAAATTTATCCTCACACAGAAGTGTAGTTGCTCATGTGAAGAATTACTCTGAGGGAGCTACAATGCTCACCAATGAATCCAGCAATCACACTGACTTAAGGATAAAATTAAAAGATTAGGGTAGAAATAAATGTATGCACACAAACATTCTTCAAATATGGATTACTATTATTCTAAGTATGATGTTGCTGTCATATTATTTTCACCAAAATATGCAACTTAAGAAAAGGCTACTCTGATCAGTACTTGAGGTGGGAGGACTCCAAATATGCTGGCATAGGATATACTGTAGATTCAGCTGAGGGTACTTTATTCTCTCATTGCCTTATTTCTGGAGTTGATATGTGAACATCATCTCCCCCAACCCCATTAAAAATGCTATAGTGTTAAAGTATGGGCATTTATCTTTGGTCAACAATAATGTGGATGTGTATTACCAAAGTAGTTATCAACTACATCAGACAGAAAACAATCATGATTCACAACTGGATCTGAAACCAGGCAAAAGAGATTAAGATCCTGTCAAGAATAAAACTGAAATTGATCTTATTATAACACTTATAAACATAATTATGAATTAAGAAATCTATTTTACATGAAATCCTTAGTTCAGGCACAAACATACACTATACATCATAGCAACACACATTCTATAATTATACATTTTTAAGTCCACTTAAAAGCCAAAGGAAAAACAAAGGAGAAAATAAAACAAAACAAAACAAAACAAAACACTGTTTGAATCCTTAGGGATCCAGATCAATAGAAAAGGGCAAACACTAACATATTAAATTGATCATCTAGTGATCTGGATATTGTTACTCCACATTGATAGTTTTGTTATGTTACGAAAAGATCAAGATAATTTAAATATACATATTGTAGATATAAATTTCAAAAAATATATCTAGAGCTCTTAAAATTGATTCCGTAACTCCTTTGATTGGATTTTCACAATAAAAACGCTAAAGACAAAAAGTAGCTTAAACAGGATGAACAATAGTCTGTCTGAATCACTAAATTTTATTTCATAATACTAAACAGGTTAAAAAAAAATCTAAGTTTTATTGTTAAATGACTAAATTATAATTTACATTTCAACTGGAATATGTTAAAGAACCTACCAAAATTACAGTTTTTTTTTAAGTCAAATTGGTTGTTCTTATCACCTCATCTAAAAGGAAATAGGAAAAATCAATTATCTCATCATTTCCTTCGGGGTACCCATGAAATTGGTTTACTAAAATTAAGTAACTGTTAATCACACATCCATTCTCCACAACTGAAAGTAACAAATGTAAAATATGTAGGTACCTGAAGGAACTCTAGTAAAAATCTTTACATGTGGGGCTTCATTTTAGGGTTAGATTTAGAAAGGGAGAACCACACGTCAGAAAAGTTTTAATGTCAGCATAGGAAAAAGGGAACTTGAGACGATAGCAAAGGCAAGGTGTTGAGATAGGTTAAACAGGGAGCTGATTCTGGTTTGGCAAGTGTGAAGAACAGGAAAGACAGATGATTTTGGTCAGCAAATTTTATGGAAGAAGTCTAATAAATGAAGGCTAAGAAATACAGAACAGGGAGTGTGCTAGAGGGAGGGAAAGAAGATGATGAGACTAATGAGGCTGTAATATACTTTAAACCCCTAAGAAAGAAGTGGAAATCATCATTAAGCAACTGAAAAGATACATCCTACCATAGAAATTTAAGATTGAGGTTGCAAAAGTGAGTGCATGAGTATATGTGTATGTGTGTGAATGTGCACATGTCTGTTGTCAGAGATGAGTTGCAGGTAAGTAGCCAAATGTTTTTAACCCTACTCTTCCTCCTTCTGGCTATCTTTCTCTCCCCATAGAAATGAGCATAATAAATAAAAAAGTAAAATATTTTTGTATTATGACAAGCATTTGTCATATTTCCTAAAAAGTTATGTGCACTTAAAAATTTTTTTATCCGGAACACTGAGAACACATATAATAGAATTTTTTTTGTTTCATGTATGAATCAAAAGAAAAGATACTTTACAAACTTCTGATAATTCTGATCAGCATACAAAACTGTACAACTAGCAAATCATTGTTGACAACTATGCATGCCCAAGTACATCAGGTAAACTCTGATATATCAAAAAAATGTTTAAACAACCATTACTATGTAATGCCTATTCTTCATTCAAGTGGATATGTTAATATTTAACTCTACACATCGGTTAGTAGTTTCACATGATAGAGCACTATTATGATCTGAATTCATATGGACATAGTAACAAATCTAGGGTTAATGGTTACTGTGTTCCAACTTTCACAGGATATTTAATAATTTTTAAGTTTTATTCTCAGTTATAATCAGCTAATCATGATTAGTAGTGACTTTCAAATCTACAGAAAAATTTTGCACTCATCAGTAAGAGCCATACAATTCTTACTAGTAATTATTACTAGCATTTTTCCAATGTGGTCATTTAACCCTTAAGACTAGCAGAAATTTTCATTCCACATGTTATAACTATTGATGTGCTATTAAAGGAGGACTAGCACACTTTACAGATATTTTTAAGTATAAAATCTATCTCAGCTGGTTTCTTAGTGTCTGAATGTTACCTAAACATCTAAACACTATACAGTTTAGTTTTCTATTATCCTTTTAAAAGATGAAACTTAATTATATAATCTCATCATATTTAATGCTATTGAAACAGTTTTTAAATTAGAAAAAGTCGATCATCCTTTAAGTACAGACGAATAAATAAAAAAGGGGAAGAGATCAGATGGAAGTTATCAAAATTCCACTGTTTATTCCTTCCATTTTTCTGTTTTCCTTCCTTTTCAAATTTTCTTTTTTTTAATGAAGCAAATTATCCTTCTCAGTATAGCACTCTTATGGCTCACAACCCTATAAAATCTCATACCATTACTTTGTTACAAAGCTTACAAAAAATAAGTACCAAAAACTAGAAGCATTAAAACAATCTTCTAAAATATATCTTCTTGCCGATGAAACTAGTTATAATGGAATAAAATTTATCTGGCTACACATCTAAAAATATATCATATATGATACTTTCAGGGGGGCCACATCTTCTCATGATACAGTTAGAAAGAGACTACACATTAACATTCACAGGGGACAAAATCACTTACATACAGTATAATTAAACCCTATTTGATTTTGAACTTTATTAATTTTGTAAAAGTGTGTTGTTTTTTTTTTTTTTAATATCCATCAGGTTTGAAGTCTGATCCATTAGGATATAAAGTATTTCTGTTCATAAATAAGTTTCCTGATGTGTCCTACTAGTTTTGCACTTCAACTTCTATCAATTTCCCAGTTTATTGGTGTGAATACAGAAGCAAAATGCCAAAATTCAATCTCAATATTCTGAACTTAAAGGAAAAAAATGAAAACAAAAGCAAAAATCAAACATCAACCCCACTAGTGAAAAACTTAGATTCTCAAGCTACCAAGCTAAGCCAGAAAGCTTCAGTCATTTGTATTGAATGAGCTAATCTTTAATTCAACCTGTATCCATCTGAGAACTTCTGAGATTGAACTAATATTTCTAAAGCTAGACATGAGTCAGTCCAAAAATAGTTCTCAAGTTGGGTAACGGCAAAAAATTTGGGTACATTCTTACTCGCCTTAAGCAAATCATATTTGATACCTGCTCATAACAATATAAACCCACCTGCCATGATGTCATCCAGCGTGTCATTGAGGGTCTGAGCAGGGCTGGCTACCATTAACCCTTGTTGTGTTTCTGTCAGAATTCCTTGCCCCAGCCCTGCCAACTGTGCTTGGCCCAGTACTGGCTGTCCAACTATCACTCCTTGCAGTTCTGTAAGATTTGCGATGGACCCTGGAGGCAAGGGACCTGCCGCCAGAGGCAAAGCTTGAGGCATCGCCAGAGGCTGGATTGGTGCAAAACCCATCTGAGCAGCAGTTTGCTGGGGTTCATCTTTAAGCAAAACAGGATCCACTTGCTGTAACCGTGCATAGTCTCCCTCAGAAAGCTGTTCTCCAACTCCAACAGGAGTTAGTAATCCCAGGTGTTGGCAAGACTGTTGCTGCTGTTGCTGAAGTTGAATTCTTTGAGCTTTAACCTCTAGATACTGCTTTTTTAGCTGCTGCTGAGTTTTCAGTTGTAACTCTCGTTCTACTTTCTGTAGTTCCTCCAAAATCTTTTGTTTCTTCTGAATTTGTTCCTCCCTTGTTTTGTTCAGCTCCTCGATCTTCTCCTTGGTAAGTTGGTCAGCATGAGCCAGTTCCAAGGACTGCAGCTGTGCATTCTTTTCTATGGCTTCTTTTATCCTCTGTTCCAGTTCTGTTAACTTTCCCTGAGCCTCTTCTACAATGCTCTCTGGAGACTGATTGGTGATGTAACCCTGTACATCCTGGCTGTTTGCTGGCAAATGGCTGCTGGACTTTTGTTTAGAAGCAGCTGTGTGAAAAAGAAACCCCCTCAGAAGTGCACATGAATGGCATCCTCATTACAGAGTTACTGTTGGGAGGTTTAGTGCCAACAGTTATGCACTAAGTAATCATATCCATAAAAGGTGAAAATGTACTGTTAAAAAGTTAAAAACAAATCCACCTTCTTTTTCACAAATATAAAATGTATGTATTTTATGTGCAAAATCTTTGTAAATTAATTTCAGAATCTTAAAAATATCACATGGCTAAAATTAGACAATAGAGGAATGCAGGTTTGTGATACCTAAGTGTGCAATTAAAGTAACATCTAAGGCTATGTGTAGATATTTTATATGGTCATAAAGATGTTAAAACTCATCATAAGAACAGAACAATAATGCTAAATTATTAGGGTGAAGAGAAAACAGACCTCTAAGTCAGGTTTTTTCACATTTCATAGTCTGTGCCTTTTAAACACACACACATACACACAAAGAGTACCCAAACCACTAAGAAGTAACAAGAAATTAAAATCCAACTAAAATATGTCTTTGCTGGGGCCTACCATCTTCAAGACTAATAGAGGCAAGATATAAATTCACATATTCACACAGCTATCTGGCCAGTAGAGAATTGGGATTCAGTTTCCCTGGAAGAAAAGATGCTGGACTATGCCATCCACTGTATCTTCTGACAGCCAGGTGAATAGACAGATCTGGCCATAGGTATAGCAATCAATTGTTTGCTATATCAACTGAAAAAGGTGCCAAGGCTCTAGGTTGATAGTAGTGACTGAAAAGAGCTGGTGAAAATACTTAGCATGCTTGTTCATAAAAGAATATATGTAGCCAAAAACCAAAAAATAAAAACTGCATTGTTTCTTCACGTAAAACTTTTAAAAAGAAAAACTGATTCAAACCGGTAGGTATAAAATGTCTGGGGACATTACTTAAGAACATGCATGGTGTAACATCCACAAGTCAAATATGGACCTCAGAATTCTAGAGAAATAAACAAGCATATCTCAAGTAACTGAATTATTGGTTGAGAAAAGGTATTCCAGATGTAAAATCTATATTAAGCCAGTCATTCTAAAATAAATTTCTAATATTTGATACGTCTTGTTAATTTATGCCTTTATAACTGCAGAGATTTAAGTAAGTATTTTATAAAAATATCACTCAACTATACCAAGCTTAACATTTTACATGAATAAAAATTACTAATTATTAAAGGAAATCATCTATAATCAGAACTGCATCAAAGATGAGCATCTGAATTTCTCATGCTAAAACTGTTAATTCTAGCACAAATCAGTATTACTATTTTTTTTTCTCCCAATAACATGCTTTTATCATGGGTTAAACAAATTTAATAATGCCAACTTAGTAAAATTCCTTGTTTGTAGAAATGGCTATTTTTTGGTAATCTTATTTTTACCTGGACACCAAGTAAGAAACAGTCTTTAGAAGTATAACTGACCTTTATTCCTGATGGGAAGAGTGGTGGCAACATTGGCAGGTGGTTTGTCAGGCTCCTGAGGTGGAACAACCATGGGCAGTGCTTGAACCGGTACACGAGGAGCCTAAGACAAAGGACACTAAGTGACTATTAGTGTCCTACACAATCCATTAAGTAGTATGCTCTAAATAAAGAATAAATTACAGAGATTTTTTGAAAATATTTTTAATATGTCATCTGAGACAATGACATATTTACTTAAAACATGTTGGCACCAAATTGTTTACCATGACATTTTTTAGTGGGCTTTGAATTCAAGTTGCTATTGTGACCTTTAAAAGCTAAAGCATAATCATATTATCTAGGATCTGAATATTATACCAGATGTTCATTAACTGTATCGAGTACATATTTACAAACAGAACTACATATTAGAACAAAAAATAACCTAATTTAAACAGAAATTATAAATGAAAAAGTTAGGATAAAGAAGACATGCCATAAAATGCTTTAATTTTTAAAAGCTTACCCTATTTAAATCGTGGGATGGGGGAGTTAACTGAGTGACATCTGGTGGAGGGGCTGAAAGCAAGTTATTAGGATAATCCAAGAGATAGCAAACAACACTTGTATGGCCACCTTTTGCAGCTTCTATCAACATAGTTGAGCCATCCTAAAAGAGTGAATATGGAAGCGGAAAAAAAGTGAAGAAAAATAAGTTAGTTTACAGAATCACTTAGGAAGATAAAGCCAACAGGTCCCAGCCGCATTAAAATCATAGGTTTGGTAAAGAACGTTTAAGTGAAAAAGGAGAAAATTTACGCTTAGAATGCCATTATGAATGGAACTTGTACATGATATGTTGTAATAACGACCAAGAGAGAAATATTAATTCACAATGCCACACAAACATTTGAGTTACATACTTTCAAACGGTGAGTAGGATCTGCCCCATGAGCCAAAAGTAGTTCCACCACTGCCAGATGACCCCCTGCACAAGCCAGGGACAGTACAGTATGGTCATTATTAGCTGTGGTTCTATTCACATTGGCTCCTAAAACAGAAAAGGCATGGAAAATCATATTAGTAGAATGGTTTTTTTTTAAATTATGGTAAATTTAAAAATCATGAAGAGTAGAGAAAATAGTATTATGAGGCTCCACATACCCATTACCGAGCTTTAATGATTATAAACACATGGCCAATCTCATTTCACAAATATCCTACATTAATTCTCCTCTCCTATCTTGAATTATTCTAAAGTAAATAAATCCCAGACAAACATGATATAATTTGAAAAGGTTTCAGTATGTACCAGTAAAAGACACCCAAAATACCTATTACTCCTAATGTAATAACTGTATTAAAAGTAAAATATGAAGTTTTATTTGTATTTTAAGTTCTTCAGTAGAAAAGATGACTGAATAAAAATAAACTATACTGCCCTCTATGGGCTAAATATGTAGAGAACAAACACTAAATAGAACAGTACCCTTTTTTTTCCCATTAGGAAATACCTGACAAGGAAAACAGATAATTCACCCCTACTCCCAAATAGGAAGGTATCCCTAATTTATTTGTTTGTTGTTTTTGTAGAAATGGGGTCTTGCCATGTTATCTAGGCTGGTCTCAAACTCCTGGGCTCAAGTGATCCTCCTGCCTTGGCCTCCCAAAGTGCTGAAATTATAGGCACGAGCCATTGCACCTAATCTCTATCCCTAATTTGGATTACTGTGTTAAGTAACGTGGGAAATGGAAATAAAACAGCAGAAAGAAACTGAAATCGAACTCATTAAAATTAACCAATGAGAGGGGACAGCAATTATGTATATAATGCTATGCTTGAGAATACTGTTATGAATATATATCACCAGTGCATGTCAAAATGTTTAATTTCAACAGTAAGTTATTTCAAATTTTCTTTACCTATAAACAATTATAAACTTGAGATTTCTTTACTATTATTATATGAAGAAAATGGTATATTACTGCCTTTTAAAATTGTATATGACCTACACCTTTTTGTGTTTTGAGACAGGGTCTCACTCTGTCACCTTGGCTGGAGTGCAGTGGCACAATCATAGCTCACTATAACCTTGAACTCCTGAGCCCGAGTGCTTCTCCTACCTCAGCCTCCCAACTAGCTGGCACTACAGGTGCAAGCCACCATGCCTGGCTAATTTTTAAATTTTTTGTAGAGACAGAATCTCACTGTGTCATCCAGGCCAGTCTTGAACTCCAAGACTCAAAGGATCCTCCTGACTTGGGGTCCCAAAGTGCTGAGATTATAAGGGTGAGCCACCACACCCGGCTTCCTCTTTCTTTTACCAATGCAGAATCAAAAGTAAAATTTGTAATCTCTTATACTTAAGAATATGATGAACTCTGAATGAAAAACTGTCTCAACTAGAACTTTCATAGTAAGCACGTAAGAAATAATTTAAAGAAAGTAATAATATACTTCCTTTTGTTTTATTTGGTCATTAAGGTCTTTAATATTCAAACTAAAATTTCTGATCATGAATGAAAATCCTCATGCAATTTGCTATATTTGTCACATTTCAATTGTGAACATTTTTTGTACTATGTTTATAACCAGCTCCCTATATTTTATAAAAAAGGAAACATAGGACCGGGAAATGGTAGAAATGTTACTTACCACAAACTTTTTTAGTGGCAGAAACATCATAAAATTCCAGGTTTCAAGATAATACTATATTACATGAACATAGCACAGTTTGTTACCTAAATCTTCAGTTTTGACACAGAGAAATTTCCCTTTCCTTTATACATTTCTCAACAAGTGTGCTACTTGGTATGACAATTATTTCTAGTTTGAAGCTGGTCTGTGCATGGCAGCATGTTTATCAACTATCCATTCATGAAATGTCAGTAGCATCCATCCTCATATGACACCCTCTTGCCTTCAAAAGAGCTTTATCCTTAAATCTCTAAATGAAGGCAGGCGTAGATACCTTTGAAAAAAAGACAACTGTTTTAAACAAACCTACCTTTACTAATTAAGAACTGAACAGTACAAACATGACCAGCTCTTGCAGCTTTCATTAAAGGAGTTCTTCCACCCTCAGATTCATGTTCCTGTTTCAAAAAAAATAAGACTTAATTGACATTTAATCATTTAATTGCCAGTGAACAAGTATTCTTTTTCATGGAAATCAAAAGGAAAATAATTGGACTGATTTCTGAATCTAAATATTTAAATATAATGCTTTGAAGGAAATTAAGAAATACATTTTTAAATTAAAAAAATCTCAAATTATAAACATGTTCTATAGAAATAATTTTAGTATATGTGCTGCCAAAGTGAGCACTGGAAATAATTTTAAAACTGAAGTTGTAGTTGTAGTCACGTGATCATGATGCCCTCATCTAAATGCATCTGAGTAATCTGTCCCTCTCTCTACAAAATGAATTGCGGTACTTGAACATGCACGTATAGTACTCTAGCCTTCTCTGAACAATCAATATAATGAGCATTATCCTCATCCACTCCAAGTTATCTTCCTCTCATGTGTATCCCACCTCTATGAATTTCAGTAAGTATATCATTACCATCTCTTTACAGACTTCCTATTCTCTCTCGTTTCCCTTATATAAAAATGATAAACATTTCTAAAACCATCAACTCTAAGATGTTACAAGAGCTTTCTGGGTCCCAAAAGGATGGAGACTCTACTGCATACTTATGATTAATAACTAATCAAGAACACTACTGGTGAAATTTTCAATCTTAAATTTTCAATCTTAAAAAAATAAAGATTTGAGAAAAAGTATCTTTTGCATGGCATTTTTAATTTCTTTTTTTTAAAAAACCTTCACATCTGATGAACAAGTTCTGATTTTTCCCTTAAGCCATTTCCTAGGTTTTTCTAATTGCCATAAACTAACCAAGTACTAAAGATTACATTGCTGTCTGTTTCAGAGCCATTGCGGCAAACATCAGGAATACAGTTCTTACGCTGAAGAAGCTCTAAGTCTAACAAGCCTGAAGCACTTATTATACATGTTCTATTCTAGTTAGTTGTGTGCTTATGTCTCCCTTGTTAGACTTAGTGCTAACATTAAGTGGCCCCAGCAATAATCTAATTCAACATTTTATTTTCATAAACGACAAAAGAAAGGTTAAATTATAAATTATTAAGTTTATAAAACTAATTACTGAAGGGGGGCTTGTTGCTGCCTGCACATGAATTTGTCATAAACTATGAAGGAAACAGCACAGTTGCTTATTAATCTTAGAATCTCAGGCCCATAAATATATGGGTGCTCACATTTTAACTAAAATTGGCCTTTGGATGTCTTATTCCTATTACCCCACAGGCTAGACTGGAAGACCACCTATTCTACCCAAACACAGTTGCTTTATGCTTCCTCAGCCCTCAGGCTTCACTCATAACATTTTCTCCTATTGAAATACCTCTTTAGCCACAACACTGCCATATCTATCTGTCCAAACTTTAACCACCCCAAAATAATACATCAGATGACCGCTTTACCTTTTGAGCTTCTTTACTCTGCACTTTCACTACAACATCTTTTATAATAACCTCAGTATTTATGTCACCTATTATTTTTCCTGAAATTATAAAGTACTGAAGGGAAAAGATTATTTATTAAGTATTTATAAACTCTTCTATTATTTAATAATGTTCTGAATATTGTAGGCATAATTTATTTCCTAAGCAATACTGAAATTCCTCTAAGCCACATTTGTCTTTTTATACCAAATCAGAAAAACTTCTAAAAATAGTTAAATACCTAAGGGAAAATTAATCTGCATTAATATCTGTAACACAAAAATTTCCTTTTTCTATGGAAAATGAGGGATAATGCAGTGACTAACCCTATTAAGGAAAAAAAGAATGGACTCTAAACAGTGTGGGAAAAAATGTGACTGAGAGAAAGAATGGCAAAAAAAAAAAAAAAAAAACCCATAAAACTGAAAGTAAAGAAATACCTTTTGTCTAGACTCTCCATAATTTAAAATTAATTTCTTATTGTTAAATATTAAGATTTAAAAAGTAAATAGCTTACCAGATCTGCGCCTGCCTGAAGTAAGACATCTGCTACATCAGTATGACCATTTTCACAGGCATATGTTAGTGCTGTATCCCCTGTTGCTGTTGTTGCATGAACGTTAGCTCCTGTAGTAGTGTCAACAAATAATACATAGACTTAAAAGAGCCATAAGACATATAATATATGACGGAAATAAAAACTTCTTCTGGATAAGTCATATCTCCTCAAGTTAAAGAAATTAAAACCTTACTCATTAAAAACAAAAACAAAAAAACCTTATTCATTTCTAGAAACAGGGAATATTGTAGGCATTAAAAAAATTACAAACAAAACTGGTTGAAATTAAAGCTGCAAATACTTCAAACAGCAGTAAGGTAAACTGCTCAGAATACATACAAAGGTATATCACACTTTTTCTTAAACTCACACATTCAGTGTATCATAGCATCATAAAAATATTTGCACATGACATTTTTAGTTAAATAAATAATGCAAAAAACTTCTCCCAAATGCAAAAATGCCTACCTGCAGCTAGTAAGTATTTAACTAACTCCAAATGACCCTCTTGAGCAGCTTCCATTAAAGGGGTAGAACACCCTAGTTCTATATCGGCTCCTGCCTTAATTAGAAAGTCTGCCACTTCCAGAAAGCCTCCACAGCAAGCCAGAGTCAAGGCAGTTTCTTGAGTTTCTTCTGTCTGTGCATTGATATTTGCTCCTAAAATAAAGATTCCAATTATTTAAAGAAAATCATTAACTTATTCCAGAGATATGAAAAACATGATTGTGTCTTAATAAACTATATCTCAAAAATGAACATTTATATTACTATGATAAATAAGAAAGTGCCTCTCTCCTAACTCCTAAGGCAGTTAAAAATAAAAATAAATAAAACTATTAAAACCACTTCCAGATTTGATGTACCACAGCTGGAGTAATATTTACTCAGCCAGAAGGTACAAGTCAGGTGATAAAATAACTCAAAAATATAAGCTACATCCTCTCATTATAGTGATTCAAAAATGATAAAGATACTGGTGATTGATGACAAAGATGATAATAAAAATCTTAACATTCAATAAGCTCTTACTATTTCCCAGGCAATATCAAAGCATTTTACAACTTGTTTAGGTATTATTATTATTACTATTATTAGTTCCATTTTACAGCTAAGGAAACTGAGGTTATTTAACTTATACAAGGTCACAACATTATCGTCATCAATACTACTACCATCACTATAGCTAGCACTTAACAGGCACTATATGACAAGCACTGTTCTATGAGCTTTATATATACGTATTAACTGTCACAATAACCCTACACATGAGAAAACTGAGGCACAGAAGGTTAGAAACTTGCCTAAAGTTATAAAATTGGCAAGCAGTGGAGTTGTGATTCAATCTAAGAAGTCTGCTCCAAAACCTATGCTTTAAAAATCATAGTCAACATTACCTCTAAATAAAAACAAAAGTTTTTTTAAAAGTTTCATTCCTCTTAAATTTGTCCAGACAAAAACTTTACTACTGAAAGAAAAATAAAGTCATGCTACAAATACAGAGATAGGAGATTACTTCCAAACTGAAGATATCTTAACATAGTGAAGTAATTATTTCACTTTTCCCAAAAGAGAAGTTTATGTACTGAGCCCCTTGACAGCTTCTAATGTGAGTGCATTCTTGCACTCTCATCAAGTTAGTCTTTACTGCATGGTTTCCCATACTGTTTTATAAAACACTAGATCTATTAAATAGTTATTAGTAGGTACTCTGCCCCCAAAGGAATACATTCTCTTGATCTATTACTTTTAGAAATGTTGACTCTTATATTCCCCTATTTAACTCACAAGTCTTGCCAATACCAGTTGTTTTTCACTCACATATAGCACATGATGTCTCTGAAAGTTCTATATTAAAGAAGTTTCTTTGATTTTGTTTAACACAGTATGGGAGTCATTTTCACAGTAAATACTTCATCACTGGTTAGTGTAACAGCTCATTGCAACTCTACTAGAAAGCTGAAATACTAAAATCCAATTTTATACAATTATACTCTTAGGTTTTACACATTTATACTTTAGTGTCTTGATAGATATGGTTACCTTGACCTAGAAGTAATGCCACCATTTCTTCATGTCCTTCTCGAGCTGCTTCCATCAATGGTGTATAACCTTCATCATTGACCTCTTCCAGGCTAGCTCCTCTTTCAATAAGTAAAGCCGCAAGTTCCACATGCCCACCACATGCAGCCAAAGTTAATGGTGACTCAAATGAATCAGCAGGCATGTTCACTTGGGCACCGCTGTCAAGAAGTAACCTAGCTACTTCAACATGGCCATCCTAATCATAATACAATTTAAAAAATTAAATCAGCACCATTAAAAAAATCTTGAAAAACTTGAAGCCTTTTCAATTACTATACAATGACGTTTATCTATCTCCACTCAAACAGGAATAGATCTACATTTAACAGTTGAGTAAATCAGTATTTATTATGCACTGCCTATATTCTGTTAACATAGAAGAGGGAAATAGAGATTGAAAATATAAAATAAGTAGAAACATGATACCTTCGATCAAGAAGCTTATTTACCATTAGAAAAAAAAAAACAGTAAGTATGTGAAATAAGAGACTATAGTGAGACCACAGATAATATCAACACTGTATGGTACAAACTTAAATGCTAAAAGGATAAAGTTTAGAGAGGGAAAGAAGAATTTTATAAGAATCTTTAAGGATAAGCAAACTTTTGATTAGTTAGAAAAAAATGCAACCCTTTTTGGAGAAGTGGGGGAAGGATACATGCTGTGTTAGGTGAACACAATGTGTACATGGTACTTTCTGTATTGCTCATCATCCAAGTACCAGTGAAATTAAGAAAAGGGCCAGGTGTGGTGGCTCACGCCTGTAATTCCAGGACTTTGGGTGGCTGAGGCAGGAGGATTGCTTGAGCCCAGGAATTTGAGACAGACCTGGGCAAAATGGTGAGATCCCATTTCTACAAAAAACACAAAAATTATCCAGATGTGGTGGTATGCACTTGTCCCAGCTACTCTAGAGGCTGAGGAGGAAGGATCATTTGAGCTTAGCAAGTTGAGGCTGTAGTCAGCCATGATCATGCCACTGCACTCCAGCTTGAGAACAGAGTGAGACCCTGTCTCAAAAATGAATACAAAAAGAAAATTCTATATTCTGTCTCCTTTACTGGTCACTTTTTCCCACTCCTTTCCTAATTACTGGCAACTTCAAGGCCCTCTTTTTCCTTCTTTTTGTCCTTCAATAATTTTTTCCATCTACATGTTATCTCCCAGACATATTCTTTCAAACACACCATGCCCATTTTTGCCTCCATGCTTGTCACACTACACAACTTTAATGTCTTACTACTTTTTTTCTTTTTCAATTTGTAGAGAAGAATCTAATGTCTTATTAGTTTGATTACTTTGCTATTTCTTCAGTGCTGAATCTTCTTCCTTGATAGTGAACTCCTACATTTCCTTTAAATCCTAGTTTAAAAACTCAGTATTATAGCAAGTCTTTCACATGTCTGGCCCCTACTAATACCTTTCACTTATAATATTTACTCCCAGTGCATGTTGGCTAGATCTACAGATTATTTCATTTTAATTTCTTAAACTACACACAGGCTGTTTCCTCAGTAAGGAGTGGCAAGAATGACTAAATTTCCTTATGACGGGGAACTTTTAAAACTGTTACTGTTAATACTATTAATGTGTTTTATATCCATTATCTTCATTTAATCCTCACAACTCCAGAGAAAGATATTTTCCTCATTTTACAGATGAAGAACTCAAAAGCTTAGAAAAACTTTCATTTGTTAAAAAAATAATTTGCTAAAGCAAACACTAAGATGGCAATAAGGAAAACAATAGATAACTCAAGTCTTAAATGGCTACCTAATATTTTAAAAACTAGTAAATAAAATTTAACATCCTTTCAATAATTATTCTCTGAAGGGGAGATGAGACAAGAAACTTCAGATTCTTTTGGGGCCCTTTCTACCGTTGGCATGTTCCCCTCATAAATTTTTCTATAATATTTTGATCCACTTCTGTGTCATAAATCATAAACTAAGACACAAAGGTTTAAGAGTACTGTTATGAGCCATTCCCGAATACAAACTCTAAAACACAGCTCTTCAAAAGACAATCTAGAGCTCAGAAAAGACCGTGAGAGAGGGGAAATTATGTAACACAAATTATGCTCTACTTTAAAATTTTTGTTTAGTCTATTTATTGGTTTGAGGTATGTTATGCTTATTAATAATGTACATACTCTGAATTATATTTCCTTTTTTCTTCTTTTTTAACATTTTAAAAAATAGACAGGGGGTCTTGGTATGTTGGCCAGGCTGGTCTTGAACTGCTAGCCTCCATTTTAATTTGTTAATCCAATCCTCCCACCTTGGTCTCCCAAAATGCTGAGATACAGTCGTAAGCTACCATGCCTGGCCATATTTTTCTTTTTCATATCCTCAGCCAATCTTTATAAGAGTCACTTTGGTGACGACAACTATATAAAACCAGTATAGCTATGTGAGACTAAGAAAATGCAGGTAGCATTGTAAAGCTTCAGAAAATAACTTTAATAGAAGTTAATGTTGTACAACTGATTCAATAAGGTTCTGACAAACAGAATCATAGCACCCATTGAAAAGGCATTCACTGTATACTACTCTGTCTCTCCCTGGTTAATATATAAACATATTTCGCATATTTCACCAATCTTACCATGCAAGCCTCCATTAGAGCAGTGTGCATTTCATCTGTTTTATGCTCTTGATCCGCGCCTGCTTCCAAAAGAAATCGCACCATCTCTAAGTGTCCTAAACCAAAAGTGTACAAGATTACTTGAAAATATTTTATTATTCCAAAATAATTTTTAAAATTATAATATTTTGAAAAGTTATATTTAACTTATAGCATTAAATTTATAAGCATAATAAAGTCAACTAGAAGCTACCCTTAACTGTAGAACACAAATTACACAAGTGATCTTGCTGTTTTACCCCTTACTCTACTGCCCTAGAAACTGCTGCTACTAGAGTCCCTGCTAGAGGTGAACAAAGATGCCATTAAAATCCAACACCCAAAATGTTCCCTCTACAACCTTTTAAGAGCCCAGACATGTTATAGTTATTTTATTTATGCTATGGAATAAATCAGTTTTCACGAACTAGTAGCCTGAGATAACGATCAGTCAAGTTATTTCTGTGAGAAAATGTATTTAAAGTTCCAATACCTAACTCAAAAACATTTTAGGAAAAACCTGCTTATAAACTGGGAACTGTATGTATAAAAATATTCTTCAAACCACACCATTTAATTTATATTTATATATTTAATTATAACATAAACATGTACACACATTTATGCAGTTTCAAATAAACCATATGCTTCAGTTCAGATAAAGATACCATATAAGTGGTTAAAAAGCAGAAGACAAATTATAATTTAAAAAAGACTTCAGATTCTATGCAAAAAATAATAGAAAACTTAATTTTTTCCAGCTTTATTTAGAATCAGCTACAATCAATTCTTATTCAACTGGGATGCAGGAGAAGGATAGTGGAGTCACAGGTAAACAGTTAAAATTTACTTCGATAAGTGTAGTATCTGCCATGTCTTGTATTTGCCAACTACCTACCATCCCTTTTTCTCTCTGTGATTCTCCCCTCCCGAAAATCCACATTAGTGCTCAGTCTCAGCCTGACTTCCCTCCCTTCCCCAACTCTCCTTGTCAGTCTACATCATACGAAACCTCATCAGAAAGAGAGGAAGGGAAAGGGGTCCATGGATACCTGGAAGTAGTAGAGATGTTCTCCACCAGCTCAGTTCGCTATCCAGCTTCTAATTAAAGCCTGCAAGCCCCAACCTCAGATGCCCCTTTTGGATAGCAGGGTGGGGCTACAAGCAAAGGGGAGAGGGGAGAGGAGTTACATGCAGCCCCATCTCAAAGCTCTCTGGCCAGCAGGGACTCAGTAGTGAAATGCAGCCAGTACTGGGTTCAAAAGTATTTGTGAGAAGGGGAGAGAGCCACCCAATCAGCCCACCCCAAGGCTTACCTCCTCTCCTCCCAATGAAGATCAGCCTCTGCCTAATCGTAAACAGGGTTGGGGAAGGGAACTAAGGGACCTCAGTTGTGTTCCCTATCTGAAAATCTATTAACATGAGATAATCAAAAGCACTTTATAAATAAACCATATTTTTCAAATTTAAGTTAAATTTTAGTCAATTAATCCAAATATATAAGGATTATTTTCATGTTTATAAATGAAATTATTCCAAAAGGCATCACACAACCTTGGCTACTCTTATATAGAACAAAACAACACCAAGGCCAGAACTAGGGTGAGGAAATCAAAGCACAGGGTGCAAAATTTAAGAAGCCACTCACATGTAAGCTTGTACAAGTGAAAGGTTAGTCACTGAGAATGAGTGTCTCCTTAAATTTTTTACTAGGTTTTGCAAAAGCTTTTTCTTGATGCCTAGGGGTCAAGAATTTATGATGTAAATAATATGGGACAACTATATAGATATATGGCATAAAACATAGAATTGAATGGCTAAACAAACACAAAATTGCATGACTTTTTTTTTTTTTAATAAAAAACTTTCTTTCTTTTCTTTTTTGAGACGGAGTCTCGCTCTGTCGACCAGGCTGGAGGGCAATGGCCGGATCTCAGCTCACTGCAAGCTCCGCCTCCCGGGTTTACGCCCTTCTCCTGCCTCAGCCTCCCGAGTAGCTGGGACTACAGGCGCCCGCCACCTCGCCCGGCTAGTTTTTTGTATTCTTTTTAGTAGAGACGGGGTTTCACTGTGTTAGCCAGGATGGTCTCGATCTCCTGACCTCGTAATCCGCCCGTCTCGGCCTCCCAAAGTGCTGGGATTACAGGCTTGAGGCACCACGCCCAGCCCAAAAAACTTTATTAATAAAACATTTTCTTAATTTACTTTCTTAAAAAGTAAAACACCTTACTTTACAGCCATTTATCTGTCATATATGTGGAGTCTAAAAAATGTTCGGCTCTGTGGCTGCGTTTTAACAATCTAGAATATAGAACAGTAATTATCTACAGACCAAACATCTTTCCAGGCAACTGTCTGGCCTGCCAAAGGAGGGCATTTTCTGTACTATCAATATTTTCAGGTTCGTTGACATCATTTAAAATACCATGTACCCCTTCATAACAAGCAAAATCTTCTCGACATGAAAGCTATTACACAGTTCATATTAAAAGAACTGTTTCTGATAAAAATTAGATCAATTAATACTCATTTTTCAGTGACAATATTTATAACGTTAAATCTATATTTTAAAAATTTAAATAGTAAACAAACTGAAACACTGTAAACACAACATTTTAATTACATACTATATACTATTATTATGTTTTATTTTTTAATTTAAAAACAAGATCACATAAAATAATGGTAATTTCACATGTTTAAAAACTTTGTTTCGAGAAAGGTTTATACTGTACCTTTGTAACAAGCTAAGGTAAGGGCACTCTCTTTAAATTCATTGGAATGCGTATTAATGCCAGCCCCATTTTCTAGCAGCAATCTGGCTACTTCCACATGTCCAGCACTTCCAGCTTCCATAAGAGGGGTATGACCATTTTCATTATGGTCCTCAATACTAGCACCGGATTCCAAGAGCACCTTTACAACATCTACATAGCCTCCAGCGCAAGCATATGTAAGTGCTGTATTGCCTATTTTAATTAGGAAAAATAAAAATATATTAACATAAAATACCAAAATAAATCAAAGTGCTAATTTACATTAAGAAAATGGAAACGGAAGACTATAACCATAATAAATATTAAATTACACATACATATATGTAAATATATATCTATATATAAAATTCCTTTCCTACTGCATTTGATCTTTCTGAAATCAACTCCCTATTCTCCTTCTCCATTTAAAACCAAAGTCAAATACATGTGGAAAATCATATACACTTATCCAGATTGGAGAGTTGTAAAAGAACTGGGCAAGTCTGCCCTGGAGCTAAGTTTTACCTTAAGATGAGAAAAAAGTTGTTTTAATGTTTATCAGAGAAATGCTTCACAAGTTTTTTTTTATTTCAATGTTTCTAACTTAAAATTATTCATCATATATATACCTTATACTATACCTTTTAATCATATATGTTTTCATTACAACTTCAAATACTAGTTAACTGATCAAATTCAAATTTCTAGATCTGAAATTGAATTCAATAATTTCTAAAACTTTTCTGCTGATAAAAATTTCCCATATTACAAGAAAAATCAACCTTCTGGGTAAAAATAAGAGCTTCTAAAAATCTCTTTAAATCACAACATGATCTTAAAAAACATTTAATAAATTTGAAAAATCTGCATGAAGGAAATGCACAAAATATTTCCATGAAATTTTAGAACTTTTACACAAATCTATCTAGGCCCAAATTTGAAAATACATATATATATATTTTAGACTAAAGTTATGCTATTCTTCAGGACACAATGTTTTCACAATACTTTTTCTGTGGGCCACAATTTAGTAACAGTAGGAAACAATAGACTATCCTTTTGTTCCACAATCTTTTGTTCTCCGTATCTTACTATTCCTTTCCTAAAAAACTGGAAACATGGGTTTGAGCACTACAGCCCACATCTTTCAATTTCCAAGAGAGTGGTCCGTCTAACTGGGTCAGTGTTTTACTTTTATCTTAAAGAACCTTAAAAGGCCAATTGCCCTTATAAACAAAACAGGAAGAATATCATTCAAAATATATTCTATATATTTCAAAGTTCATACACAGATGTATGAGAATATGTAGCACATCTAAGAAATAAGAGAACTGAAAAATTAGCACTAAACATCACCTTCATGCGAAACCACTATTACCAAATGATGTTACTACTTAGCAAAACTGAAAAAGAAATATGCATGACCTGTTGAAGACTGTGCATTAACATCTGCTTTATGAGCTAGCAGCAACTTCACAATTTTGACATGTCCTCCATTAGCAGCAGCCATTAAAGGTGTAATGTCACCTTTGATTCCCCTATCTTCCACATTTGCATGCATTGCCAACAAAACCTTATGAGAGAAAAATAGTTTAAAAAGATATTAAGAAATGATAACCGTCAAAAAATTTTGAATGCATGTATTTATATAATGTCTACCTAGTCGTAGTAAAAGAGCTATAAGCACACAAAATTTATCTAACAAAACTATTTGTTGAAATAATCCAAATGGTTGGAAAGATTTATTTTATTATTTCCTTAGTAAGCAAGCCAGTTTTATAAAAAACAACAAGCTTTATTTTGATAATACGAACCTGTGCAAGCTCATAGTATCCAGCAGAACAAGCTAAACAAAGGAGGCTCTCCCCTTCCTCTGTGTGTTCATTTACACTTCGCCCTTCAATGAGTAACTTTCGCACAGCATTTACATCTCCTTCTGAACAGGCTTCTGCCAAACTGCGGCTATTAGGGAAAGAATATCACAATACCAGAATATAAGAATATTAAAAAATTGCACAGCATAAATATTGTTTTTGGCTGTTTTGTTTTTTGCTGTTTAGAAACAGAGTCTTGCTCTGTCACCCAGGAGTGGGTACAGTGATGCAATCAGCTCACTGCAGCCTTAAACTCCTGGCCTCAAGCAATCCTCCTGCTTCAGACTCTCAAGCATTAGGATTACAGATGTGAACAACCACACCTAGCCAGAGTATTGGATATTTATGTCAAATCTCTATAGTTATATGGTTTGGCTTTATGTCCCCACCCAAATCTCATGTTGAATTGTAAACACCAGTGTTGGGGGAGGGACCTGGTGGGAGGTGATTAGATCATGGCAGCGGATTTCCTCCTTGCTGTTCTCATGATAATGAGTGAGTTCTCATGAGATGTGGTTGTTTAAAAGATCTTTGCTCTCTTTCTCTCTCCTGCTGCACCATGGTAAGACATGCTTGCTTCCCCTTTGCCTTCCACCATGATTGTGAGTTTTCTGAGACCTCCCCGCTATGCTTCCTGTACAGCCTGTGGAACTTTGAGTCAATTAAACCTCTTCTCTTCATAAATTATCCCAGTCTCAGGTAGTTCTTTATAGCAGAGTGAGAATAGGCTAATGCTAACATTAGCGCTCAACAAGGATGGTTATTTCAGTATGATTCATAACAAAAAGCCAAAGATGATTGAATTCATTGAGTTTTTTACAATCTACATATCAATGGCACTGAATTAAAATTATCAATATTCCAAAATGTTTTCAGTTATGCAACTGAAGGATAAAGTCTAATTTACTGGTAAGTGGAGAAAGAAACATAAAATTTTAAAACATAAAAGTTTATAGAAATCACACACAAATAACAGGTCATAATTATACTTCTTTTGTTTCGTTAGTAGAAATTTTTTTATAAAATTTAATTAAAAAGTAAAAACTGAGCAAAATTTCTAATTGTAAAGATCTATGTGAGTCCTTCCATCAAGTAAAGGGAAATCAGACAGAAAAGATGGGAGAATGTAATACTAATAAATGAATAACTGATGAGCCTTTTTTAGTTTTGTTTTGGAAGTATTTACTCATACAATCAAATTTTGGGAGAAGTTGCAAATCCAGGCAAAGAAAAAGCTGAACTCAAGCAAAATGAGAGTGGAAAAAGTGGAGTAACAAAACATTAAACTGAGAGAAAAGTGTATGCCCCATAAACTTACCAAAACAATTCCAATTGTAGACATTTCTAAAGATTCTCACTTTTGTATAAAATAATCCTAAAACTAAATCCAGGGCTATTAATATTCTTTTTATTTCAAATATAACTCAATTCTTTTATTATCCTCTTAAAGTATGGCCCTTTCACTTCAGATACTAAAGGCATCGACAGATAATCACTTTTCTATACCTCTGTTATTACCATCACCCAGATATAAGACCAACATCTTTGTCTCAGATACGGCAAAGCCTCCTAACCAGTCTCCTTGCCTTCACACTACTTGCTGTCCTTCAGGTTCTTTTCAACAAGGCAACCAGAGAGATCTTTTGTAAAGAGAAGTAGAACATGTAGCCACCAGGCATGGTGGCTCATGCCTGTAATCCCAGCACTTTGGGAGGCTGAGGCGGGGAGATCACGAGGTCAGGAGATCGAGACCATCCTGGCTAACACAGTGAAACTCCGTCTCTACTAAAAATACAAAAAAATTAGCTGGGCATGGCGGTGTGTGCCTCTAGTCCCAGCTACTCGGGAGGCTGAGGCAGGAGAATCGCTTGAACCCACAAGGCAGAGGTTGCAGAGAGCCAGGATGGCACCACTGCACTCCAGCTTGGGTGACAGAACGAGACTTTGTCTCAAAAAAAAAAAAAAAAGAAAAGAAAAGTAGAACACATCATTCCTCTACTCAGAACCCTCCACTGGCCTATAATGTCACTCACAGTAAAAGCCGAAATCCTTACAAGATCTGCCCTGTGGCAGGTATTCCTCTTCCCTTTTACTTCTCTGGCTTTATCTCCTACTCTCTCACCCTTATTCCTTCCACTTCGGCCACATTGGTCTTCTTGCTATTCATCACATATGCTAAATAAGCTCCAACCTCCAAATATTTGCATTTGCTCTTCCTGTGCCAAGACAGCTCCTCTCTCAGACATGTCTCACTCCCTTCCCTATTTCAGGTCTTTCCTAGAAAGCCATCATTTTAAATGAGGACTTCCCTGACCACGCTATTACAAAATGTAACATGACCTCTGCTATGGTTTACATTTTGTCCTCTCCAAAAGTCCTGTGAAATTTAACCCCAAATGTGGCAATACTGAGAGGTAGGGCCTTTAAAAGGTGCCTGAGTCATGGGGGCTTTGTCTTCATGAATCGGTTAATCCATTCATGAATTAATGGATTAATGGGTAAATGAATTAATTAGTTATCATGGAGTGAGACTGGGTAGGCTTTATAAAAGGAAGAGAAACCTGAACTAGCACACTTAGCCTACTTGCCATGTGATGGCCTGTGCTGCCTCAGGACTCTGCAGAGAGTCCCTGCCAGCAAGAAGGCTCTCACCAATTGCAGCCCCTTGATCATGGACTTCTCAGCCTCCATAAATGTAAGAAATTTTCTCTCTTGCCAATCTTAGCAGGCACCACATTAAAAAATATTTGGATATAACCAATAATATTTTAGGCTAGTAAAACCGAACATTTACTATGGAATAGAAACCGAGATTAACTAAAGAAGGGAGTCAACCTACGAGAAGAATGGTAAAGCAAGTTAATACAGACACAAAAATCTAAATGAATGAACACTAATAAAGAGCCAAGAGAAACAGCAAATTCATGACCTTGTTAATACTATATAACTTCTCTTTTATACTCTTAAAAATGTTGTATGAAAACACCATTAGACAAAAGAGAATTCTTAAATGCTGTAATTTACTCTCTAAACCCAAAAATAACAGAATATTCAGATGTTCTCAATTGTTTTAAGGCAATTGCTAAAATAAATAAAATGGCTTCATTTTATTAGAGGAGGCAAAAAGAAGCCACCAAGGGTTGAAAATGGTAACATGTATTAATGATTCTTTTCTAGTTGCTTCCTTGAAGTATCTATCCATTTTTCTTGTCATTCTTTTTTTTTTTTTTTTTTTTTGAGACGGAATTTCGCTCTCGTTGCCCAGGCTAAAGTACAATGGCGCAATCTCGGCTCACCACAACCTCCACCTCCCAGGTTCAAGCGATTCTCCAGCCTCAGCCTCCCGAGTAGCTGGGATTGCAGGCATGCGCCACCACACCTGGCTAATTTTTGTATTTTAATAGAGACGGGGTTTCTCCATGTTGGTCAGGCTGGTCTCGAACTCCTGACCTCAGGTGATCCGCCCGTCTCGGCCTCCAAAGTGTTGAGATTGCAGGCGTGAGCCACCGCGCCTGGCTTCCATTTTTTAATATACATCCATAATTGTGTTTATGTATGAGATGGTGTGATTTTTATTGGATAACATCATCAGAACAGCTTAAAATGTCATGTCACAAAACATTTACTGAGCCCTTACTAACTGTAAAGTGCTATCTGTATACAAGGAATTATAGGATATAAAATAATAAAGTCCCTGGACTCACATTCGAGTTACAGGAACTAGATCTATGACTTCCTTTAAGACTTCATAAAGCAAATAAACAAATAAAAGCCTCACCCTTTAAAATTTTCAGAACTATGCAAATGAACTGGAAAATGGCCTAATTGTAAAACATTTACTTGTCACCAACACATTAAAAAAAAAAAATTCTAAATAAGCAAAAAGTCTTTTATAACATATTGACTAGGCCTCAGTCTTGCAGTCAGAAAGACACTGGTGCTCTGCCACTTATTATCTATTTGATCTTAAGTTACTCACCTCTCTTTAACTTTTTATCTGTAAAATTAGAGTAAAAACAAAATCTACACCATATAAAGTTTTTGTGAATCTAAATAAGACATCAGATGTCAAGTGGTTAGCACAGTGCCAGCCAGGCACAAAATAAATGCTCAGTAAATGTTAAATATTTGCTATTATTTTTAAGAAAATGATTTCATACTGGTTGCAGCAAAAATATACTTACTTGTCCGACTGCCCTGCATTTGCTGTGCTTTCAGCTCTCATACGGGTAAGTGCAGCAGCAGCTTCATCCAACGCACAACTAACAGACGATGTCAACCTCCGGAGTACTTCAGGATCTGCAAAGGCTTTACCATCAGCCGTGGACAATTTGCCTATTCCTATTATATTATTTTCGCACCAATATGGACACACCCAAAAGGGAGAAACAAAGCAAAATTCAAGTTACTTAAAGCTATACTGTGTATGTTAACAAATAACCTCCAAATGGTAGAGCAGACATATATATCGGCTGCCCAGCATCTTTTGAGGAATCACTCTTCTCCAGTTTTCTAATAATCTTATTCATTCCATGTGGTTCATAGGTACTTGATCCTGTGACCCTCTGGTGCCAGAAATGGGTCTTTAGCCTATGATGGGACAATTAGACTCTGTCATATCTTTGAAAGAACGTATATTCAAAGGTTGCTAAATTGGTAAGATGTGAGTCATAAGCTATTTAGCCACTTTTGTCACCACATACAGAAAAAGACTGCCCAAAATAAAGTCAACATAGAGGAGAACAGAGACACAGAAAGAGAAGGGGACAGAGTCCTGATAAAATTATTTTTGACTCATTGACGCCAGTAGTGCCAGAAGCTAGCACCATCTCTATGATTTGTTAAATGTCTACATTTTATTTTTTTAAATTAATATTTTTTTTTTTCGAGACAGGATCTTATTCTGTCCCCCAAGCTGGAGTACAGTGGCATGGTCATAGTTCACTGCAGTCTTGAACTCTTGGGCTCAAGTGATCCGCCCAACTCAGCCTCCCAGTAGCTGGAACTATAGGCTCACACCACCACACTAGGCTAATTTTTCTTTCTTCTTCTTTTTTAAATTTAGACAGGGTCTCGCTCTGTTACCCAGGCTGGGTGCATGGCACGATTACAGTTTACTGCAGCCTCAGCATCCTGGGTTCAAAATCTTCCTGCCTCAGGCTCCCAAGTAGCTGGGACTACAGGTGTGTACTACCATGCTTGGCTAATTATTTTACTTTTTGGAGGAATCGGGGTCCCACTACATTGCCAAGGCTGCTCTCGAACTCCTGGGCATAAGGAATCCTCCTGCCTCAGCATCCCAAAGTACTGAGATTATAGGTGTGAGCCACCACAGCAGGACACCCAGCTAATTTTTAAACTTTCTTGCAGAGGTAGGGTCTCATTATGTTGTGTAGGGTAGTTTAGATCTCCTAATCTCAAGTGATCCTCCCACCTCAGCCTCCCAAAGTGCTCCCAATTACAGGTGTAAACCACTGCATCGGGCCAATGTCCAATTTTGCTTAAGAATGTTTACTAGGCTATCACCTGTGAACAAAATATGGCCTAAAAAGGCATTCTAGACTATATATAAAAATAAGCTATAAATGAATTATGTCTACAACTTACCACATATACTTAAATCATCTGAAAGTACTAATCTGAAAACCAGTCAGAACTGCAAAACTGGAAAAAAAAAAAAAAAAAAAAATTCAAAAGCAGAGATGGTTAGTAACCATCTGCATGAAACCTAACTGTTGCTCTTTCAGATATCCCTATAAAGCATGAAGCATTCTTACCCCTAACCTTTATTATTTTAATTCAGTGGTGCTTAATAGAAGCTGCCCATCAGCATCACTTGTGGTACTGTTTTTGCTTTTTTTTAAGATAGGGTCTCACTCGGTTGTCCAAGCTGAAGTACAGTGGCATGATCATGGTTCACTGCAGTCTCGACCTCCCGGGCTCAAGTGATCCCCCACTTTGGCCTCTTGAGCACCTGGGACCAGGCACAGGTCATCATGCCTGGCTAATTGTTTTATGTTTTGTTTTGTTTTGGCTTTTTGGTAGAGACAGGGTCTCACTATGTTGCCCAAGTTGGTCTTGAACTCCTGATTTAAGTGATCCACATGCCTCGGCCTCCCAAAGGGCTAGGTTTACAGGTGTGATCCAGCCCCCTATAGTGCTTTGTAAATATATAGATGCTGAGCTTTTCTACATCTGGGGATCCAGTTCAGTAAGTAAAAAGCAGGGCCTGGCATCTACATATTTTAAAGGCTCTAAGGCAATTCTGATAAACAGCTAGGATTAAAAACCTTTACCTCTAATGTTATGATGGATATTACAGAACCCTGCTATCCAACATGTGGTCCACTGAATAGAAGCACTGCTATCGCTTGGGAGCTTGTCAGAAATGCAGAATCTCAGGCCCTATGATGTACTGATCCAAAACCTGCATTTTAAAAAAGATCCCCATATGATTCCGATGCACATTAAAGAAAGGCTATTACAGGTTTTACAACAAACTAGTTAACTAAAACAAAAAGGACCAGTCACTTGGTATTAAACATATCTGCACAGATAAGTACATAACAGTGAAAGGTGTTCAATAATATCACATAAGTTTCATGTTTAAAGTTCTGAAAGTATATACTTTTATAGTGCACTTTATAATAAAGTAGGCAGCCTAGATTAAGCACCAAGTTAGAATAAAAAGGTTAGGGGTAAGCATGCTTTATAGAGATATCTGCAAAAGCAACAATTAGGTCTCACACAGGTGGTTATTAACCATCTTTGCCTTTAAAATATTTTTTTCTTTTGCTGTCCTGAATGATTTTTAGATTAGTACTTTTAGGTATATTTTTATGCTTTTCTTTAATAAAAAAACTAACATATCAAATGTTATATCTCACAAAACCAAAAATAAATCTGCCAAGAAGCCTTTATGATTATAGCCATAAAAAATGTTCAGAGTAGTCAAATTTCATATCGGCTACAATTAAGATTTACAAAGAATAAAAATTGTCTTGGTCTGATAATTTATGTCACTAATATTAAAAGTCATACTATATTCTGAATCTACTACAATATTTAATAGATCATCTTCTGGTTAAATATATGAAGGCACTATTGAGATCAAGATCACAGAAGAATTTCCACATGAAAAAAATTAGCTCCAATTTTTCAGCCATCCAAGATCACTATATAACAAATATTTGTCAGTGACAGCAACAGGAACTAGGCAAGAGGACAGATCTGGCTCAGTAAAAACTAACCATTGTTTCAAAAAGAAAAAAAAAAAAGAAAATCTCACTTTAAATCTTTATGAACTTCTTGTATCTTCATAAGTAAAGATAACTATTTTAATGAAGATAACTAGGAAGAAACCAAAGACAGAGATGGTAATCTTTCAAATTAATTAACGGTAATCAAAAACTAATTCTAGCTACCCTGAATTATGGTGATTCTATTTTTTTCTGGTCTTCTCCAGCTATTGAATATTAAAGTGAAGATCAAAAAACAGAAAAGGTCTGGGTGCGGTGGCTTATGCTTGTAATCCTACTACTTGGCAGGTGGATTTCCTGAGCTCAGGAGTTCGAGACCAGCCTGGGCAACATGGTAAAACCCCATCTCTACTAAAAATACACAAAATTAGCTGGACGTGGTGGTGTGCGCCTATAGTCCCAGCTACTTGGGAGGCTGAGGCAGTAGAATCGCTTGAACCCAGGAGGTGAAGGTTGCATTGAGCCAAGATCATGCCACTGTACTCCAGCCTGGGAGACAGAACGAGACTCTCTCCAAAAGAAAAAAAAAGAACAAAATGACCAGATTATTATTTCCAAATTCTCTCATTTAATCAACAGAACCACAGAAATTCAGATACAGGACACATTAAAATATTATTTATATTATTATTTCATAGTAAAACTATTAATAATATTACTAATACTATTAAACTTATTAAATATTATCTGATTTTAAGATAATTGAATGCATAATTATCTTCCTCTTAGAACTTACTCAGAGGGCTAAAATGCAAAAGAAACTCCTATGATAAAACTAGGAAAAATTTGTATATAAGCTAAATATATAAGCTAAAATGTATAAAGACAAAGTAAACCAGAGATGTAACTAACTTATAGAACAGAATAAACTGAAACACCACTATCAAAAGAAAAACAGACCACTAGCCCAACGGGAGTCAGGTATTAGATATACCAGATACAGGGGTGAGGTTTTGGTTAGAAAAAAGGGAGACCAGCCGAACACTTGTGAGGAGTAATCAGACACGAGTCTTCATTGCCAAACTAAACACCCAGGTGATTATTCTCTAAAGAAACCAAACTAGAAAGGCCCTGGAGTAGCAGACATCAGGTATACAGGAGGATGACATAAAGTACTACATAAAAGCATTAAGTGAAAGTTTACATGATAAGTAGTGAGATCCTCAGCCCCATTCCCACTGTCAGCTCCCAGAATTATGGTAGCTAGGTTCATTATTCAGAAGATAAACACTGACAGGTGTGTATCTAATAAAATGATCCCAAGGTTACCTGTCCCTGATGTACACATCCTACAATCTAGGGACTGTGAATTTGACAAATTTTACTCCCGAAATTAAGTTATATTACATGGCATTGTTGACTTAAAGACAGCGAGGTTAACCTGGTGGGCCTGACCCAATCAAATGCACTTGTGAAAGGCAGACATTTCTTTGGCTGGTTGGAGATAAGGAAGCCAGAGATTAAAAGCACAAGAAGGATTCTACTTGTCACTGCTGACTTAAAGATGGAGGGTGCCACATGTCAAAGAATGTGGGCAACCTTATGGAGATGACAGCCCATAAAAAAATCAGGATCTTGATTCTACAATTGCAAGGAACTAAATCCTGCAACCAAAAACAATAAATTTGGAAGTAAATGTTCACCCACAGCCTACAGATAAGGAACATAGGGTAGCTGATTTCAGCCTTGAGACCATAAGCAAGAGAATCCAGTCACACTGTCCCCAGATGTCTGGCTCACAGAAATTTAAGAGATAATAAATGGGTGTTGTTTCACACCACTATATTTATGGTAAATTGTTATGCTGCAATAGAAAACTAATCCATGCTGTATAGTGAAATGCACCAACAAAACATGCATCCAGACTTTCCAATTTAGCTTTTTATGGCATTGCTAGACTAAAAACAGAACTCAAGGATCACCAGACATCTGAAGAAAATCTTAAATATGAAAAGCCAACCAAAGTATTGAAAATGAGACTGAAATTTTATAATGCCAAAATTATAAAGCTTTGGAGAAGGAGAACAGGGACAAATGGTACAGAGACAGGGTTAAGTCATAAATAAGTGTGGCAACACCAGAAGTTTAGTAACTTTAAAGGCCTGAGAGTGATTTTTTAAACTGGAACTCTATACCTAGCTAAACTATCAAGTATCAGGATAGTAAGAAAGGCATTTTCAGACGGTCTAAAAAATTTTACCTCTCAAGCATCCTTTCTCAAGAAACATATTGGATACCTAAACCTTGTTCAATCTCAACATCACAAAAAGAGAACCAACCAGACAGGGCCTATGTGATATATAAGGAAATACACAGCATTATGAATGTCTATTCTTGCCAAAATCAGAATAAATCTGAATCTGATCAACTATCTGGATCTAAAATAGGAAATACAACACACAAAAGCACAACTGGCACAATCCATAAACTGAGAGAAGTGACTATTTCTTCAACAAATAAACAGAAAAAAAAAAAAGAGGAACTGTTATGATTAAACTTAAGACAATTTTTTTAAATTTTTAATTTTATGGGTACATAGTATGTGTATATATTTAAGAAAAATAATTAACATTAAAACTATGTAAACCTTGTTTGGATCCTGATTTAAAACAACTGTAAAAAGAAAATAATTGAACAAATCTCAACACTGACAGGATACTGGCAATATTAAGGAATTCCTTTTTTTTCCTTTAAATCTGAAATAGTATTATGGCTATATTTCTTTTTAAACACTCTTAATTTACAGATACATACTAAAATATATATGAAATGGTATGGTACTTAGATTTGCTTTAAATTAACATAGGTGGAGATGTCAGCAAGGTGATAATAGGCAGATATGAAAAAAGACTGCCTGTACACTGAAGACTGCTGAAGCTGGATGATGGATAAACATACAGAGGTTTCATTACGCTCTTCTCTTAGATTTGTATGTGGAAATTTCCATTTAAAAAGGGAAGGAAATAAAGGAGTGAGGGAGATGAAAAGTGAAAGAGGTGGAGAAAGAAAGGAAGGGAAGTAGGGGGAATGCTAGCTTGTTAGCTACCATAAAGAAAATATAAAAAATAGAAATAATTACACAACTTAGAAAAACGAAGCAACTATTTGCATTATATGAAAAGGTACCTTATCTCCAAAAATCAGCTTTTATGTAAAATCTACTTCCATGTAACATCTTTGAATCTTGTTGTGCCTCTTGGGGCCACAGAAAACAAATCTATATGACAGTCTTTTAAGCATTTGAAGAACACTTTATTTAACCTAAGTCTTCTTGTCTTCAGGAGAAACATTCCCTGCTCCTCTGAGGCAAATTTTTAAATAATTTCATAATCCGCATTTCTCTCTCATAAACTTCTAGAGCAATGTCAAATTGCTGGAAAATGCTAAATTAGGTCTCTACTCTTCTGTACAAATAGTTTTCTATACTCCAAGACAGGACTGTGCACATGCCCTTATTATGTTTTCAAGTCTATTTGGTTAAGATCCTTTTAATAATCCATTCTAGAATTTTACCTTGGATGGAAATCAAGTTTAACCATGAGTCCTTCAAATATTTAAATACTGTATTACAAGATGTTTACTGAAACAATAATATTTTTACGCAATAATAAAGTAGCAGTTTACATACATTGCATGTATAATAGGTAGTGCACTGGGGTTCTTAAACCATGAACAATTAGTGTTCATAGTGTATTTATGTCTACTTTACAAAACCTAAGAAAATATATGTCTTTAAAATAATTATAGATATTTCATTATCACCTCCTTATATTTAAGATATGATATATAGTGCTAAATCTGTGTGTGTGTGTGTGTGTGTGTGTGTGTGTGTGTGTATACTCCCTAATTAAAACATTGTTCCTATGGGGATAACATAATGATCCACTTCACAAAAATACCACGATGATTCACATGAGAAAGTTTCAGCCTACAGTCTCTAACAAACAAGTGGGGAAAATTATATATCGTCAATTCTCATTATTCAGTTATTCATAGTAGTTATGTTAAGTTGCTAGAAACATGGAATTAGCAAACACTATACTCAACAACTGCTCCTGGGAGAAATACAGCGTTAGGCAGCCCCTGGCCACAGCATTGTCATTAATGCACATAACCCTGTTTTATGTGTGTTTCTGTTTAAATGTACCTTTTTTGTGTGTGTCCTTCCAACTTTTATTTTAGGTACAGCAAGTATACATGCAAGTTGGTTATGTGGGTAAATTGCATGTTGTGGGGGTTCAGGGTACAGATTATTTCATCACCGAGGTAATGAGCATAGAATCCGATAAGGAACTTTTCAATTCTCACCTTCCTCCCATTCTCAAGTAGGCCCTGGTGTCTACTGTTCCCTTCTTAGTGTCCATGTGTACTCAATGTTCAGCTGCCACTTATAAGAAAGAACGTGGCATTTGGTTTTTTGTTCCTGCATTAATTCACTTAGGATAATGGGCTCCAGCTGCATCCATGTTACTGCAAAGGACATGATTTTATTCTTTTTTATGGCTGCATGGCATTCCATGGCGTAAAATATAACTTATTTAATATATGTTGTTGATTCATTAACATTTAACTCACAGCCAACAGCAGTAAAACTCATGCCTGAACCTAAAACATATTTTTTCCACTTAAGAACACTAGACAGCACTCTGCTTGGGTGCCATTTTAAACAGAGAGTGGGAGGGACTGTACATCATGGTTTGAGTGCTAGCTAAGACACAGTACAATATAATATCAGACAGATTTCGAATGGTTTTTGACCTCAGTCCCTGGCTCCCAGATGGTATCTCTGGACAGCTCAGGGCCTAGGGGAACTTGCCACCCTGAAGGGGAAAAAACAAGTCTGGCTGGCTTCGCCACCAAGATAGATGGAGTAAGATGGCTGAATAGGGGGCTCTAGTGATCTCCCCACCCCTCCCCAAGTTTGGCAACTATCTACACAAAGTGAGCATCTTCATACAAACCCAAAATCAGGTGAGCACACACAGCGCCTGGTTTTGACTTCACATTGCTGAAATAGGCATTAAAGAGGGTAGAAAAGACAGTTTTGAATTGCCAATGACACCCCTCCCTAATCCACTAGCAGCTCCCCACATGGTGCACAGAACTGTGCAACTGTAAGACGGAGAGTACAGCAACTGTGAGCCTTTGCATTGAACTCAGTGCTGCCCTGTCACAGCGGAGAGCAGAAACAGGCTGAACTCAGTTGAGGCCTGCTCGTGGAGGGAGCATTTGGACCAGCCCTAGTCACAAGGGAATTGTCCATCCCAGCAGTCCAAGTCTGACTTCCAGCAAGCCCTGTCACCACAGGCTGTAGTGCTCTGGGGCCCTAAGTGAAGTTGAGGGGCAGTCTAAGCCACAGGACTGCAATTCCTAGGCAAGTCCTAGTGCCAAGATGGACTTGGAGTCACTGGATGGGGAAGGGGAGCAGGTAACTTCCTGAGCCACCACTTGGGCGGCTAAGGGGGTGCTTGAGTCACCCCTCTCCCAACCTCAGGCAGCACAGCTTAAGGCTCCAAAAGAGACCCCTTCCTTCTGCTTGACAGAAAAGAGCAGAGACAACTTGGTCTTGCATCTTGGATACAAACTTAGCCAGAGTAGGATAGGGCACCAGTCAGATTCGTGAGGCCTCCATTCCAGGCCCTAGCTCCTGGACAACCTTTCTACACACAACCTGTGCCAGAAGGGAACCTGCTCCCTTGAAGAAAAGAATCCATCCCTGGAAGGATCCATCACCTACTGACTAAAGAGGCCTTGGGCCCTGAAGAACCAGCAGTGACACCCAAGTAGTATGCCACCTGCCTAGGTTGAGACTGGGATGTGCCAGCTTCATGTGAAAACCAGCACATTCCCAGCTATGGTGGCAACAGTGAGAGCACAGTTGGGGTGCGGTGGGGGTGCTGAGTAGAAAGCGGACTCTTGGGGTCTCCTATTCCAAGGCTTGGCACTTAGACGACATTTCTGGAGCTGTCCTGGTAGAGAGGGGGCCCACTGTTCTGAAGGGTGAGTCTCAGGCCTGGCAGCTTTCATCACAAGCTGACTGAAGAGCCCTTGGGCCTTAACTGCACATTGGCGGTAGCCTGGCAGTACTCCCTGTGGGCCTCTGGTGGTGGTGGCCATGGACTCAGACTCCTTACCTGTGGAAAGAGGAAGAGTGGGAAGGACTGTATATCGTGGTTTGAGTGCCAGCTAAGACACAGTACAATAGAATAACAGATAGATTTCTAAGGTTTTTGACCTCAGTCCCTGGCTTCCAGATGGCATCTCTGGACTAGCTTAGGGCCTAGGGGAACTTGCCATCCTGAAGGAGAAAAAAACAAGTCTGGCTGGCTTCGCCACCTGCTGACTGTAGAGCCCTAGGGCCTTCAGCAAACATAGGTGGTAGCCAGGTAGCGGTCACAACGGGCATTGAATGAGACCCAGTGCTCTGCTGGCTTCAAGTCTCACCTAGCACAGTCCCAGTGGTGGGGGCCCCAGGGGTACTTGTGTCACCCCAACCCCAGCTCCAGGTGGCTCAGGAGAGAGAGACAGAGAGAGAGACTCCATTTGTTTGGGAGAAAGAAAGAGAACAATAGTCTCTACTTGGTAATCCAGATAATTCTTCTAGATCTTACATAAAACCACCAAGGTGGTACCTCTATGAATCCGTAAAAATCATCGCAATACTGGGATTGGGGTGCTCCCCAATGCAGACATGGCTTAGATCACAATGCCCAAGTCGCTTTGAATACTTAGAAAGCCTTCCAAAGAAGGACAGGTACAAACAAGCATAGACTGTGAAGACTATAATAAATACCTAATTCTTCAGTGCCCAGACACCAACAAACATCTACAAGGATCACGACCATCAAGGAAAACATGACCTCACCAAATGGACTATATAAGGCACCAGGGACCAATTCTGGAGAAACAGAGATATGTGACCTTTCAGAAAGAAAAACCAAAATACTATTAAGGACACTCAAAGAAAAAAAAAGATAACACAGAGAAGGAAATCAGAATTCTATCAGATAAATTTAACACAGAGATTGAAATAACTGAAAAGAATCAAACAGCAATATTGGAGCTGAAAAATGTAACAGACACAGTGAAGAATGCATCAGAGTCTCTTAATAGCAGAATTGATCAAGCAGAAGAATTAGTGAGCTTAGAGTCTATTTGAAAATACACAGTCAAAGCAGACAAAAAAAAAGAATAAAAAAGAAAGAAGCATGCCTACAAGATACAGAAAACAGTCTCAAAATGGCAAATCTAAAAGTTATTGGACTTAAAGAGGAGGTAAAGAAAGAGATGGGGTAGAAAGTTTATAGGGTAAAGGTATAGTAACAGAGAACTTCCCAAACCTAGAGAACGATACCAAAATTTAAGTACAAGAAGGTTACAGAACACTAAGCAGATTTAACCCAAAGACGACTACCCCAAGGCACTTAATAATCAAATTTCCAAAGGTCAAGGAGGTAAGGATCCTAAAAGCAGCAAGAGAAAAAGACACAAATAACATGGGGCTCCAATACATCTAGCAGCAGACTTTTCAGTGGAAACCTTATAGCCCAGGAGACAGTGGCATGACATAAAATGTTGAAGGCAAAAAAATTTTATCCTATAATAGTACATCTGGCAAATATATCCCTTTAACATGAAGGAGAAAGAGGGACTTTCCCAAACAAAAGTTAAGAGATTTCATCATCGACACTTCTGTCCTACAAGAAACACTAAAGAGATTTCTTCAATCAGAAAGAAAAGAATGTTAATGAGCAAAAATAAATCATCTGAAGGTACAAAACTGACTGGTGATATTAAGTACACAGAATATTATAACACTGTAACTGTGGTGTGTTAACTCTTACCTTAAGTAGAAGCACTAAAAGATTAATCAATCAAAAATAATAACTACAACAACTTTTCAAGACATATGCAGCACAGTAAGATATAAATAGAAATGACAAAAAGTTAAAAAGTAAGGGGACAAACTTAAGGTGTAGAATCATTGGTTTTCTTTTAGCTTGTTAAATTTGTTTATGGAAGTGGTGTTAGGCTGTTATCAGCTTAAAATAATTGGTTATAAGATAGTATTTGCAAGCCTCATGGTAACCTCAAATCAAAAAACATACAATGGATACAAAAAATAAAAAGCAAGAAATTAAAGCATATCACCAGAGAAAATCACTTTCACTAAAAGGCAGGAAGAAGGAAGATAACACTACAAAACAACTTGAAAACAAATAACAAAATGACAGGAGTAAGTCTTCACTTATCAATAACAACACTAAACATAAATGGACTTAAAGGACTACCATTAAAAAATATGCAGAGGCTGAATGAATAAAAAACAAGACCCAATGACCTGTTGCCTACAAGAAACACACTTTACCTATAAAGATACACACAGAGTGAAAATAAAGAGATTGAAAAAGAAATTCCAGGCCACTGGAAACCAAAAAACGAGCAAGAGTAGCTATACTTAGATTGCACAAAATAGATTTCAACACAAAAATATAAGAGACAAAGATCATTACATAATGACAAAGGGGTCAATTAAGCAAGAGGATATAACAATTTTAAATACATATGCACCTAACACTGGGACACCAAGCTATATAAAGCAAATACTAGAGCTAAAGGGAAAGATAGAACCCCAATATAAAAATAGCTGTAGACTTTAACACTCCACTTTCAGCATTGGACAGATCTTCCACAGAGAAAATCAACAAAGAAACATTGGACTTAGAAAGAAAGATGGCAGAGAGAAGAGGAAACAGGGTAACATGCAGCTCTCACTTGGATGGGCAGAATAGCATGTGGAGACTCACACCACAAACTCTGGCTCTAAGAACCACAGCAGGAACATTACCAGGAAAACCAAAAGAATTCACAGATTCTCTGAAAGAAGTGGCACATCGCTGCAAATTCTGCGAGACAGTAAAATAACTGAGTTCCCAAAGTATGAGAGGGAGTATGTATCTCCAAACACACATGTCCACTGGGGAATCTGAAAATCCAGATCACAGGAGAAGGATTTAACCTCACCTATAACAAAAATGAATATAAGGAGCCACATGAAATATAAAGGTAGAAGCAGCAGCGGGAAGAGCCTTGCAAGCACACCCAGTCTCCGACTTGAGCCCAGGGAAGCCATCCCTGACTGCAGCTGATAGAGGCCCTCAGGGAAGGCAGCAAGCAGAATTAGGGAGGGGTCAAAGGGTGAAAAAAGCTTCCAACTGAATTTTATAATAATTTCAACTGGGCACAAACTTTCTTCAGCAGAACCCACAGGGTAAATGGGAATCCTCCCTAAATCATTCTACGAAGCCAGTATCACCGTAACACCGAAACCAAGAAAGGAAAGGAGGGGAGGGGAGGGAAGAGGAGAGGGAAAGGAGAGGGAAGGAAGGGGAGGAGAGGGGAGAAGGAAGGAAGGAAGAAAACTACAGATCCCTGATGAACATAGATGCAAAAATCCTCAACAAAATACTAGCTAACAGAATCCAACAGCATAGCAAAAAGATAATATACCTTAATCAAATGGGTATACCAAGGAATGTAGGGATGGTTTAATACATGCAAGTCAATAAATGTGATACATCATATAAAAGGAATTAAAAACAAAAATCATATGATCATCTCAATGATGCAGAAAAGGCATTTGATGAAATCCAGCTATCCCTTTATGATTAAAACCTTTAGCAAAATTGGCATAGAAGGGACATATCTCAAGGTAATAAAAGCCATCTATGACAAACCAACAGCCAACATTATATTAAATGGGAAAAAGTTGAAAGCATCCCCCCGAGAACTGGAACAAGATAAGGATGCCCACTTTCACTACTTCTATTCAACACAGTACTGCAAGTCCTAGCCAGAGCAATCAGACAAGAGAAAGAAACAGACAACCAAACTGATAAGAAAGAAGTCAAATTATCTTTGCTTGCAGATAATATAATCTTGTATTTGGAAAAACCTAAAGACTTCACCAAAAAAAATTAAAACTGATAAATTCAGTAAAGTTGCAGGGAACAAATCAACATACAAAACTCAGTACCATGTCTATATGCCAAGAACCAACAATCTGAAAAACAAATCAAGAAAGTAATGCCATTAAAATAGCTACAAATAAAATAAAATACCTAGGAAGGAACTTAAAGAAATGAAAGATCACTACAATGGAAACTATAAAACACTGATGCAAAAAATTGAAGAGGACACACACAAAAAATGGGAAAATATTCCATGTTCATGGGTTGGGAGAATCAATACGGTTAAAATGTACATACTACCCAAAGCAACTTACAGATTCAATGCAATTCCTATCAAAATACTAATGACATTCTTTACAGAAATAGAAAAAGCAAGCTATATTGGTCTGTTTTCACATTGCTATAAATACCCGAGACAGGGTAATTTATAAAGAAAAGCAGTTTAATTGACTCACAATTCCACATGGCTAGGAGGCCTAAGGAAACTTACAATCATGGCAGAAGGTGAAGGATCAAGGACCTTCTTCACATGGCAGCAGGAGAGAGAAGTGTGAGGGGCAGAAGGAGAAGAGCCCCTTATAAATCAGATCTTGTGAGAACTCATTCACTATTACAAGAACAGCATGGGGCAAGCTGTCCCCATGATCCAATCACTTCCCACTGGGTTCCTCTCTTGACACATGGGGATAATGGGGATTACAATTCAAGGTAAGATTTGGGTGGGGACACAGAGCTGAACCATATCACAATCCTAAAATTTACATGGAACCTCAAAAGTTCCAGAATAGTCAAAGGTATCCTGAGGAAAAAGAACAAGACTAGAAATACATTACCTGATTTCAAATTACACTACAGAGTTATAGTAACCAAAATGGCATGATTGTTGCATAAAAGTACACATACAGACCACCAGAATACAATAGAAAGCCCAGGAATAAATCCATACATCTATCGCGAACTCATTTTTGACAAAGTTGCCAAGAACATACAGTGGGGAAAGAACAGTCTCTTCCATAAATGGTGCTGGGAAAGCTGGATATCCATATTCAGAAGAATGAAACTAGACCCCGATCTTTCACCATATACAAAAATAGAATCAAAATGGATTCAAGACTTAAACCTAAGACCTCTACTATGAAACTACTAAAAGGAAACATTGGGGAAACTCCCCAGGACATTAGAGTGGGCAAAGATTTCTTGAGTAATATATCATAAAAGAATGGGTTCCTAAAGCAAATAAGGACAAGTGGGATCACATAAAGTTAAAAAGCTACTGAACAGCAAAAAAAAAAAAAAAAAAAAAAAAAAAAAAAAAAAAAAAAAAAAAAATCGACAAACTGAAGTGACAACCACAGAATGGGAGAAAATATTTGCAAACTACCCAGCTGACAATGAATTAATAATCAGAATACATAAGGAGCTCAAACCATAGGATAAAAAAAATCTAATAATCTGATCCAAAAATGGGCCAAAGATTTGAACAGACATTTCTCAAAAGAAGACATATAAATGGCAAATACACATATGAAAAGGTATCAACATCACTGATCATCAGAAAAATGCAAATCAAAACTACAATGAGATATCATTTCATACCAGTTAAAATGACTTAGCCAAAAGACAGGCAATGATAAATGCTGGAGAGGATGTGGACAAAGGGAATCCTCATACACTATTGGTGAGAATGTAAATTAATACAACCATATGGAGAACAGTTTGGAGGTCCCTCCCAAAAGTAAAAATAGAGCTACCATATGACCCAGCAATCCCACTCTTAGGTGTACACCCAAAAGAAAGGAAATCAGTACATTGAAGAGGTATCTGCATTCCCATGTTAATTGCAGCACTATGCACAATAGCCAAGATAGAGTAGAAGGATGATTACCAGAGGCTGGGGAGGGTAGTTGGGGCAGTGCGGGTGGGGAAGTGGGGATGGTTAATGAGTACCAAAAAAAAAAAAAAAATAGTTAGAAAAAATGAATAAGACCTAGTATGTGCTAGCACAACAGAGTGGCTATGGTCAAAAATAATTTAATTGTACATTTAAATATAACTAAAATAATATAACTGGGTTGTTTGTAACACAAAGGATAAATGCTTGAGGTGATGGATAGCCCATTTACCCTGATGTGATTATTATGTATTGCATGCCTGTATCAAAATATTTCATGTATCCTACAAATACTTACACCTACTATGTACCCACAAAAATAAAAAATTAAAAAATTAACATCAACAAAAATCACAAAAATGTGTAAAACCTGGCATTAAATAGGCCACAAAAGGACACTTATTTATGGCAGGAGAGTTGAAACAAGAATGTAGAGCATGACTTTGTTCAACTTCTGCTGGAAGCATGTACGTAGGGTAATTGAAATGTTTCACCGCTTTACACATGCCTATGAAAGACTACTAGTACTGATTTTGAAGTTAAAATGCTTTTTTGCAGGTAGGCAAATTCACAAATACATAATTCATGAATAATCAAACTCAACTGAAAAAGAAATCTCTCTCTATAAAGTCAACTGCAGCACGTGGATTTTACTCTGGTAATGAAAATTACAATATGCTTTAGTAAAATGCTCCACGTAATTCAGTAGAAAGTAATCAATTAACCTTTATTAATAGTATCATTCTAAATACCCAATATCATTCTACAACAAGAGCTTTTACTAGATTGATGTGCAACTTTACATAATAAGGTAGACATTACTATGTAGAGTACATACCTGCAGCTTCTAGTAAAGCTTCCAGTCTAGCTTGTGTTTCTGGATCTACTGTCCTGAGGTCTGCACCATCAGCAGTACCTGATAAGAGCAACTTGGAAGCTGTTTCCAGCATTGGATTTTCCAAATCATCCTGATCCAGAATGAAAGACTCCACCTATAAAACAATTGCAAAAAGAGGGAGGAAGGGAGAAATGAACAGTGAAAGGAAAAGAGGGGAGAGAAATAAAAAGAAAGCAGGGGAGGGAAAAAATATGTTAACATAATTAACAATGGTAAACACAATGCAACCCCAAAAAGTTCAACATGACATCTAAGCCAGTTGATTAACAAAAGAAGAGAATTATATTTGTGGAAGAATTCAAAACTTTCTTACTCATATGCAGCCTAATTTTCTTTTCTAATATTCTTTTCTAGTTTAATTTGCTTATTAGTTATATGTAGGGTTGAGTGTGATGCTTAGGTTGTGAAAACTCTAACTGTGAATAGAATACCTAACTAAATCAGCAGTTTTTAAATGTTTTGCTTTCAGGACTCAATGAAGTACTGAACTCCCAAGGACTTTATATAAACTCTATATTTCTTGGTATTTACCATATTGGAAATTAAGTAACAAATACCAGTATCAAAAAATCACATACATTATTCTCACCACTGATTTCATCCAAAAAGTCTTTAAGTACTGGAAAGCTGTCAAGCCTAGGCAAACAAGTTTCAAAATTCTAATTTGTGCTTGAAAGCTTAACTATCATCGGCAACAAGTATTGTTGTTTTCGTTAAAGTGACAGACTCACTTAAAACATGATTAGGAGTATTTGCCAAATATCCAAGTTTGACAACTGTAGTTTTTCATTTGTACTTTACCATAAAAATGACATTTCATGGGGGTAAAAGGCTAACTCAGCTCACATCTCAAAACATAGCAGTTATTTTTCCTCCAGACAAACACTATACTTTTTGTATGCAGCGAAAGTGTTTTATGTGTACTTCCCATTTTGTTACACACAGTAATATTCAAAGAACATGCGTTCAAAAGGGGAGTTTTCATAAAATTAATTTTATCGCTTCAAGAACATTCTTAAAGTTAAACTGGCATTTTTTTTTTTTTAACTTCAAGCGCGTGGCAGTGAAGAATACAATCATATCAATACAGTTTGTTTCCATGGCCTTCGGGTCCAGAAGTTCTACCCATCACTATTTTTGCACCATCATTGTAAATGTCAACATAGTAAAAAAGTCAAGTAACATCTCAATATTATGATAAAAATAGTTTTGACCTCATGGACACCTTGAAATGGTCTCTGGGCCCTGAGGTGTCTATTTACTATGTTAAGAAACACTGATGTAAGTATAGCAGATTCAATTAAAGAAATTTAAAGAATTAGAAAATAACAAACTCCTAAGACAGGAGTAAGCTTTTGTTTTGATATTCCCTATCACAGTGCTACTTACAAATAGGTACTAAAACATATTCTTTTCTGCTTACTGATATAAATTGATAATTATTATATAAAATATCACTATTTAATATCATCAGAGTTAGTTTATTTCACAAATCTAAGGTACTACTAACACTGCAATAACTACAATAGATGTAAAAATAACTGATAAGCTAGAATACAATCATGCTCATGCCTACTATCCAGGAGGTAATAAAAAAGACAACTTAAGGAATAAATCCTTAACCATCATAACCTCAGAAATGATACTGTTCCATCTTGAAAAGTCAACTAGCAAGTAACCAAGAATACTGCTATAATTAATCAACACATTTAATACTAAATGTTAAATCTGGGAAGAAATAATGTAAGTTTCTCTACAAAGTTCCATTAAACTAAAGCAGTTTAACATGGAATAACATTTGAGATTTCAAATATTTTATACACAAATAAACACAACATTCTAAAAACACTCTGTAAATATTTTTTAAATTTCATAAAATTTTGTACTACATTAACTTTAATCAATAACTCCTTATAGCAGGGAGATAAGAAATACAAAAATAATTTTAAAAAATTATATATATTTTAAAATTATATATATGTTTGTGCATATATGTGTATATATATATTCTTCTTTAAAGAGACATGGATGGTCTCACTACGTTGCCCAAGCTGGCCTCAAACTCCTGGGATTAAGTAATCCTCCTGCCTCAGCCTCCCAAGTAGCGGGGATTACAGGCACACACCACTCCTTACTGATTTTTTTTTATTTTTGTAGCAACAGGGTGTGGAACTCCTGGGCTGAAGTGATCCTGCCACTTTGGCCTCCCAAACGACGGGATTATAGGCATGCACTACCAGGTCTGGCTAATTTTAAGTTATCTTTAAAGGTAGTAGCAGAAGTATGAGAAAGGAAGAATTTTATAGGCTGACTGAAGTATTATACTTTAGGAAGCAAATTTTTGGGCATGGCAAAGTGCAATTCAAAATTATAGCAGTAAAAAATATGTTTTCTTATTGTCAAACAAAGGTCCAGAAGATGAATCTTTCTAAAGAAAAGGCTGTTTCCTAATGAAATTTTCTAATATCTGAAATTCATTAAAATATTTACAATTATTTAAATTTAATAAGAAAACATAAAAGCAAATAAACAAATGTATGAAATTGAACAGGTAAAATGAATAGATGAAATACCATAATACAGTATTTTAAATGAATATTTTAGAAAGTAAAAGACCTCAAAGAGCAGTCTATAGTTAACTGATTAATCGAAGGTAGAGATCAGAGGTGCTAAAGATGTTCAAAGGAGACACTGCATGCATAAAAAATAATATAAAAGGATTTTGAACAAAAAAATTGATTTGTATAAGAGGAGAGAAAGAAGGAACATGGACTGGCAGGTATAAAATTTCTATGTGATAGAACACTGGGTTTTACTGTAGGTTTGAAAAGACAGGTTAGAAGATGAATCACAGAAGATATCAAATTTCAAGCAGAAGAGACTGTCTTACACAAAGTCCCCTATGCCACAGATATCCTAACTAGCCTGGTGAAAACTCACTAGGAAAACTGCATTTCCATCTCTTGATGAGATATACTAAATACAGAAACATTTACTTTCTTACTGAGGTTAAGCTTCTCCACAAAAGTTCTTATGTTATTCTTAGGCCCACTGTTCTCCCTATATGCAAAACTTGGTAACTTAAAAAACTGTAAATTCAAATGACTATGAAATTCTTATGGAGAGCTTTAGAAAAGGGAGGGGCTATCAATATGACAGAAAAGAACAGGAATGAATATTTATTATTTCCTCCCCATTCCTCATTTATGATTAATGAAGGAACTACTTTCAAGGACACTGCTAAAATATGAAGGCCTAGGTACCAGAATAGATTTAGTTGCTACCTGTGTGACCTAACCAAGTCTCTCTCTTAGCCATCTATAACTTTAGACCCTCAATTCTGCCTAATTTTTTTCATAGATTTATCACACGTGAATATTATACATATTGTCTTTCTAAGCTCTGTAAAAACAAACACTTTCTTGGTTTAGTCGTGTACACCCATCAATTAGAAGTGTGTCTAACTCACTGTCAGGATTCAGGTGACTACTGAATAAATAAGAATCTATAAAGAAGGTGAAATTTACCAGATGATTTTGGGATTCTTCCCTTTCAGATTCTAAAAGGCTCTAGTGTATTTGGAGAAGAACAAGGTAATCACAATAAATACATCTAAAGGTATATTTTATAGATCTTGGAGATACAGAATCTTACATTAGGTAGCAGGTGATATAAAATGCTATTTTCATTGACTTATTACACACACATTTATTGCAAACATTCTACGTGTAAAAAATACTGTTTAATACTATGGGAGATAAAGAAATGTGTGATACCAGCCTTGCTATGTAGGAACTTATTTCTTTAATGAGCATGTGTAAAAATGAACCATAATACAGGGTAGAAAGTACATAAGGTAATGAGAAAGAAAAAGAGGTATAAAAGTTCAGCAAGGAAAAAGAGAATTTCCTTCTTTAATACCAGTTCCTCTTTTTCCAACTAGAAAGAGCTTGTTACATTACAAAACAAGTGAAGAGAGACTGGCATAAAGAGATGCAATCTTACAAACATACAAAAATAAGTATTCCTTTATTAAATTATGGACATACACCTCTCTGCCATACCAGATCCCCAGCTGAGACAGCTCAGATTAAAAACTAAAATGAATTTTCCCTCTGAAACCTACTGCATTTTTATTACATTATTCTACAGAAAAAAAAATCATTTTGAATCACAACCAACTTCTGGAACATAACAAACATTAAAAGTGGTCCAAATAAGAAATTCAAATAAGTATTTGAACTGGGCACGGTGGCTCACGCCTGTAATCCCAGCAGTTTGGGAGGCCGAGGTGGGCGGATTGCCTGAGGTTGGGAGTTCGAGACCAGCCTGGCCAACATGGTGAAACCCTGTCTCTACTAAAAATACAAAAATTAGCCAGGCATGGTGGTGTACTCCTATAATCCCAGCTACTCGGGAGGCTGAGGCAGGAGAATCGCTTAAACCCGGGAGGCGCAGGTTGCAGTGAGCCGAGGTCGAGCCACTGCACTCCAGCTTGGGCGACAGAGCAAGACTCTGTCTCAAAAATAAAATAAAATTAAATTAAATTAAAAATTTTTAAAGAAAGTATTTGAAAATATTTTATATTTAAATGAAATATATAAATAACTTCCATGAAGAGAGAAGACGAAGGAAAGACATGTTCTTACTAAATGTATTCTCTAAGCGGGAAAAAAGCTATCAAAGTTACAACTGGCCTTTTTTAAAAGTTGTATTTAAAGTGGTTTGAATGTGTTGTTTTGACCAGCTGGATATTTTATGAAATGATGTTTATGAATAAAGAACCATCAAAATGCAAGAAGCTTAGAAATCACAAGGTTCAATTCATTGTTACAGATGAAAAAACCAGACACAAGGACCTTTATTTAAATAGCAGATTTCTAAATACCTAGCACCAAGAGACCAGTTATCCAATTAACTAGCTCAATATACTTTCCACCAGGAAATTCAATGCTGGAATAATAAAGCGTTGAACTTTCACACTGCTCTGGGAAAGGTGACTTGAAATTTTACATTTAGGGATTAGGCTGTTAACTACCTGAACCCATTGTTTAATTACTAAAAGTGGGACAACCAAACCTAACATGCTCCCGAGTTATGCAACATAAAATACACAGCACCTCCTATAAAGAATTTTTGTCCCCCCAATAAACAATAATCTAATAGAACTTTTAGACATGTAAATAACTTCCAGTACATGGAAATTAGTAAGGCAAATACAGGAATAAGATAAATCAATGTTTCTCAATGTAAAAGCACTATTAACATTTTGGACCAGATAATTCTTTGTTGTTTGGGGCTGTCTTATGTAATTCAGGATGTTTGACAGCAACCTTGGCCTATATTCACTAAATGCCAGTTAGCAACACTCCTTCAGGCTGTAATAACCAAAAATGTCTCCAGACATTGCTAAATGTTCCCTTATAAGAGAAAATTAAAAACAACAACAGCAATAAAAATCATGAAGGAGAAAGAGGTTGAGAATCACTGGGTTAAATAGAAGCCAAAAAGAAAAATCTAAAATGTGGAACATTTTACATCAAAACTGACCATTTTCTTCACGTAAATAGAATGGGAGCAAAAAATCTTTTTTGAATAGAGTAAGAACAGTTCTGAATTAAAGAGACTCCAGAGATATAACCAGCAAAATAATAGGTCTTACTTAAATCCTATTCAAACAGGACGATTGTAAAAACAGTATTTTTGAGACAAGAAATCTGAATGTCAACTGAAATGTTTGTATAATCATTAGATTATACAAACACAAAAATAATTTTGTTATAATCAATACCCTCCATAAATATACAATAGAGAAAGGCAATTCTATGTGCAAATAACTATCAAACAAGTTTGAAAGAGGTACTAAACAGATACTAATACAGTGATTGTACAGAGAAATGAGAAAACAATTATGAAAGAGAGTGCTAATAATATAAAGGAATTACTCCAGTTATGTAAAAGATCCTTGTTTTTCAGACATGCATACTGAAGTATGTAGGAATAGTGTCGGAAATTTGTCATCAAATACTTAAAGAAAACAAAGCTTCATGGCAAATTCTTGAAAATGTTGCATCTGAGAAATAGATATATAGAGGTTTCGTTTTGTTTTGTTTATTGAGACAGGGTCTCACTCTGTCACCCAGGCTGGAGTGCAGTAGCAGAATCTCGGTTCACTGCAGCCTCTGCCTCCTGGGTTCAAGCGATTCTCCCACCTCAGCCTCCGGAGTAGCTGGAAATACAGGTGCACACCACTACGCCCACCTAATTTTTGTGTATTTTGGTAGAAATGAGTTTTCACCATGTTGGCCAGGCTGGTCTCAAACTCCTGACCTCAAGTGATCTGCCCGTCTTGGCCTCTCAAAAGTGCTGGGATTACAGGCGTGAGCCACTGTACCCGGCCTATAGAGGTTTTTTTTATACGAGTCTCTGTACTTTCGTTCATGCTAAGTCCTTTTACTTTTGAAAGACTAAAGGTGATGACATTTCACTGTAGAAGTTGCTTTTATTTAAACAGAAAAACCATTATTTAACAGTAATATTACTTAGATTTCTAAGATAATTGGAATTCTTTTTCGCTTTCTTCCCAAATTAAGTCTGACTTTATACAAATAATAATGAAAACCAAGGTATTTTAACAATGGTCAGAGCTGAATGAATTTGTCTGTCATTAACGGTAATTCAAATCTTTCTACCCTCAAAATACAAAGTCACATGGAAATTTGGTAATGCAGGGTCATTTGGACCAACTGTGATCGTTAACATTACATTTCAAACTACTCCTCAAGTTAGAAATATCATTGCCGTACTAGAGAACAGTGGTTCATTCTGTAGTTTAACAAACTGGTATTTATTCCAAAGGATAAGAAAATTAGTGTATTTTGGTCGGGTGAGGTGGCTCACACCTGTAATCCCAGCATTTTGGGAGGCCGAGGCGGGCAGATCACCTGAGGTTAGGAGTTCGAGACCAGCCTGGTCAACATGGTGAAACTCCATTGCTATTTAAAATACAAAAATTAGCCAGGCATCGTGGCAGGTGCCTGTAATCCCAGCTACTCAGGAGGCTGAGACAGGAGAATTGCTTGAACCCAGGAGGCGGAGGTTGCAGTGAGCCGAGATCGCACCATTGCACCCCAGCCTGAGGGACAAGAGCTAGACTTCCTCTAAAAAAAAAAAAAAAAAAAAAAAAAGAAAACTAGTATATTTTAATTAACTGGATGCCATACATACAAATTCCATTCAACTTAACAAATATCTACAAATTACATACTAAGTGCAAAGCAGTAGGCTACTCATTGGATTATACAAATACAAAAATAATTTTGTTATAATCAATACCTTCCATAAATATACAATAGAGAAAGGCAACTGTATGTGCAAGTAACTATCAAACAAATTTGAAAGAAGTACTAAACAGATACTAATACAGTGATTGTACAGAGAAATGAGAAAACAATTATGAATGAGAGTGCTAAAAGCAATGATGCTTCAGGAAGATGGTGCCTTTCAATACTGTGCTATGTTCAGAATTTATATTAAGTTACAGAAGGATTTAAGCATTAAGGCAAATAACTGGTAAAAGAAAGATAATTAGAGACCATGTTAAAGATCGTTTCAGATAGATATGACACCAGAGACAAAACAACCAATTAAGAACTTAAGTAAATCAAATGCATTATGTGAGGTGAACATGGAAAAAAGGTCAGTCTCTAAGGATAAACATACTTTATGAAAGAAAAATACTGGCAACCCAAAATTTAGACTTCTTTACATTCAACACTAACCCTATCCCCCATCTGATGTTTTCCAGAAGAAAAAAATCATAATAAGAAATACTTATTATAGATAAATATTATTTATCTTTTTATTATTTATTATAGATAAATAATAAGAAATATTTATTATTGTTTTTGTTGTTCTGGAAAATACCCTATTTATCACCGAATCTCAAAAGTTGGTAATCTGAACTTTAAACCAGTAATCTACATTTCAAAAAAGGTGTTCTAAATCTTGACTATATTATAAAAGCATTTTCAAACAAATAATCTCCACACTTACTCCTAGAAGTTATCTTCAGTCCAAAATTTACCATACTTAAAATTTTAAGATTTCTTAATAAATCCAGTCAATGCAGAAAAATCCCTCCAAAAAGATTTTATATTTTTTTCTGAATTTTTCTTTCAGTAAGTGTCAGTGATTGATTTTTAGCATCGATTTAGACATTTCAGTAACATAAAATGGGTTTACAGACATAAATCCGTAACTAACACTACTTTGGCTACAAAAAATAAAAGTTCATTAGAAATGACTTACGGCCATCATCACGGGATGAATTACATAACTCATATATATAACCTATTCACTGATATTCAAAGCACAGGCTATATGAACATAATTGAAGGCAACAAGTCTTAATTTTGGTATTATCATTATGAAATACAATTTGCATATGAAAACATTTTTAAAACTGAATATAAAAAAGTGAATATAAAAATTAAGAAACTTGAGTTTATGATCATTTTATGATAGTGACTGAATAAATTCTTAATTTATTAAGAAATTAAAATAATTTCTGGGCTCTCAAGTAAGCCTGGAAAAATATGCCTTTCTGCTCTTACAGTTCTTTGAATACTGATAGGCAGACTTACTACACATAAAATAAGAAATAAGAAGTATTCATAATTGTAAAGTCATCGCAATTTAGTGTCTTCTGCACATGACTCAGAAATAATTCCTTTTGTCTGTATTTTTTATAGTCTTAAATAAGGGTAAACTTTGATAAAATACCACAATTCTTAATGGAGTAAATTATTCCAAAATTAACACAATTGAAATATTTTTTTCTACACATACAAAGACAAAATCTTCAGTAATGTCACAGAATACTAATCCAAGTATAAGATTGAAATTTAAAAAGTTGAAAGAAAATAAAAACCTGCTTAAAGAAATAAAGTCTTTCTTGTAAAAAGAATGGTCAATGATTCATTATGGTATTCTGAGAATATAGCAAATAAAAGTAAAGTGAACCTCATTAAAGATAATTTACCTTTCTAAAAGTCTATTTACAGAAAAAAACCACTGATCTATTCCTGTATTTTTTCATTCATACTCATCTATCAATTTAACAAATATTAGTTAAGCAGCTACTATAATCTAGGAATCAGTGATATAATAGTTAACACAGCTTTGTTCCATAGTGCTTTCATAAAACATGACTTCTTTCTTATGCTTCAAACTGCCATATGCCTGCAACAATTGAGTATGACATTACTAACAATTCAATATAACATTTTTAACATAAATTATAAGCTTTACAAAGTGGACAAATTATGAATATTTCAAATAAGACAAAGTTCTATGGAATTCTCAAATCTGGAATTTCTAAGTGGTTTTTCTGTAACAAAATTAAAGTTATACGGTTTGTCAAAAATTTTCCCAAAACTATTTATCAATAGTAGGATGCAATTCAATTATGAATTTAGCCTGCTCTAGGAATTATTATTTATCAATTATCGTAAAAGCAGTTTCAGAATAAAAATATTTTTATAAAATGGCTTTACAACACACACAGATACACACACACACATATACACACCACAAAACCTGTAGTCATAAGCCTGGTGAAATTTCAAACTTCTAAGAATATAAAGTCTAGAAAACTTTCAGGATGGTAGCAGTGGGGACCTGTTAGGAGTCAGATTGACATCTTCCTAAATACAGCACTAGATGCTAGAAGATATCTGTGCAATTAAAAGTTCTGATGCACAATTATTTTGAAAGTAAAATTCCAAACTGTAGAATGAAATTTTTTTAGGTATGTAAACACTATGAAATTTAAAAGCCACAAACATTTTCTTAATTTAGGGAAAGTATTACTTCAAGAAGAAAAATGCATCCAAGAAAGGGGCAGCCTTGGAATTGCAAGACTAAGCAGTAGAAAAGAAACCAGTATAATACAACATCTCTTTAACATCTCAGGTAATTATTAATGTATGATTCATTAAAGTTATAAAAGTGGAATTGAGACAGGAAAATGGGGTCTGGAGGCAGGGAAGAGAAGGCCAAATCACATTTCGGTTATAAGAGTAAATATCCTCTCCATAAGGTATATGCCATAAATTACTTTGTAACTTTATTTCATGCCCTCCATTGACATAGGACACACTGAAGTAACCAATGGAATCCTCTAGAGGGGACTTAAACTCTCAAAAATTCTGTAAGGAGGCCTTTGAGCACCAATGCTTGGGCCTGCTCCCACACAGTGGAGTATATTTTCATTTTCAATAAATCCTGTCATTCCTTCCTTGCTTTGTTTGTGTGTTTTGTCCAATTCTTTGTTCCAGATGCCAAGAACCTGGACATCCTCCACTGTTAACAGAAGTATATAACATAAATATATCACAAAGATTTCTGATTATTTTGAAAATATGAAAGCCAGGATTCAAATGAAATAATGCCAAAGGCCTACGTTCTAGGGCAGTGCTCCCCAACCTTTTTGACACCAGAGACCAGTTTCATGGAAGACCATTTTTCCAGGGACAGGATAAAGAGGATTTAGAAACAGAAGTAATTAACTATAATATTTATATTTCATAGTGAACTAGAACTTAGTATATCACAAAGAACAGTCTTTAAAAACAAAAACCTGATCATATCGTAAGCAAAACAGAAAATGTAAACACATTTCAAAATGAAGAAATTATACAAGGGTATGTTCTTGGTCCATAAAGTTGAAAGAAACTAAAACTTAGCTATAAAATGATGACACTACTTGAAAATTTACAAGAAAAGGAAAAACAAGCCTAATATGAACTCTCAGAATACAGAGTAAATGAAAATTAAAATTATGAGCATATTATTTCATATGGGATTTAGTCATAGCTATCTTTAAAGAAAAATTTAGGCCGGGTGCGGTGGCTCATGCCTGTAATCCCAGTGCTTTGAGAGGCCAAGGTGGGAGGATCATGAGGTCAGGAGTTCGAGACCAGCCTGGCCAATATGGTGAAACCCCATCTCCACTAAAAATATAAAAATTAGCCGGGCATGGTGGTACGTGCCTGCAGTTCCAGCTACTCGGGAGGCTGAGGCAGAAGAACTGCTTGAACCCGGGAGGCAGAAGTTGCAGTGAGCTGAGACTGCACCACTGCACTCCAGCCTGGGAGACAGAGTGAGACTCCGTCTAAAAGAAACGAAAAAGAAAAGAAAAATTTAGAGCTTGAAATGTATTAAATTCATTAGAACCTGCGATTTAAAATAAATAAATGAAAAGCTTCAAAATAGAATACAAATCAAAATGCATCAAAGTAATTTATAATGAAAAAACAGAAGTAAGAAAATTGAGAAGAGATAAAAGTTTAATTAATAAAACCAAAACAGTTTCTTAGGTCAAGTCTAGAAGGAGGAGACAAGCCTTTGGCAAGAATGATTATGAAAAATGAGAGACAGAGAAAAATACAAAGAGTTATTAAAGTTAGAAAGCTGAGCACATGTATGAATCAATACATCTAAAAATCTTAAACAAAATGGATGGTTTGCTAGAAAGAAAGATAATCAAAATTAACTTAAGAAATGGTAGAAAACCTAAGTAGAATATGTCCACTGAAGAAATGTCAATTATAGATAGATCTAACCCTTCAAAACAGCATCTAAACCCAAATGAATTTACCGGCAACTTCTATCAAAATTACACAGCATTATTATAACATTTAAGGAATAGAGCACTACTTTTTATTTACAAGGCCCAGAAAACAGGTGGAAAAACTCTCTAGCTCATTATAAATAGCCTATTAACAAACCTAAAAGAAATAACAACAAAAAAAGCCCAAATAGCAAATTAAATTTAGCAGTAGTATAAAAAAATATCATGACAACTACAAGAAAGAGAATAGAGAACGCTAAGAAATATAATCCTTTCTTTTTTCTGTTTCTCTGTCACAGATCTTACACAAACACAAATAAAATTAATTGTACATATACAGTGATATTCCTCTGCCTGGAATGCTTTTTTTTTTTTTTTTTGAAACGGAATCTCACTCTGCTGGAGTGCAGTGGCGCCATCTTGGCTCACTGCAACCTCCACTTCCCGAGTTCAAGCTATTTTCTCACCTCAGCCTCCTGAGCAGCTGGGACTACAGGTGGTCACCACACCTGGCTACCATTCCGCCCCCTCGGCCACCCAAAGTGCTGGCATTACAGGCGTGAGCCATTGCACTCAGCTGTCTGGAATGCTTTTCCCAACCCTTTCATTCTTCAGGTCTTAGCTTATGTTTTACTTTCTCAGATGATACTATCAATGATGTTTCTCTCCTTACCTTTCTACCACACCATCGACTTTATTTCCTCTATAATACTACCACAGCCTGAAATTATCTCGTTCTTGGATACTTGCTTATTATTTCTTCTCCAAAAAAAAAAAAAAATGAACCTTTCAGACTTAGTGCTAACACTAGTGTGTGACATAGTTCCTGACACAATACAATAACCAAATAAGTATCTGCTGAGTAAATATTAAAAATAGAACACATTATGACTAACATTAATGCAATCACCACATTGAGGTATTACAGGTAAAAAAGAATATGCATCATCTCAACAAAAGTACATGATTAAAGACAATATCCATTTTCATAAAAATACTTATTAAGCCAAAAAGAAAACTTTTATTCTTTATAAAGTATTCTGGGGCTGGGCACAGTGGCTCACACCTGTAATTCTAGCACTTTGGGAGGCCAAGGCTGGCAGATCATCTGAGGTCAGGAGTTCGAGACCAGCCTAGCCAACACGGCGAAACCTTGTCTCTACTAAAAGTACAAAAATCATCCAGGCCCTGTGGTACGTGCCTGTAATCCCAGCTACTCAGGAGGCTGAGGCAGGAGAATCACTTGAACCCGGGAGGCGGAGGCTGCAGTGAGATGAGATCGTGCCACTGCACCCCAGCCTGGGTGACAGAATGAGATTCCGTCTCAATAAATAAATAAATAAATAAATAAATAAATAAATAAAGTATTCTACTAGAAATCTAAGATATATATTATTGTAGAAGTTTAAAACTCAGAAGCATCCCATTTAAATCAGAAACAAGATGCCCAAATCAAAACTAGTAATGAACAGTTCTGGAAACCTAACCAATGCAGTAAGACCAGAAGAACAAAACAAATGCCTTCAAAAATAAACCTGTAAGGGTATAAACACATACAGAAAAAGGAAGTGACAAAATGCTATCGTTTGCAGAATATACAGTAATCCTTCTAGAAACTTCAAGAGAAGCAACTGAAAACTAAGTAAATGGTAAGATCAACATAAAAATCAATAGCCTTCCTACATAGCAGCAATAACCCATGAGAAAACAAAATGTAAAATGGAAGAAAAAATGTAATTCACAACAACAAAAATGAAAACATATCCAGGAATACACTTAACAAGAAAAGTGTAAGACCTACATGAAGAAAACTGTAAAACTTTACTGAAGAACAAACAAAAAAAAAACCAAAACAAAAGAACAACCACCTGAAGAAATGGAGAGGCATACCATGTTCCTGGATGGGAAGATTCAATAGTGTAAAGATGTCAATTTTCCCCAAATTAATCTGTAAATTCAATGCACTTCCAATCAAAATCCCAAAGGGATTTTTAATGGAACTTGACATGTTGATTCTAAAGTTCATCTGGAAGAGAAAATACACAAGAATTGCCAAAAAAAAATTGTTGAAAAAGACAATGGGGAGGGATGGCCTACCAGATGTCAAATATAATATAAAATGACAATAACCAAAACAGTGGAGTACTGAATACAGAACATATATATTTGGGACTTATAAAGTGTGATAAAGGTAAGATTTCAAGTCAGTAGGAAAAAGACATACTGCTCAACAAACTATTTTGGGAGAACAGCTATGAAGCTAGAAAAAACAGGCCCCTACCAAAAAATTGTATATATATATATTATATATCTATATCTATATATTTATTTTTTATATATATATATCTCCAGATGTAAAGTAAAATCTATTAGAAACATAAATAAAACTAAATAAGTAGTAAAAGAAAATATAAGAGATTATGTTGCTATAAATTTTGTAGACAAGAAAGCTTTTCTGGAAAGACATAAAACCTTGAAACTAGGAAACAAAAGACTAATAAATATGGACAGTATGAGAATAAAAATTCGAAGATGACATAAATTAAAAAAACTGACAGACTAGGAGAAAATATTACAAAATATAATGTACATATTAAAAACAGGGTTACAAAGAAGTTTTTAAATTTTAGTAAGAAAAAGACAAACACCACAATGGGCAAAATGTTATAGAGTAGGTGATTCATAAGATAAATACAAATGCCCAATTTCACTGGGAATCAGGTATTATAAATTAAAATAAAATATTTATCATCCATTGATAAATAATATCTAATATTTTCAAGGATAATTTTTCAGAATCTAAAATAAACATTTAAAAATACAATTTTCTTTCTAGGAATTTAGGATAAAAATACTTGCACATGTAAGCAACAAACTATGTATATAGATGTTCTTTACAGTATTGATTATAACAGGAAAGACTATAAATAATCCATATATTCATCAATACAATGATTAAATAAATTATATATGGAATAATAGCTAACTTAAGAATAAAGCAGATTTACACATAAAGGCCTAAACCACAACTATCTGTGCTGTTCATTTTGTCCCATCACATCTCATCTCTTTTGCTTACATTATTTATCTTCATGAACTTATTAATAGTGACATTTCCCCCCAATTTATTGTCTTCCTCTCACTTGAATATAAGTTCACTAAAGCACCTATTTTGTTCCTTGCTCTATCCCTTGTATCTAGAATAGTGCCTTAAACATTACCTACTTAAAAATATTTACCAAATGGATACATTAATATCGATGCAGAATGATCTCCACATTGTTAGGTGGAAAAAAGCAGTCTGAAGCAAAAACAAAACAAAACAAAAACATGGTATGTATCTATTTAAGTTGATTTAAAAAGCAAAATAAAACGTATACACATGTGCAAGAATGTACACAAAAAATTTCAAGATAGATAAACCCAAGTTATTAACAGCGGTAATCAAGGGATGAAATCAAAGAGAGAATTGTACCTTTTTACTTACTCCATACCCTTCTACATTGCTTACCTTAAAAAAAAAAAACATGCAGTTTTCTATTGTGATTTTTAGTAAACAATTAATGAGAAAAAACAACTTCTTTAGACTTTCAAACAAAAATATAAAGAATCACCCAACCATTTCCATATTTCTAGAATAAATTCTGAAGGAGCTATCATAACAATTTGTATTATCTTGAGATATATAGGATTAATTTGCTGGTACATGTACCTCATCTGAAAGTATGCATATGCAACCTCATTCTTTTTAAATGAAAGAAAAAGTTTTGGCAACAAAATCAAATATTGTAAGAATTAGTTAAAGCAACTGCTTGTTTTCTCAAGATAAGTAAATTGAGGAACATACTATGTTCTCTTCCTTTATTCTTTTTCCTTCTGCATGCGATAAACTTTTTATGAAAATCAGGTTTACTGAAGTATACTTCAGAGTAAAATTCACCCTTTTTTCACTAGCATTTGGTATCTTCTGGCTTTTCCCCACTTTGTAGTTTTATTCTGCTTTTCCCTAATGGCTAATGAATGGTGTTGAACACCTTTATCTTGTGTTTATTTGCCATCAGCAAATCTTCAATAAAGTATCTGTTAAAACCTTTTCTTGGCTGGGTACCTGAGACTCACACCTGCAATCCGAGCACTTTGGGAGGCCAAGGTGGGCAGATTGCTTGAGCCTAGGAGTTCCACAACAGCCCTGGGCAACGTGGCAAAATCCTATCTCCACAAAAAATACAAAAATTAGCCAGGTGTGGTGGTGCACACCTGTGGTCCCAACTATTCAGGGGGCTGCAGCAGGAGGATCCTTTGAGCCCAGGAGGTTGAGGCTGCAGTGACCCATGATTGCAACACTGCACTCTAGCCTGGGTGACAGAGTAAAACCTTGTCTCAAAAACAAAACAAAACAAAAAAATCACCTTTTTATTGAGTTTTCTCAATATTTATTTGTGAGAATTCTTAATATATACCAAACAAGTCCTTTATCAAACACGTGGCTTGCAAATATTTTCTGCAAGCTGGTGGTCTGTCTTTTTATTTTCTTTTTAGTATTTTCTGAAGAAGAAAAGTTTTTAATTTCAATGAAATCCAAATTATCGGGGGTTATTTTATGTTTGTGGTTTTTTGCCATATATAAAACACTTCTATCTAATCCAAAGTCACAGATTTTCTATGTTCTCTTCTAGAAGTTGTACTGTTTTAGCTTTTATATTGAAGCTTATGATTAAAGTCAGGATAATTTTTGCATATAGTGTCAAGGAATAGCTTGAAGTTCCAAAACATAGGTTGAGAGTCAAACGTTTTAGCATCATTTGTTGAGAAGACTACATTTTCTCTATTGAACTCCTTGGCATCTCTGTCAAAAGTCAATAGTTCATATATTATGAATCTTCCCTAGACTCTCTACTCTGATTCATTAATATATGTGCCACACTGTTTTGATTAGCTTTATAATAAATCTCGAAATTCTTCAACTTAGTTCTTGCTTTTCAAAACCGTTTTGGTTATTATAGGGCCTTTTTTATACAGATATCAAAAAGCTTGTAAATTAAAAAAAGGAGAGGATCTGATGGGATTTTTATTGGGATTGCATTGATACTCCATTTTGGGGGGAATTGACATTTAACAGTATTGAGTTTTAAAAATACATGGAAATATATATAGTATACATTGTAGTGTGTATATATATATATCATATACTGTAATACAGCTGAAACATCTGGCTATCAACCTATTGCTTGGGACTTTAACCTACTCCTTCCACCATAGGCAAAAATTAACCTGAAATAAATCATAAGCCTAGATACTATATATTTTTTCATGTATTTAGGTCATCTT
>NW_012109452.1:1053201-1075447 GCF_000951045.1 Mandrillus leucophaeus | reverse complement strand
TGACCTCGGGATCCACCCACCTTGGCATCCCAACGTGCTGGGATTACAGGCATGAGCCACCGCGCCCAGCCTGCTGAAGAATTTTTAATGTGAAATACAATTTCTCTAACTGATATTAGTCCCTGGTAGCCTTTTAGTGTATATGGGTGGGATGGGAAGCAGTATTACATTTTTCACTGCCAGTGTTAATAATTTGTGTGTTCTCTCTCTCTATCAGTAAGATTAGAGCTTTATCAGATTTAATGATTCTTTCGAAGAACTATGTTTTTCTGTTCTTTTTGTTTTTTGGTTTTTTTTGAGATGGAGTCTCGCTCTGTAGCCTAGGCTGGAATGCAGTGGCACAATCTCAGCTCACTGCAGCCTCTGCCTCCCAGGTTCAAGCGATTCTTCTGCCTCAGTCTCCCGAGTAGCTGGGAGTACAGGTGCCTGCCACTATGCCCAGCTAATTTTTGTATTTTTAGTAGAGATGGTTTTTGCCATGTTGGTCAGACTGGTCTCGAACTCCTGACCTCAAGTGACCTGCCCACTTCCGCCTCCCAAAGTGTTGGGATTACAGGCATGAGCCACTGCGCCTGGCCGTAGTTTCTGTTGCTTTTAATTTCATTGATTTTGTTATCTTATTCTTTCTTCCATTCTACCTGCTTTGGTTCAATTTGCTCTTCTAGTTTCTTAAGGTGGAAATTATATATCACTGATTTGAAAACTTTCTTCTTTTCTAACCTAAGCTTTAATTGTATACCACAAATTCTGATACATTTCATTTAATTCAAACGATATGTACCATATATACACGTATGTGTATGTTTATATATACATATGTATATATTTACACACACACACTTATATCTGATTTTAAGTGAGCAAGGATCTATTGTTCTAATGTTACTTCTGTTTACTATTGTTTGACAAGCTAAGAGCATTCTTTTCTGTTGGATCTCATCCAAATATTGAAAGTTATCCATTCAGCAACTATTTTATTGAGCACCTACAGTGTTCTTGGACGTTGAGTTACATAAGTGACCAAAATAGTCTTTGCTATCTTAGCACATTGCAAAGACTAGCTTTTGATCTAAGTGAAATGGGAGCCAATGGACAGTTTTGAACAAAAGAATTATAAAATCTGATTTACATTTTAAAGGGAATTAGAATACTTAAGAAATCTGATTTCATTGTTTGAGCTTTATTAAGTTTTAGGGAATACATACATATGTATGTGTATGTGTGTATATGTATATAATTAAGACAAAATCCCATAACTTATTTGGTTAATGACAGTCTGCTAGTCATTCAGAACCCAGGACACATTCTGAGTAGGACCTCTGAGCCACCAACTCCCTACCAATCACTCTAAAATGAGCAGCTCTGAAACAGCTGTTAGATCTTGTGGGTGCACTCCCCAGCTACAAGAAGGGCTCTTGTAGTAGAAGGTAAAAAAGGAGTTACTATGCAAACACCACTGAAGTCTTATATTCCTACAGCCATATAGAGAATACTGTCTGCATTATGAAAATCAAGGCCTATGTGATGTTTATAGCAATACAGGTAACTGTGTTATCCTGCAATAAATGCAGTCTGATAAACCTCCCAATCTGCAAAACACCACATTAAAATAATATAGTTTAGGGAGAAAACAGAACTGAGGGCATTCTACTCAATACTTACACAACTCTGTAGTCAGAACTCTGAGAGAAAGAAACCGCAGTTGTAATACAAATACTAGCACACTTAAGACATATTAAATTCCAAGTCTTCACTTTTAAAAGAAGAGAATCCTGTAAAAAGCACTTTCAAGGCCAGGTGCCATGGCTCATGCCTGTAATCCCTGCACTTTGGGAAGCTGTGGTGGGAGGGTAAGCTTGAGGCCAGAAGTCTGAGACTAGCTTGAGCAACACAGCAAGACCCACTACCATTAAAAAAAATTTTTTTAATCAGCCGGGCATACTGGCATGCTCCTATAGTCCCCGGTACTCAGGGAGCTGTGCCCAGGAGTTCAAGGGTGCAGTGAGCTGTGATCAACCACTAACTCTAGGCTGGGCAACAGAGCAAGAGCCTATCACAAAAAACAAAAACAAAAACATATTTTCAAGAGAGAACATTGAGCTAAACTGAAGAAATTCAGGTAAATGAACATTGTATTAAATATATGTTTTTGGCTTGTTGTATTCAACTACATTAGTATACTTTATATTCAGTTGATTTCATTTGGTGCTACAAAACCTATAAATATTCAGGAAAACTGTGTATAAATGACTGTAACTTCAGATTTAAAACACCATCATTCCTCTAACTTCAGAGTCTCCATACATACAATCTAAAAACTCTTAAGAAAAATTATGTCAGGAAAATAGGTATATACTAGAATTGTCCCAAGCAAATTAAAACATGTGGCTACTCCATCTACCCGCTAATTGTCTACAAGTATTCACATTATAGAAACATTAAATACAGAATAGTTTTACTAAAATATCACTGACTTTGACCCATTACCTAGTGATGAAAAAATAATCATAATTTAATTGGCAATATAAATATTTAAGACTACATAATGAGACTTTAAAATTATCCAAACAAATTTAGTTTCTCAATGAAAATGAAAAATTTGGTATACTGCAAAGTATAATGAACAAATTTGAATACCCATTGGCTCTATGTTTCACTCGATAAGAGATTATATAAGGATAGGCCTACTTGACACTCAAAAGCTCAAAAGTCTCCAAGAAATTTGGGTAAGTTGTCTGTATGGTACGGTGGCATAATGAATGAAATATGTATATGCAAAATTTCATCCACAACCCATATTTTTGTAAAAGGAAAAAGAAAAATTAAATGTTAATAGTCATATGACTCAACATTAATACTTCAAGAATTCTTAGTATAAACAGTCTAGTATGAGAGCAAAAAGAAAAAAATTAAAAGAGAACTTACTCTTACTATACTATAGCTTTGCCCAAAGTCACAAAGGAAATTAAACCAAAATTACAAATATTCCTTTCATTGGACATCTGGCCCCCACCACAGATCCCAACAAAATCAAAGCTATCCTTTCCCCTAATGATACTCAAAGATATTCTCCATGAATTGTATGATAAACTAGATAAGCCCAAACAAAATAAACTACAAATGTCAGGAATTGTGAAGGCTAAATATTCTGGGTAAGAAAGGTGACGTAAAAACTTGTAACACATAAAAAGATATTCAAGAGTTTGAAGAGTATAGCATCAAAAACTTAAACTACTCTTTGGGAACAAATTCAAGAGAAAACTGTCTACAGTATGCTAAAATTCTAAAAATTTTCCCACTCTTCCCAATACATCTCATTCTAGTCATGGGCTCAAATTATGCCTCAAGATTATAAAGAGAAGACATCAGCAATCATGTTACTGTTATAAAAGCCATCTCCAAGTGTGCCCTGAGCCTCTCTTCATGGCTAATCAGAACTGCTACCCTAACAGGCTGCGAAAAAATATAGTTTGGCCGTGTGTGTGTGTGTGTGTGTGTGTGTGTGTGTGCGCGTGCGTGCTGGGAGGAGAGAAGAGGAAAATAAGGAAAGTAAAAGAAGAAAAAAGGAGAAAAAAAAAGCCAGCCAAAAAGACAAAGAGAAAGTCGAGGTGCCAAGCACCTCTTTCATCCATCAACCTCCTTTGCTAGGAGGAATTTAGCTGAGAAAAACATTGTCTCAATTTCCCGTTAGTTTATATAGAATACCCCTATTAATTTCATCTTCCCTCAATTGCCTTCAAAACATCAACTGTAGAGGCATACCTCAGAAATTTAACAATTACATTTCCTTCTATCTGGAATTCATGAAGATCTTCAAATGGCTAGCTTCTTCTCAACATTCAGGTATTTGCTTAAACGTATCACTCCTAAGCACCTTTGAATACCTCCTCCCCTTAGTCATGGTCTCCCCCATCATCCTGGTTTTATTATTTAGTAGTACTAATGACTATATAAAACTGTACTATTTATTTTCTTGTCCCATTGTATATTGTCAGTCTTTCCAACTACAATGAAAGCTCCATATGAGTAATAACTTCATCTGTCTTTTTGTTGTAGTTTGAGCCAAGAATAGTGCAGGACACCTAGAGGGCAGTCAATAAACATTTGTTAAATGAATATTACATTAGTATATGTCCTTTCTGAAACTAGAACAACATTAAATACTAATAGTGCTCTGATTCTAGCAGAGATTTTCTTATATTTTTTATCCAGCTCAAATTTCATGTGAATTCTGTTTTACAGATACAAGCAAAAAAAGGAAATACAGAAGAGCTTTTGTCTCTATAAACACAGATTATGGAACAAAATGGATTTAGATTACAAAATAAAATTATACAGGATTTCCGGAAACATTTTGTCTAAATTTCTTAAATATTGAAGAAGTCTACCATGACAGACCATAAATCTCCCCATCTGAAATTTTTTATAAAGTACCAGGCAATTCAAATGTCTGCTTCCATTCAATATTTAGTAAAGAAATCTTTACTCTCTTGGAGAGTTTTCAGGCACATTGCTTTAAATCCTCTTTGTCTCAGAACAGTGGTTTCTCTACTTTAGTTGCACACTAGAATTCTCAAAAAATAAATAAAAATTGTCATCGGGGTATACACTTATAGTCCCAGGTACTTGAGAGGTTGAGGCAGGAGGATCATTTAAGCCCAAAAGTGCAAGACAAGCCTGAGTAACACAGTAAGATCCCATCTCTTTAAAACAACAGCAACAAAACAAAGCCTGGGCCATGTTCTCAGATACTACGATTTAATAGTTTTGGGGTGTGGCTTGGGCATAGGGATTTTTTATAGCTCCCCAGGTGATACTAATACCAGGTCAAGGTTAAACCACTGCTTAAAAGATTAAAATTAATAACTCCATTATGAAAGTAGTTTATTATATAAAGATTAAAATAACCTATCTTGACTGAAAGGCATTTAGTCATTCTAAATGCCATTAGTATTTGGCATTTTGTAAGTCACATATAAGAATCAGAAGTCTTCTTTCCCGTCCTTTCTCTCAGTTATTAAACAAATGCTGATCAAAAAACCTGTAATTTCTCAATACTGTGCTAGGCACTGAAGAACCAGATCCCTGTACTCTTGTAATCAGTCATTCCCCTCCACCTTTCAGATGTTACCACCTCAATCACCACTATGTTCGCTCTCCCCTTTCCAACAAAGGCTGAACTTAGATAGCCAGAATAAAAAAGGTATAGCCTTATGAATTAATCACCTGCTTAAACAGTACGGAGAGGGGGGTTCTTAATCTCATCACAATACTGCATGTATTACAATATGAATTTTAAAATAAATCCTAGCAAGACTAAATAAAATGCCACATAGAGTAGTATTACCTGAAGTCCAGGAGAACAAAAGACATAAAAAAGTCACAAAGAATAAGAAAAGACACATTTATTTAAAATGTATGCAAAAAAAATCCCAAACCAAAAAATGTAGTCAGAAAAAAAAAAAAAATTGTCTATCACACTTCACAAAGACTCACATCAATATATAAAAATTCTCTAGAAAAATAAAATCACATCTGATTAGCAAAATGGCTAAAGGATATCTATAAACATTTTCTACTACAGGGAAATTGGAAATAACCCCATTATCCAACAACACAAATGCACAGTAACTTATATTCCCAAGCTAGAATATTATATAATCATCAAAATAATGATTTTCAGAAAAATTAATGAAATCGAAAAAAAACTACAAGAAAATGTAAACAGTGCGTGAGGAAAAAAAGCAAGAAACAAATATTTTTAAATAATACAGTCCCAATATATTAAAAATGTGCATATATCTATCTATATTTGCACAGAGAATAAACTGAAAGGTAATATATCAAAATATAACACCATTCATTTTTCTAACACAGGCTTATAACTTTCTTTGAACCTTTTTATGTTTTCAAAGTTTTCTGTGAGATTTTGTAATTAAGTTTTCCATCTCATTCCTAAAGAGCTAACAATACAGTAATTGCTATTAGGAATAACCCAAAACAGTTTATTTTAAATTGCCTTAAAATGTATTCACTTTTCTAAACATAAGCAGATTGGAACAATTTTCAGGATTTCTCACAAAAAATGTTTAGGTTTCCTTAAGACGTACTGGGAAACATAAACATATTAGATGCTGCTATACAAACATGGACTCTATCTGGCAGTCATCTGTGGCAAAAGCATCTACAATGGCACTGCACTGACATTGTTTCTATTGAGTACATATTACACAAAATGAAATGACTTCACAACTAAACAGAAAGAGCTACAAAGACTAAGATGTGGCACTTTATTAGCCATGAGAGATTTTTCACTGCAAATTTGCCACAGCACAGTAGGTCTATTTTAGCATAATTCTCTTCACCAATTAGTAGTTTAAATACAGTACGATGTGGCTTATAGACACAACAGAGCAATTGGGACTTGGGTAGACTTCCCACCTCTTTTCAGACAATGAACAACAGGCATAAAAGAGTATGATTACTGAAAAGAAACAATGAAGTCAGTCCTACTTCTTCCCATCTTTCTGTCAAACCTAGCAGTATTTACCAAACCCAGGGCAGGAACAGGTTTAAAAAAAAACCAAAAAGGCACAGAACCGAAGTCTTACTTAGTTCAGGGGAAAAAGATCAGAGTTTAGAGAAACTAATGCAGCTAAAACGTGGGGGCAGAAAACCCGAGAGGGAGAACTGGGAAAAGAACTATTGAGGAGCTGTAAACTAAACAATTATAGAAGCTCCAAAAGGTTGGTGGAGAAACATCAAAATCTAACCAGCCAGAGGAGAGAGATTTCATTGAACACATAGGTATTTAGCAGAAAATCCAGAAAGGCTACACATACCAGTAGGGCTATTCTAACTTTAAAGTACAGACTACTAGAAAGATGATTTAACAACGCTTCACAACAAACCTTAAAAGGATAAAGCTGATGTTCAAGTAACCTTACAGCCAAATATAAATACTCTTTAAAAGAGGACAATACAATCCAGACATTCAACAATATAGTATCACGATGTCCAGCATCTAATAAAAATTAGTAGACTTGCAAAGGAGCAAGAAAATGTGTCTCATAATTAGGAGGGAAAAAGGTAAGTAGAAACAGATGTAGAATTAGCAAACAATAACTTTAAGACAGTACTTTTCCATGTGCTCAAAGATTTAAAGAAAATGTGAAATAATGAGAGAAATGAAGTCTATAAAACTAAAAAATCAAATAGAATTTCTAGAGCTGAAAAATACAATATTTGAAATAAAAATTCACTGGGTGATCTGTGACAGTTAATTTAGACATTGCATAAAAAAAGATCAGTGAACATAAAGATAGCAGTAGAATTTATAATAGCAAATATAAATAGCAAAACTATAGGCTTATCTCCTCTGGCTGGTTAGATCTTGATGTTTCTCAACCAACCCTGTGGAGTTTCTATGATTGTTTAGTTTACAGCTCCCCCACACTTCTTTTCCCAGTTTTCTGCCCCTACTTTCTAGCTGCCTCAGTTTCTCCAAACCCTCATCTTTGTGTCTTGAACTAAATTATAATAGCAAATGGCAAAACTAAAGAATAAAGAGAAAAACAGCTGAAAAAAGATGTACAGAGGCAACGTTATTTTTAGGACAATATCAAAATATCTAAAAACATGTAATTGGAATTCCAGAAAGAGAGGAGGAGGGTAGAAAACACATTTAAAGAAATAATGTCTGAAAATTCTCAAAACTGGATAGAAAAACATAACCTTACAAATCCAATACGTTCCACAATCTTCAAGAAAAACATGAAGAAAAGTGCACCAAGGCACGTCACAATGAAACTACTAAAAATCAACAACAATGAAAAAACTCCTGGGGAGAAAAAACATCATGTGCACAGAAAGGAAGATAAGAATGACTGCTGACTTCTTATTCAAAAGAAGGAAAACCAGAAAACACAGGAAAAAGACCTTTCAAGTGCTAAAAGAAAAACAATCTTGGCCGGCACGGTGGCTCACACCTGTAATCCCAGCACTTTGGGAGGCAGAGGCGGGCAGATCAAGAGGTCAGATCTATCCTGGTTAACACGGTAAAACCCCATTTCTACTAAAAATACAAAAACAAAATTAGCCAGGCATGGTGATGGGCGCCTGTAGTCCCAGCTACTCAGGAGGCTGAGGCGGGAGAATGGCGTGAACCCAGGAGGCAGAGCTTGCAGTGAGCCGAGAAGACATCACGTCACTGCACTCCAGCCTGGGCGACAGAGCAAGACTCCGTCAAAAAAAAAAAAAAAAAGGAAAGAAAAACAATCTTTCAACAAAGTTTTCAATATGCAGTAAAAATATGCTTCAAAAATACAGGAAAATAGATATTCTCAAACAAAATCTGAAGGCATTTGTTGCCAGCAGACAAGCACTATAAAAAATTTTTTTAAAGTATTCAAGTGGATAGAAAAAGATACCTAATAAAACTGGATCCACCCAAAATAATAAAGAGCACTAGAAATGGCATAAAATGGATATCTTGTTTTTCCTCATTTAAGAAAATATCTTTAAATAATAACAATCTATTCCGGCAGTTCACAACATAGGTAGAAATAAGATATATGACAATATTCAGACCAGAGACATAAGAGAAGGAATGAAATATACTATTGTAAGGTTCTTAATATTTTTGGGAAAGTGGTATTATATGTGACAACAACGATTAGCTAACACATATATATTACAAGCACTAGAACAATCACAAATAAAATAATAACAACAGGTAATACACCAATAAAAGGGACAAAAAGGAATATTAAAAATACTCACAAAAGACTCACAAAATACTTTTTTTGTGAGTAAAAATACTCACAAAAGAATGGCCAAACCAATCTTCAGCAAAAAGCACAAAGCTGAATGCATCACACTACCTGATTTCAAAATATACTACAAAGCAGTCCAGGCAGAGTGACTCATGCTTATAATCCCAGCACTTTGGGAGGCCAAGGTGGGAGGATAGCTTGAAGCTAGGAGTTCAAAACCAGCGTGGGCAAGAAAGCAAGACACCACCTCTACAAAAAAAAAAAAAAAAAAATTAAAGAATTAAAATTTAGCCAAGTGTGGTGGCACACAGTCTATAGTTGCAGCTACTCAGAAGGCTGAGGTGAGAGGTTCGCTTGTGCCCAGGCTACAGTGAGCCATGGTCATGCCACTGCACTCTAGCCTAGGTGACAGGGTGAGAACCTGTTTCTAAAAAGACTTTTAGCAAAATAAAAAGTTTAAAAAACAAAGCAATAATAACCAAAACTGTGTAACACTAGCATAAAAACACAGACCAATGGAACAGAATAAAGAACCTAGAAATCAATCTACCCATTTTACAGTCAATTGATTTTTGACAAAGATGCCAAGAACACAATGTGAAAAGAACAGTAATTTCAATAAGTAGTGCTGGGAAAACTAGACACTCACATGCAAAAAAGTGCAATTACATCCTATCTCACAACAAATACAAAACTCAATTCAAAAATGGATTAAAGACTTAATCATAAGTACTGAAACTGCAAAACTACTAGAAGAAAATATAGGGGAAAAGCTCCTTGACACTGGTTGGGCAATGAATTTTTAGATATGACTCCAAAAGCTCAAGTAACAAAAGTAAAAATAGATGAATGGGATTACATCAAGCTAACAAGCTTTTATACAGCCAAGGAAAAAATCAACCGAATGAGGAGATAAATCTATGAAATGGGAGAAAATATTTTTAAACATACATCTGATAAGGGGTTAATGCCGAAAACACATAAAAATCTTAGTGGCAAGAAAACAACCTGATTTAAAAAAAAAAAAAAAAAAGAGTTAACGACCTGAATAGACATTTCTCCAAAGAAAACATACACATGGCCAATGGATGTGGAAAAAATGCTCAACATCACTAATCATCAGGGAAATGCAAATTGAGACCACAGTGAGACATTACCATTCAGGGGTTAGAACAGCTATGAAGAAAAAGACAAAAGATAGCAAGCATTGGTAGGATGTGGAGAAAAGGAAAAACACACCATTAGTAGGAAGGTAAATAAATATAGCCATTATGGAAAACAATATAGAGGTTTCTGAAAAAATTGAAAATAGAACTACCATATGATCCAGCAATCCCACTTCTGGGTACATATCCAAAGAAAATGAAATCAGTCATGCTGAAGGAATATCTGCACTCCCACCCATGTTTACTGCACCATTGTTCACAACCGCCAAGATTCGGAATAAACCGAGTATCCATCAATGGATGAATGGATAAGAAAAATGTGGCATATATATACAATGGAACAGAAAGAGACAGAGAGAGAGAGAGAGAGTCGGGGAGGGGAAAGATAGAAATCTTATCTCTTGGAAAGACATGGAGGAACCTGGAGAACACTATGCTCAATGAAATTAGCCAGGCACAGAAATGCAAACACTGCATGATATCACTTATATGTAGAATTTAAAACCGTTGAATTCATAGAAGCAGTGAGTAAAATGGTGGTTACCAGGGATTGAGAGGGAAGGTGAGGGAGCAGGAGGGTGGACCAGAAAGATGTTGGTCAAAGGATTGAAAATTTCAGTTAAGAAGAACAAGTTCAAGAGATCTATTTACAACATGGTAACTAGAGTTAATAACAGTGTACTGTATACTTGAAAATTGCTAAGAGAGTAGATTTTTTTTTCCCCAAGACAGAGTTTCGTTCTTACCCCCAGGCTGGAGTAAAGTGGCGTGATCTCGGCTCACTGCAGCCTCCGGCCCCCGGGTTCAAGTGATTCTCCAACCTCAGCCTCCTGAATAGCTGGGATTACAGGCGCCTGCCACCATACCTGGCTAAGTTTTGTAATTTTAGTAGGGGCAGGGTTTTGCCATGTTGGCCAGGCTCATTTTGAACTCCTGACCTCAGGCGATCCACCCACCTCAGCCTCCCAAAGTGCTAGGATTACAGGCATGAGCCACCGTGCCTGGCCAAGAGAGCAGATTTTTAAGTGATCTCACCACAAATAAATATAAGCATATGAGGTAATACATATGTTAATTAGCTCAATGTAGCCATTTCACAATGTATACATATTTCAAATATGTTGTATACCAAAAATATATACAATATTTGTCAATTTAAATAAAAGTACAGTCAGATTAAAGATATATGAAAAACAAATAAAAAACCTCAACCAAATAAAAGGCGTGAACAAAGGGAAAAAAAGAAGCAATAACAAATGAGAGAAGTGAGAAACAATTAGCATGATGGTGGAATGAAATATAAAATATTGCAAATTATACTAAATGAAAATGGACTAAATATACTAATTAAAGGGCAGATATTGACAGTTTGTATAAAAACGCAAGAGCTATCGACATGCTGTCCACAAGAAACACACGTTAAACATAAACACAGAGATATTTATATTTAAATGTAAGTTAAAAGAATGGAGAAAGATATACCATGCAAACATTAGTCATAGAAATGCTGGTAGAGCTATTATTAGTATCACATACTGTACACTTCAGCAAAACAAAGAATATTAACAAAGCCAAAGAGAAATATTTTGAAACAACAAAAGGATTAGTTCAGCAAGAAGACATAGTAACTCTAAATGTTTCTGTACCTCATGAGGAAGCTCCAAAATACATAAAGCAAAAACTGACAAATCGGAAACGAAGAATGGGACTCTCTACAATTATATTTTGGAGACTTCAACATTCGTCTCTCAGATTTGACAAAACAAGTAGACAGAAAAATCAGAAAGGATATAAAAAAAACTTGAACATTATTAACTAGCTTAATTTATTGGACATTTATGGAACATTCAACACAACAACTTCAGAGAACATATTCTTTTCTAATGCCCATAAAGAAATTCATTCAACAAAACAAACCATATTTTGGGGCATAAAGCAAGCTTCAATACATTTTTAAAAACTAAAATTAAGAGTACAGTATATTCTCTGACGACACATAATTAAATGGGGAGCCTATAATATGCCTACGTATTTAGAAATGAAATAACCAACTTTTAAATAACCCACAGAGCCTTTCCCCAAAAGGGTTCCTTATATGAACCACAGATGGCCAAAAATAATTTGAGTGACTACTTTCTCAGTTCTCCCAAAAATGTTATATAAATAGTACCATAATACAACACAAGCACAGGAGAGAACAGAGTGACTAACAGCCTTAGGCATTAGAGATCAATTCTCCAAGGAAACCCCAGTTAAGACAGCCAAAAGAAATCCAAGGGAAATTAGAAAACATTTAGAACTAAATGCTAATAAAAATACAACATATCAACATTTGTAGTATACAGCTAATGCAGTACATAGAGGGAAATTTATAGTGTTTAATATTGGTAGTAGAAAAGAAGAAAGATTACAAATAATAACCTAAGCTTCCACATAACACTAGAAAGAGGGACAAATTGAATTCAAAAAAGGGAAAAAATAAGAGCAGAAATCAATTAAACAAAAAATGGACAAAATAGGCTGGGCACGGTGGCTCATGCCTGCAATGCCAGCACTTCCGAGGGTGGGCAGATCACCTAAGGTCAGGAGTTCGAGATCAGCATGACCAACATGGCAAAACCCCCTCTCTACTAAAAAATACAAAAATTAGCTGGGCATGGTGGTGTGCACCTATAATCCCAGCTACTCAGGAGGCTGAGACAGGAGAATTACTTGAACCTGGAAGGTGGAGGTTGCAGTGAGCCAAGATCGTGCCACTGCACTCCAGCCTGGGTGACAGAACAAGACTCTGGGTCAAAAAAAAAAAAAAAACAAAAACAAAAGAAGAACAAAATAGAAAATAATCAGTGACATAAAATGAAAATCAACTGAAAATTTATTGAAAAGAGAAAATGTGAATTGCCAGTATGAAGAACAAAAGAGGAAACACTATCACAAATCCTATCATTATTTAAACAGTATAGGACTATTATGAACAACTCTGTCAATTAATTCAACACCACAGACTGAAATCAACAAAGTCCTGCAAATCACAATTTATCAAATCTGTCAGAAAAAAATCTAAATAGCCCTATATCTACTAAAGAAATTCAATGTTTAATTTAAAACCTTCCCAAAAACAAAACCCTAAGAGCAGACAGCTTCACTGGTCAATGCAATCAACCCAAACTTTCAGAAAACAGAAAAGAAGGATATACTCCCGATTTCTTTATGAGGCTTGCATTTCCCTTATGCAAAAAGGATCAAATATATTACAAGAAAAATAAAGACCACTATGCCTTAAAATCCTTAACAAGATATTAGTAAATCAAATGCTGCCATATGCAAAAGGAGTCACACACTGTGACCAAGTGGAGTTTATCCCAAGAATACAAAGTTGGTTTAAAATACAAAAGTCAATTAATATAATTCATACAATAACAGGACAGTGGAAAATCACAGGATCACCTAAAAAATGCAGATTAAAGCACCTGACAAAATCCAATACCCTTTGATGATAAAAATTCTTAGCAAACTAGGAATAAAAGGTAACATCCTCGACCAGATAAATGAATCAAGAAAAAACTACAGGTAACAGAATACTTAATGGTGAAAGACTGAATACTTATCTCCCTAAGATCAGAAACAAGGCAAAGAAGTCCATAGTCACCAATTCTATTTAACATTTTATGGAGGCCCTACTTAAGGCAATAAGGTAAAATATTAAACATAAAAGAATTAAAAGGCATAACCATTGGGAGATGAAGGTAGAAACTGACTTTATTTGTACATATGATCCAAATAGATAGAAAATCCTAAGATCTACAAAAACACACACACACACACACACACACAACAAAAAAAAAACAAATAAAAAAGCCTAGTAAAACTAAGTGAATTTAAGCCCACAAATATCCACTGTATTCCTACAAACAACAATTGCAAAATGAAAAGAATTAGCAGTTACAATAATATCAAAAACCTAAAACACTTAGAAACAAATTTCACGAAATATTTGTAAGACCTGAACAGTGAAAACTATACAACAGTGCTGAGAGAAATTAAAGAAAATATAAATAAAGGAGTGTGTGTGTATATTTGTCATGCTCACTGTGTGGGCCAATGTTATATGAACTACACAAAACACATTTCTAAGTCTTATATGGCCAAGAAGCCGCAAATTTAGAACCTTTGCTCTAGATGTTCTAAATTTTATTGTTGAAACAGAGAAGACCACCAGAAAACCTAGATTAACACTACATTATTTTTGTCAACCAAATTGCATTTTATTAGCAAATCTTTGGTTTATACTCTGTATAAACAACGTGAAGGCTATATTTTAGGAATGCTGAAAAAGTTATCTACTACATGGAGTATCTCCATTATGAGGGCCCAAAAGAAATTTTTCCTCAGATATCAATTTCAGAAAATATGAGTTCTCCAAATCATCTAGTATACCCATGAAGCTATGGACTACACAAATCTCAAAATTCATCAAGTTTCCAAATTTGGCTCTGGTTGCTAGTTAACTGAATCTAAGTTTAATAATTGTATATTACATACATTTTTCTGTATAATCCATTTTCCCTTGGTCTTAATTTACTCATTTTACCTATATATTTTTATTTTTTTAGAGTATATACTGTAAACTACTTCAAATCATTTTGGGGGATGAAGTGTCTTTTACCTAAATACATAGATGACTTTTCTTTTAACTTAAAGAGTCAGAGTCTCTAAAGAATTAACCATATAGTCAAGCACATAATACAGACCATAAAATATTTTAAATGTATATGGTCTCACATTACTTTTACAGAGCACAAAATAGTAGGAGCTAATGAATGTGAAAGGAAGACTATGGTGGGAAAACTCTAGAGAAGAGGTAGGAGCTAGGTGGAGCTCTGAATAATGAAGATAAAGAGGGTAGCAGGTAGACAACACGAGCAATAACAGGGTATCAGGATACAATGTAAAGGCAAATGGTTGAGATTAAGTGTTGTAAAGACAAAGTTGAATGGATAGAATGAAGTCATATAATATATAGTTCAAAGCCAAACTGAGCTTTAGTTTGATTCTTAAATGTAAAATAACATAGTAAAACAGGTTATAAATGTTTTGAAATATATAGGAGATACACACTATCATCTCAAACTTTTTGTTTAGTAGTTATTGGAGCCACAACTTTAAGAAATCTAATTGTAGGGTGGGTGTGGTGGCTCATGCCTGTAATCTCAGCACTTTGGGAGGCCGAGGCGGGTGGATCACCTATCAGGAGTTTGAGACTAGTCTGGCCAACACGGTGAAACCCCGTCTCTACTAAAAATACAAAAATTAGCTGGATGTGGTAGCAGGTGCCTGTAATCCCAGCTACTCGGGAGACTGAGGCAGGAGAATCACTTGAACCCGGAAGGCAGAGGTTGCAGAGGAGCCAAGATCGTGCCATTGTACTCCAGCCTAGGCAACAATAGCGAAACTCTGTTTCAAAAAAAAATATCTAATTGTAAACTTTTATACGCAGAAGGGGTCTTAAGAGAAACTATATGATATAACTTAATTTGAGATTAAAAAACACAGGAATACAGAAAAATGTATAGTATTTCAAATGATATACAAAGCTTATAATCCTTAAAATCCCAACCTACTGACCACCTGGGTTGATTTGAGTTAATGTGAATTACTTTTAGGTCTTCTTTCTGCAATATATACACCTAACCAAAGCCAAGGAGAGTCTAAACACACTCCCAAGGTGTGGGTTGGGCAGAGGGAAAGAAGGTGGCGATTCCTTCACTTACAAGAATAACTCAAAATGAAAAACCAGCATTTACTATGTTCTAAGTCCAATGTTGAGTCACTGAAGATAGCAACAACAAAGCTAATCACAGAAAATCAGACTATAACACTAAAAGCTCAAGACAATGAAAAAGGAAATTCATTAAATGTGTAGAAATACTTAAAATCACTGTCAACATAATTCAGCATTTCCATTTACCTAATACTTTCTAAAAGATATATTCTTCCGTAATTCATAAAACATTTATGAAATGATCCACCTGCCAAGATTGTTTTTAAAATGATATATGTAGGCCTTAAACTTAACATTCTGGTTGTCTAACAAAAGTTTTCAGAAGAGAGCTTATTTCTATCTAGAGCTATCTCCCTTGACTTTATTTCATGAAGAAAACTAAAAAATAATAGGACAGAGAAACTGAGAAAGATATTAAAAAACAAAAAAACCCAAAATATTTGTGCAGATGTGATACAAAATCTTAAAAATGAAACTTTCTAATATGTGTGAACATTTAAACCCAGCACATGTTTTTGGAAAATCTTAATTAGTTATTTCCTTATGAAATATAAGAATTTAGGCCAGCACAGTGGCTCATGCCTGTAATACCAGCACTTTGGGAGGCCGAGGCAGGTGGATCACCTGAAGTCAGGAGTTCAAGACTAGCCTGGCCAACATTGTGAAACCCCGTCTCTACTAAAAATACAAAAAAAAAAAAAAAATTAGCACAGCGTGGTGGCACGTGCACATAATTCCAGCTATTCAGGAGGCGGAGACAGGAAAATTGCTTGAACCTGGGAGGCGGAGGTTGCAGTGAGTCGAGATCGCACCACTGCACTCCAGCTTGGGTGACAGAGCAAGACTCCATTTCAGGGAGGAAAAAATATATATAAATATATATATTCATATATATATTCATATATATATTTGAATTTAGAAGCTGAGTGGATAGAATCAAGTCAAGTAATATATAATTCAAAGCCAAATTGAGCTTTAGTTTCTCAAACTTGCTTAAGCATGTCACACAAATATACGTTGGTCTTATGATGATAGTGCATAAATTACAAATGCTCAACATATGACAACGACTACGCAAGTGGCAACAGGACAGATTCAAGGTTAGAACCAGGTAAGGATAAACACTAGTTAGATGAATAAGGTCAAGAAGTGACAAGGTCTGTGTGAAATCAAAGAGTTAGGCTGGCAGCAATATTCAAACACTGAGTTCAGGGTAAATATCTTGACAACCTGCAGCAAGCAAAAGAAATCATGATTAAGTAGGCAGTAATATCAAAACTGAGAGAAAGAGGCTAAATGACAAAAGCTCAGGACAGCCAAGAATCCAGATGGCACAGAACACCAAAAACACTGCAACACTGAACTTAACACTATTTCTTACCTCAAACAGTTCCTCAAAATGTTAGGGTGGTGGGAGGATATGGAATTTGATAATGAGAAAGACAGAGATGTACAGATGTTACTGACCTTTCTCTTTCCCAGTGAATACATTATTTGTTCCAAAGATAATATCAAAAATAAATTGTTGCAAAAATATGGTATACATAAATATTGATACTTACATAAACAAAAGAAGGTATGAAGTAAATCTTAAATGACTCAATTTTACCTCTATACTAAGAAATTTGAAACAACTTAGTTTTTAAATAAAGGAAGATCTACATTATCTGAATTTTATTTTTCATTTTCATAGACTATATAAAATAAGAGAAAGAACTTCTCTTGACCAGATGAAAACCAAAGTGATACCTGTGAAAGAAGGGAAGGATAGAAAAGACACTTTATAGCCTTCAAAATAAAAAAAATCAAATTTGACAAATATTTCATGTATCTGTTTCACTTACCACTTATTACTCCACAAGCAAAATGTTTTTCTACTTATTTCTATTAATAGCATATCTTTGCACTCACTACTTCATTCAGGAATCCTCAAACTCCTGACTTTCTGAAATTCTGAATGACTAATCTTGGACTGATAATTTTAAAGCAATATTCAAATTCCCACACAGACTGCCACACGAAGTTTTTCTCCTGCTCTTTAAAATTGTGATGTTGTAGTTAAAGGATAGAGTGTCCTACAGGGTGTGTCAAAGAGACTAGAGAAGTTGGTACTACGTGATTAATTAATAAATTTTATAAAACAGTAAAGAATACATTCGAATCAAGCAGACTTGTCTAAATCTTACTTTTACTCCCTTAATGACTGTAAACTTGTAAATTAGGCAATATACTGTAAAACAGCAGTTGTGCAAGTGTGGTCCATAGGATCTATGAGAATCTCCAAGACTCTTAGAGGGTCTGTGAGGTCAAAATTATTTTTAAACAACTAAGATGGTTATTTGCCTGTTTCACTGTGTTGACACTTGCACTGATGACACAAAAGCAATAGTGGGTAAACCTGCTAGTTTCTTAACATCAATCAAGGCCATGACACCAATCTTTACTAGCTAGTAGTTATATTCTTCTCTGCATGCACTCACAGTCTTGTATTTAAAAACAACAGAGAAAAAGAAAAACCCAGTTTCCTTCATGAAGCAGTAAAAAACATCATTTTTAAAAATTTTCAATCTTATTGAAAATAGTGAGCACTGCCAGGTGCAGTCACTCATGCCTGTAATGCTAGCGCTTTAGGAGGCTGAGACGAAAGGACTGCTTGAGTCAGGAGTTCAAGACCAACCTGGCCAACAGAGTGAGATTTCATCTCTATAAAAAAAAAAAGAAAGAAAGAAACACAGAAAAGAAAAAAAAATTTCAATCTTGAGTATATGACTTTGATATTTTGTGTGACAATACAGAAAGCACTTCCACTACATACCAAAGTACAGTAGCTGTCTCAAGAAAAATACTTGTGCAAATTGCAAATGGTAGCTAACTTTTTTTCATAGAATACCATTTTTTCTTAAGGCATACTTATAATTATTCACTTATTTGGCAGACATTTTCTCAAAAACGAATGACGTGAGACTGTCATTTCAAGAAAAACAATTTAAATTATTTTTCATCAATAAAATTCAAACTTTCAAGCAAAATTAGAATTTTGGAGATCTTATATCTGACACGTGACAGCGTCCCAGTTTTTGACTTTTCTGAGAACACTGATGCTGTTAGAAAATGTGATTTTTTTTTTTTTTTTTTTGAGATGGAGTCTTGCTCTGTCACCAGGCTGGAGTGCAGTGGTGCAATCTCAGCTCACTGCAACCTCTGCCTCGCAGGTTCAAGTGATTCTCCTGCCTCAGCCTGACAAGTAGCTGGGACTACAGGAATGTGACACCACGCCCAGCTAATTTTTGTATTTTTAGTAGAGATGGGGTTTCACTATGTTGGCCAGGATGGTTTTGATCTCTTGACCTGGTGATCCACCCATCTCACCCTCCCAAACTGCTGGGATACAGGTGTGGGCCATTGCACCTGGCTGAAAATGTGATTTTTAAAAATATTGTAGAATAAAAGAAACCAGTATTTTCATATGACCAATATTATAAAAATCATACATGGTTTTGATAAATTCAAAGTGCACAATAAGCCAGCGAGTTTTAATCTAACAAAGTTCAGAAAGTTCACTGGTAATTGTTTCAGATTCCACATTGCAACCAACCTTTAAGAAACTACCACTTGTGGAGTTTAGGAATGGTTTCAAAAAAGATTATCCACAATTATCTGAAAGCACTATGAAAGTACTTTTTGTTTTTTTATCCTCATATCAAAGTGACACTAAATTTCTTTAGAGACTTCAACCAAATAATCTATCACAATAGACTGAATATTACAACAGATATGACGGGCATGGTGGCTGGCGCCTGTAGTCCCAGCTACTCAGGAGGCTAAGGCAGAATGGTTAAGCCCAGGAGTTCAAGCCTAAAGTGCATTATGATTGTACCTGTGAGCAGCCACTGCACTCCAGCCTGGGCAACGTAATGAGACCTCATCTCTAAAATAAAAGTTAAATTAAATTAATAAAGAAGATATGAGAGTTATCTTTTATTAGGCCAGATGTTAAAGATATTTATAAAAATGTAAAACAATGCCACTCTCTTACAAGTTTCTTCTTTTGGAAAATAGTTATTTTTTATAAAAGCATGTTAACATGCAATGGTTTGTCATTTTTTTAAATGAATAAATATGTAAATGTTTTTAAAATTTTCTTTAAACTTTTAATTTTCTTTACACTATAATTTGTAATATGGTAAATATTGATAGATATAACTCTCAGAAACAAAAAACTTTTGAGTTCTCAATAATTTTTAACAGTGAAAAAGAGACCTAAGATCAAAAGAATTTAAAACTATTGCTCTAATAATCCCTGATGCTCAAATTTTCCTATCAAATGGGGGGGGTGACAGCATAAGGATAGAAGATGAGGGTTAAAAAAGGGCTAACGGGCTGGGTGCAGTGGCTCAAGCCTAATCTCAGCACTTTGGGAGGCCGAGGTGGGCGGATCACGAGGTCAGGAGATCAAGACCATCCTGGCTAACACGGTGAAACCCCGTTTCTACTAAAAAATACAAAAAACTAGCCGGGCGAGGTGGCACATGCTACTCGGGAGGCTGAGGCAGGAGAATGCTGTAAACCTGGGAGGCGGAGCTTGCAGTGAGCTGAGATCTGGCCACTGCGCTCCAGCCTGGGCAGCAGAGCGAGACTCCGTCTCAAAAAAAAAGAAAAAAAAAAAAAAAAAAAGGCCTAACAGTTAACGGTTAACTATGTAACTAAGTGCTGTGCTAAATGTTGATGCAGATTACTTCATTTATTCCTTACAAGCTGGGTACCTACCTCCTCACAGAATCATTCAGAGGATTAAATAAAACAATGCTTGTGAGGCACTTGGCACACTCCATCTATGTATACAATTTAAATACTCAATAAAGGGTAGCTAACGTGCCAATTACTGTTGCTACCATAAAACTATGTGCTATCCTACTTACAACACATATCCAACTAGTTAGAGGTCTGATTCCATCCAAGACTAAATTATTAATGGCCAGCATTAATGCAGCCACGCATGAAAGTTATCACCTCATAGACTTTTAACATTTATGAACACCTTGTGAAAAGCCTTTGGTTTGGCAAATTTGGAAGATATATACTAAACCAAACCAACCAATGGTTAACAAGACTTTGCTGCTCATCAATTTTGTAGTGATCAAGTCACTTCGTATCAGAATGAGCTGTTATCAAGTGTCAAAACAAAGGCCTCTCACAATTCAGAACCAGTAAAGGGCCAATGTTGTTGCCTCTATATGTAGATAATACATGATGTAGACCTTTTCTAATTAATGCTCCATAATATGCACTAATTACCATACTATGATGGATCAGTGGGAAACTAGTGGTACACTGGACAACCGTGCCTTTACTTTCATATAAGAGTAATACATTGATTCACATACTTATAGTTATACTACCTTTCCACAAGCTATATGGAGCCTCCATATTCCACTAAAATATCATTATTCTTTACAGGGATTAACTAACATAAGTGTATCTTATACTACTTCCCCATTAATTCTCCCAAAATCGGCGTATGAAAGCAATGTTACAACGTCAGCCCCACCCTTACAAGAAAAATTGAACTTTCAAGAGTATCCTTACTGCAAAATATACAGGTTGATCATCCCTAATCTGAAAATTCAAAATCTGAAATGCTCCAAAATCCAAAATTTTTTTTTTAATTTTTACTTCTTTGTAGACATAGGGTCTCACTATGTTGCTTAGGCTGGTCTTGAACTCCTGGGCTCAAGCGAACCTCTGAACCTCTCGCTTCAGCCTCCCAAATTGCTGTGATTACAGGCATGAGCCACTGCACCCAGCCAAAGATCTGAAATTTTTTGAGCACTGACATAATGCCACAAGTGAAAAATTCTACATTTGACCTCATGTGACAGATCAGTCAAAACTTTGTTTTCATGCACGAAACTACTAAAAAAAATTGCATAAAACTACCTTCAGACTATGTGTATAAGGTGTATATAAAATATAAGTAAATCACATGTGGGTCCCATCCCCAAGTTATCTTTATGTATACGCAAATAATCCAAAACCTGAAAAAATCCTAAACCCAAACACTTCTGGTGCCGAACATTTTAGATCAGAAATATTCCACCTATAGTAGAAACATGAGTGTGTGAGTGTGTGTGTGTGTATGTTTGTGTGTATGCATAGTATATGTAAGTATAAATGTGAATATATGTATTGTATGTATGTGTATACACACGCATATGCTGGTTTATAGATAAAAATGAGAACCAGGGGATGTTCTTGTCAGCACCACCTTCATAAATATATATAACAAAAAGATCTGCACAAAAGTGACAACCTAAAGGTGTCCAGATAAAGAAAAATATCTGCTTACTGAAAAATTCAGAATGCATAAGGGATATCTGCTTTTTAAGGCCACTGCTGAAAACATGAGTTTCAAACTATTCAAAAGGAATCCATGAAGTAAAATACTAAAAATATGTATCTATGCATCCTAAATTCAAAACTGTTTAAGACACCAATGGCAGAGACCGGCAGCAGTGGCTTAAGCC
>NW_012109452.1:1030169-1053151 GCF_000951045.1 Mandrillus leucophaeus | reverse complement strand
GAACTTTCAAGAGTATCCTTACTGCAAAATATACAGGTTGATCATCCCTAATCTGAAAATTCAAAATCTGAAATGCTCCAAAATCCAAAATTTTTTTTTTAATTTTTACTTCTTTGTAGACATAGGGTCTCACTATGTTGCTTAGGCTGGTCTTGAACTCCTGGGCTCAAGCGAACCTCTGAACCTCTCGCTTCAGCCTCCCAAATTGCTGTGATTACAGGCATGAGCCACTGCACCCAGCCAAAGATCTGAAATTTTTTGAGCACTGACATAATGCCACAAGTGAAAAATTCTACATTTGACCTCATGTGACAGATCAGTCAAAACTTTGTTTTCATGCACGAAACTACTAAAAAAAATTGCATAAAACTACCTTCAGACTATGTGTATAAGGTGTATATAAAATATAAGTAAATCACATGTGGGTCCCATCCCCAAGTTATCTTTATGTATACGCAAATAATCCAAAACCTGAAAAAATCCTAAACCCAAACACTTCTGGTGCCGAACATTTTAGATCAGAAATATTCCACCTATAGTAGAAACATGAGTGTGTGAGTGTGTGTGTGTGTATGTTTGTGTGTATGCATAGTATATGTAAGTATAAATGTGAATATATGTATTGTATGTATGTGTATACACACGCATATGCTGGTTTATAGATAAAAATGAGAACCAGGGGATGTTCTTGTCAGCACCACCTTCATAAATATATATAACAAAAAGATCTGCACAAAAGTGACAACCTAAAGGTGTCCAGATAAAGAAAAATATCTGCTTACTGAAAAATTCAGAATGCATAAGGGATATCTGCTTTTTAAGGCCACTGCTGAAAACATGAGTTTCAAACTATTCAAAAGGAATCCATGAAGTAAAATACTAAAAATATGTATCTATGCATCCTAAATTCAAAACTGTTTAAGACACCAATGGCAGAGACCGGCAGCAGTGGCTTAAGCCGTCACCGAGCACTTTGGGAAGTCGAGGCAGGGGGATCACCTGAGATCAGGAGTTCATGGCCAGCCTGGCCAACATGGAGAAACCTCATCTCTACTAAAAACACAAAAAAATGCCAGGCATGGGGGCCCATGCCTGTAATCTCAGCTACTGGGGAGGCTGAGACAAGAGAATCGCTTCAACCCCCAGGGGTAGGTTGCAGTGAGGTCACGCCACTGCACTCTAGCCTGAGTGACAGAGCGAGACTCTGTCTCAAAAAAAAAAAAAAGATACCAATGACAGACATTTCTTCTTCGTCTTCCTCTTCTGCACTTCTACCTCAGTGAGACAAAATTAGCTGGACTAACCTCTTTGAATTTCAAGTGCCTTGCACTGAAGGTACTCAATAAATGCAGTGGCTCACGCCTGTAATCCCACACTTTGGGAGGCTGCGGCACGCAGATCACGGGGTCAAGAGATTGAGACCATCCTGGCCAACAGAGTGAAACCCCGTCTCTACTAACAATACAAAAATCAGCTGGGCGTGGTGGTGAGCGCCTGTAGTCCCAGCTACTCGGGAGGCTGAGGCAGGAGAATAGCTTGAACCCAGGAGGCAGAGGTTGCAGTGCGCCAAGATAGAGCCACTGCACTCCAGCCTGGCAACAGAGCAAGACTCCGTCTCAAACAAACAAAAACCACACACACACACACACACACAAACACACACACAAACACACATTTCAAACTGTCCAATATTTCTCAACGTGATCCCAAAACTTCTTGAATGTAAAATATTACTTAGATCAACTCTAATAATTTACATATTTAGCTAAACTTTTCAGTCACTAGACCAACTTAGCTTCTAAGTGTTACTCCAACTTTTCCTAGTAAAAAATGTCACCACCATTAAAATAAATACAAAACTTTAGAAATCTATGAAAGACTTATTGGTATAGTATAGAAATGATGTGCATTGCATATGACAATGTGTTTTACAGAATAAAAGGAAATATAGCATATATCTGTCAAAAAAGTCTACTACATGGACATTTGATATCATTACCAAAAATAATTTTTATGGTAAATAGCAAGTGGATTTCCCTTGTTTGACCTAGAATTCACTATTTACCATTAGTCCACAATCTTGGCAATCAAAAGGAAATGATGCCTTCCTTGAGACTCTTTCAATTTTATTTAAAAAACAAAAACAGCTAAAATAAATACAGAGCAAGAAAAGGTTCCATGATAAACCTACTCAGTTTGCTTAAATCTGACCCTTAATTCAGTTCCAACCTAAAGGGTTCAGCCAAATCCTCAACCCACTGTCCATAGACACAACCATAGAGAGTTGGAACTTTTACTTTATATACCACAACCTATAACATCAAGTACACATGAAGCTGGACATCCTGGCTTTAGATGACAAAAGAACAAGAATGGGTATGAGAGTTATTATTACACTTAACAATATAAACATTTTTATTTTCATAAAAATCCCTACTTTCTTAAAGCAAAAATATATCAAATACTATACCCAGAACAAAGTAATCTGAACTTAATCAAAATTAAAGGATGGAAATATCAGTGAAGATTTCTTATTACTAAGACTCCTAAAACTGGTTCAATTATAAATAATAACACTAAATATACAGTAACCAAGTTTCCGAAATCATCTCTCAGTTGTTTCACATTTTCATATAAAAAAGTCAACATACAAACCACAGGTTTATCTACACAGTTCTTGGCAATGTAAATTCGAGGTATAAAATTGGAAGATATTTTTCCTCTTATTGATCATTCCAAGTACTACAATCCATTGTTACATATAATTTTACAGGAAAATCATCAAAATTCTAAAATTATAAACATGTCTCAGGACAACATAAACAGAACAAGAAAACAGATATTTATACGAGCTGTCAGCCCTTTTTCTGCCATCTGTATATGGCTACTTTCCTGGGTATTAGTTCCTTTTACAGAAGGTAGGCAGAAGGAACGGAAATACTTTGATGCCTTTGGTTTGGAGAAGAAAATTACTGTCTAGATTATTTGAATAAATGAAATAGCCAAGACACTCTATTTAATCCCTTACCTTGGACTGTTGAAAAGCAATGATGTAAATGATGTAAGTTGAAATCCACCTTTTCTAATTTTATTATACATTTTAGACGATATTTTACTTAAGATTTTAAAGGTCTAAATATTCAACTTAAATACATGTGGGCATATATAATCAGCAATCAGAGTTTAAAAGGTAAGCCATAGTATTATGAGAAACCATTTGTGCTATGTTCACTAAGGATATTGACTTTTTTAAAACTAATATTCAATAAGAGTAACTTTAAAAAGTTTATGATTCGGCCGGGCGCCGTGGCTCAAGCCTGTAATCCCAGCACTTTGCGAGGCCGACACGCGTGGATCACGAGGTCAGGAGATCGGGAGCATCCTGGCTAACACAGTGAAACCCCGTGCCCGGTGGCGGGCGCCTGTAGTCCCAGCTACTCGGGAGGCTGAGGCAGGAGAATGGCGTAAACCCAGGAGGCGGAGCTTGCAGTGAGCCGAGATCGCGCCATTGCACTCCAGCCTGGGGGACAGAGCAAGACTCCGTCTCAAAAAAAAAAAAAAAATACAAAAAAACTAGCCGGGCGAGGTGGCGGGCGCCTGTAGCCCCAGCTACTTGGGAGGCTGAGGCAGTAGAATGGCGTGAACCCGGGAGGCGGAGCTTGCAGTGAGCTGAGATCCAGCCACTGCACTCCAGCCTGGGCAACACAGCGAGACTTCGTCTCAAAAAAAAAAAAAAAAAAAAAAAAAAAGTTCATGATTCAAAAGATCAAATTACAAAGACAGGAAAAAAGAGTAACATTTATTCAATGTAAATAAGCCCGTATGTTCAATAAATAATAAAACCACAAAGGTGAAAATTACGGTAATGAACTTCAAGTAGCTCAATATTAAGTACAATAATAAAACTGTCACTGTGGTATACAGATGAACTTCATTATCCATTACTGGACATTTATTCAAGGAGTTATCCCTGCGGGGGGTGGGGGGCTAAAGAATATATTTTTCTGGAAAGCTCATTATGTAATAAATATGTTTACTCGCAATATGAGGTGCTTTAGAAAACGGTACACTTATCTGCAAAGTTAGCAAATTTATTCTTTGCACTTTGTATTTTTAGCATTATGTCATTATGAGTACTTATACTTTTGGATAAGGCTCTTTTATTACTACTTAGAAAATGTTACCAAGATTGACAAATATTTAAGTCAAATAATATTTTAAATAAAGAGAAAAAACTACTTAGTATGATAGGATGCAACAGGTACATAGAAACTAAATTAAGATAAATTGAAAATTAGGAAAACTAAAATTGCAGAGGTTGTTTTAATAACTAGTAACATTGAATAAATAAGGTAATATGAAATCTTAACATGATATTAAACAATTTTTAATAGAAATAAAAAGCCAGTTGTTCAGGTAGCATTAAAAAAAATATATGCGTAAGGCACAAAACAGTGCTCAAGTAAGATTTTCCTCAGAACATAAATAAGACTTCTAAAATCTGTTATATGCTTAAGTTTTAAATAGCTAAGAAAAACTGTCAAATAGATTTATCAAAATCTCTAAAGTACACTTCTTTAAAATCCAAACCAAAAAATTTTTAAAGCAAATTAAAATGTAACACTAGAACTTTGTAATCTAATTAGGCTTGTTTAAACTGAACCACTAAAAAGTCATGTGGCCACTTGTAATTACTAAACTCCCTTGATGAAAGTTTATACTACTATTTCTAAGTAGATAATTTTACCACACATTTTTAAGGAAACTCACTAATAGTAACAAAGTAAAAAATAAAAAAAAAAGAGAAAAGAATAAAAATTAACCACAATTCAACTTAGACAACAGCTTTTAGGAAAGGGGAAAAAGAGTACATTGGCAGGTGTCTGCAAGGAGGTAGGTAATACAATGGAATCAGTTTTCATTCTGCAGAACCACCACGAGACTTGCTGCAATGTCAGCTCCAAGCACACACTGAGGGACTCCAGAAAATACTCATTGATCATGCAGCACTTTATAATGCGCATAGGCTTTTTTCTCCTGCTAACCCCGCCTAGCTTCCCTTTGCAGCTTCTTCTCTCAAGTCCTCTCCCCACAGTAAAATAATCTTCCTGAAGATGTGAAATAGTTAATAAATCATCTCAACAGTCTAAGTATTAGGAATACCACTCACCACCATGAAGCCTCTTTATCTGAATTACCCAGTTTTTATTTAATGAGGAAAAAAAAAGAAAAACCCTACACAATCCCACAGATAAGAATATGAGATCTAAATACCTATACCTATAAATACAAATTTCTGATAGTATACTACACTCAATGCCAAAAGCAATTATAGTTTCACTTTGACATGTATTTCCTTGGACTGATTTATACTCAAATAAGATCTTATAAAATTTTTACACCCAGAAAAGAGAAAATATAATTTAAAATGTTCATGATTCAAATTATAGAAATTTTGTATAGATGGCTCTCTAGCATCAGTGCCCTAAATTTCAGGGTTTTAATATTTTTAATGTAATAATTTGTTTTATAATAATCAGTCACATGAAAAATCTAGGACCAGTGTACCAGCTAAATGAAGCAATCAGATTGATATAAACATGCTTAGTTTAAAGCTAAAATAACCAGCTGTTTTTAATAGTTAACTGCAGCAAAGCTTTAGGCTTAGATATGTAAATGAATTCTAAGACATATGATACTAAACCTTACTCAAAGCTGCTTTGCAGACCCCACCTTCTAATGAGTTAATCTAAAGGTCACCACCAGCACAAGGCTTTTTATTAAGTCTGAGTCTCCCCTTTTTCCCTAGCAAATATACATCTACAATTTATGAAACATGAAGTTTAAACAAAATAATTATAGACGTCTATAGTAATCATGTGAACCAGTCTGAAACATTCTCACACGGAATAGGTCTGACCGTGTCTTGCTTTTATGCTCTGCCTCTCTTTGCTCTCTCCTCTAATCTATTCATCTGTAAAATAATTCCGGCAGATAAGATTTCTTTGTTCAGATTTCAACTTTCATTTCACTTACAAACCTAGCCCTACCTCAAGAATGTCTTCTAGAACATATGCTTCCATTTCAGCCGCTGTCTCCACCATGTTTTATCAAACTGCCATGTTTCTTACTGCACTATGATTAGATCATTGCCAGCAGGAACACTCCTCTGTGTCAGCAAGGGAACAGGAAATGGAATGTTCTATTACATGCCTAAAGCAGCTTAGCTGTTCACTAGCCAGGCATCTACCAAAAGAGCAGGGGGTGACTCACTGTGTATTTTTTAAAGATACAGAAGCTCTATTCCAAAGCAAACTTCTGTCAAGTAATTTTAACAGACAAAATAAAGTCTATTATTTTACCACTTCAATTTTTAAAATCCTAAAATTTCAAAAAAGAAATAACAACATATTTTTTAAAAAGCTATTTAACACGTCTGGCTTCCTGGTTGAACAAAAGAGGTTGAAGTGGGTTACGCAGCAATTTATCCTTAGTAAAGCCTTGTAGTGAGATTAATGGCTGTATTAAAGACGCAAAGAAGGAGCCAAGTTAGAAATTTGCAACATCAGGCAAATGTATTATATAACATACATATTATAGTTGACTTCAGGGTTTCAAAAATAATTATCCTAATGTAGATTTTTTTAATAGTAAACTGGTTTTTATAAACTACTCTGTTTGTAAATACCTACAAGAACCAGGTTAACATTCAACTGATTTACAGTTCATGAAGCAAGCTATTAACATTTGATATATGCATTTTCTAGTAGTGCCTTTAACTTCATTTACTAACCAAAGAAATGGCCTGTTTTTTTCTTATAATAAATACTCTAAGAGACTAAAATATTCTAGATAAATGAAATATATAGATACTAAATCTGGATCAACAAACAGCAAATAAAGTGAGTAACTGACAGTGGAGCCAATCTGTATCATATTCATTCCTGTAAGTGATCTTCCATTTAGTAAAACTTGTTAGATTGTCAAATTTCTTCCTTATACAACCTTGAATACGAAAAATACACTGAAAAAAAGGAACAATGGGCTGGGCACAGTGGTTCACATCTGTAATCCCAGCACTCTGGGGGGCTGAGGCGGGCAGATCATTTGAGGCCAGGAGTTCCATCGAGACCAGCCTGGCCAACATGGTGAAGCCCCATTTCTACTAAAAACACAAAAATTAGCTGGGCGTGGTAGTGCATGCCTGTAATCCCAGTCACTCAGGTGGCTGCACGAGAATCACTTGAACCTGGGAGGTGGACGTTACAGTTGTGCCACTGGCACCCCAGCCTGGGCAACAGAGCAAGACTGTCTCTAAAAATAAAAAGGAACAATGTTTTATGCTCTAAACTGAGAAAAGCGATGCGATGATGTGCATGACATTGCCGGTATTATATCCTCAAAGTGATGTCATGTTTTAGTGGAGATTTTGGAGTACTCTTTGGCCTCAATTTATTAATCATAAAATGGGATAATATTCATTCAACTTGAAATATCAGAAACTGCTCTAGGTGCAGTCAACTAGACAGATACGGTTTATTAACAGTTTATATGAAGATTAAACGATATCAAGTACCTACTACATGGTTTCTGGTATTTAGGAAATGCCCATAGTGCATCAAGCAATATATGAGTTCTTTTCTTAAAAAAAAAAGTATTATTTAATCCTCATAACAACCCAGCTATATCATAATTTTTAAACTACATTTTGCTTACTATGTGCCATTTTAAGTGCTTGTTATATATTAATTCATTTAATTTTCACAATAATCCTAAAAGGTATTATTATCTCCGTTTTACATATGTGGAAATGGGACAAAAAGAGGTTAAGCAACTTGCCCAATTATTTCAAGCTAAGCTAATTAAGTTGAAGAGCTAAGATCTGAATCCATGCAGTTTGCTCTAGACTGGAATCCATATCCAGAATCATCAACTATATTTCTTCCACGTGATAATCTCATTTTACGGACAAGGGAACCAAGTATCAGACAGGGCACACAGTTATACGGCAGAGTCAAATCCAGATGCAAACCCAGAACTGATTGCAAAGGCTATGCAGAATTAATGGCAAACAAATGACACTGTGTTTTACCTCATACCATACCTAGTGTTTACATTTAGCTATGGGTATGCCTGGCATTTGAAGGCTGCTCAAAGTAATTTCCATTGTTGAGACCTGGCTTCAAAAGAAACTACAAACTAGCTTTTGTTATTTCCTGCCTTCCAGGTCAATACTTTCTATGCTTCAAATAAACTGCTCAATCTTTAGACTTAAGACAAGTCATCAACAAAGTTTCCCTTTCTCAAATTTTCCTCCAATGTTATCAAGCAACGATATAGGTTTGAGTTCAAGGAACTGATGTTGGAACACTCTCCTTTTCCATAAGCCAAGAATAGGCCTTCTAAATCCTTTATCTGACAAGAAATGGGGGCCCCTAAGACTCAAGTTAATAAAACCATTCACTCTCCCCTTCTCTTCCATTCTAGGATCACGGGGTGCTTCTGTCTTTAACATCTACTGTTGTTTTTAACAATAAATACGTGATTATGGCTTTCTCACAGAATTATGGCTCTTTATCATTTATTATCTGTTTCCCTTACAGACTAGTAAAAAGCAGGCAACACTGTTGAAAGTAGGCAACACTATGGCCGGGTGCGGTGGCTCACGCCTGTAATCCCAGCACTCTGGGAGGCTGAGACGGGCAGAACACCTGAGGTCAGGAGTTGGAGACCAGTCTGACTAACATGATGAAACCCCGTCTCTACTAAAAATACAAAAACAACTAGCTGGGTGTAGTGGTGGGCGCCTGTAATCCTAACTACTTGGGGGGCTGAGGCAGGGGAATCACTTGAACCCAGGAGGCGGAGGTTGCAGTGAGCTGAGATCGCCACTGCACTCCAGCCTGGGTAACAGGACGAGACTCTGTCTCAAAAAAAAAGAAAAAAAGAAAGTAGGCAACACTTTATTCACCAATGCATATCTAGAGCCAGCACTCTCTGGCATAGAGCAGGCACTTACGCTTTTTTTTTTTTTTCCTTTCTTCTTTTTTTATTTTGAGGCGGAGTCTCGCTCTGTCGCCCAGGCTGGAGTGCAGTGGCACGATCTCGGCTCACTGTAACCTCCGCCTCCTAGGTTCAAGCAATTCTCCTGCCTCAGCTTCCCGAGTAGCTGGGACTACAGGCGCATGCCACTACGTCGGTCTTTTTGTATTTTCAGTAGAAATGGGGTTTCACCGTGTTAGCCAGGATGGTCTCGATCTCCTGACCTGGAGATCCGCCCGCCTCAGCCTCCAAAAGTGCTGGGATTACAGGCCTAAGTCACCGCGCCCGGCAGCATTTTTTGATTAAATGAACAAATGTATGAATAAGAGAACTGTCTGATATCCACTACAGTATCCCAATACTTTTTAAATTATTGCTACTAATAGTAATAATTTCTTTTTTTCCTTCTTTTTTTTTTGAGACAGAGTCTCGCACTGTCGCCTGGGCTGGAGTGCAGTGGTGCGATCCCGGCTCACTGCAACCTCCGCCTCTGGATTCAAGCGATTCTCCTGCCTCAGCCACCAGAGTAGCTGGGATTACAAGCGCCTGCCACCACGCCCAGCTAATTTCTTGTAATTTTAGTAGAGACGGGGTTTCACCATGTTGGCCAGGCTGGTCTTGAATTCCTGACCTCGTGATTCGTCCGCCTTGGCCTCCCAAAGTGCTGGGGTTACAGGCGAGAGCCACCGCTCCTGGCCCAATAGTAATAATTTCTTTTTTCTTTTTCTTTTTTTTTTTTTTGAGGCGGAGTCTCGTTCTGTCGCCCAGGCTGGAGTGCAGTGGTGTAATCTCGGCTCACTGCAACCTCCGACTCCTGGGCTCAAGTGATTCTCCTGCCTCAGCCTTCCGAGCAGCTGGGACTACAGGCGCAGGCCACAATTTCTAACAAAAGCATTTGTTCTTTTACTTTATCTTTAGGTCACTGAAATAAGATATTAGAAGTATTGAATATAAACAGAATCTAAATTTCACATTTTCTGTAATTATTTGTTACATAGGAAAATAATGTATCCCCTTTAATTCTGTTTTCCAGTCCTTTTCATCAATATGATTACCAATGTAATTTTATTTTTGAGACGGGGTCTCGCTTTGCACTCCAGGTTGGAGTACAGTGAGGCAATCTCCGCTCGGTGCAACCTCGGCCTCCCTGGTTCAAGTCATTCTCCTGTCTCAGCCTTTGGAGTAGCTGGGCATATAGGCGTCCACCACCACGCCTGGCTAATTTTTGTATTTTTAGTAGAGACAGGGTTTCATCATGTTGGCCAGGCTGGTCTCAAACTCCTGACCTCAAGTGATTGTGTGCCTCGGCCTCCCAAAGTGCTGGGATTACAGGTGTGACCCACTGCGCCCAGCCTCAACCTAATTTTATAGGCAAGAAAACTGTCTTCCCATTGGTCTAAAATGGATTTCAGTGGCACAAGACCTTTCATTATTTTGCCAATAGCAAAAGTATTAAAGTGTAAATAGCAATTAACATATTAAGCTATGCAAACAAATAAAAATAATTTAAAACAATAAAAGAAAATATTAACTGAAAATGAGATTCAAATATCCAAAATAAAGAGTGAAACCTCTCATGAAAAAGAAAGTAAAGGACAAAAAAGCTCAGTAAATTCCTAGATTGAATGAAAGAATCTTCCAAAATTGACAATTTTATTTAGGACCAGCATTGGTTTCCTTAAGAAGGAAAAAGAAAACCAAAACAAAAAAATATGTAGAAATGCGCTGACAAGCAAGCAACTCTGTTGTGCATGACTTAATACTTTGTTGTTTGTTCTCTTCACGTAAAACTTTAACAGAAAACTCCTTGTAAAGGAATTTCATTCCCATCAATTTTTTAATTTAGGGAATGGTGAGGCTTCAAAATCCACATATTCAAACAAAACAAGGACAGACAACTGGTAGTAGGAAACATTTAATGATTTTGCCCACTCACATAAACTACTAGAAAAAAACTAAAACAATCCTACCTCTTAAAATTATTGAATTTAATCACTACTTTATAGTATTACTCTTTTTCCCTTTTCTACTGTGTAAATTATAGTAAAGCATAAGTATGAAACCCAAGTGTGAAAGAGCCTAAACCAAGTATAAGTGAAAGATATTAAAAGACTTAAACAGAATTTAAGTTAAAAGGCTATACAATTTGGTAAGATTTCTGAAAGTCCATACATTATTCAACAACACATTCCCATTATTCTACCTTTTATTTCTCCTAAACTAATCATGCTATAAAATGACTGAGGAATCTAGATATATGTCTAATGTAGCACAAAATAAAGAATAAAAATATGCTTTTTATTACCATTATATTTTCTTTATTAACTATAATTTTTATGTAAAAGTAATACATGTACATGGAAAGCATTCACAGTTTAAAAGAGAAAAGTAAACCTACCTCTTACCAAGCCATCCTAAGAGGCACAACCAGTTATTGTAATCTTCCAGAAATAACCTACATATTTCAAGCCCATCTTAGGGTAACATTTTTATACAGATGGACACTATTATGCATACTTTTTGTATCCCCATTTTAATATTTAATACTCCATAATTGTTTCAGAATATACATAAAGATCTATCTTTGATTTTTGACAGCTGCTCAAATTTTCATTGTATAACTGCATAATGTATTTAACCAGTCCAGTAGGCATTTATGTTGTCTCTAATGTTCATAGTGCTGTATTTAAAATTTTAGATGCTACCCAATTAACTGCCTTCTAAAAAAGTTGAACTAATTTATACCGACAGTGAGACTGCTTGCTTCCCTACAAATATAGTGTTACTGACACAAGTCTATTAAAAATCCAGATCTGAAATCAATATTAGTTTTAAATCATGTATCCAGATTTATCCTTAGTTCTTCATTTCTACTTTTCAAGAATCACAAATCAAACTTATATCTCCTCTCATCTAACTTCAAAAAAAATTTAAAAATCTTTATCAAAAAAATCACATAAATTCATTCTCCGACAAATTAAGAACTTCAACTGTTTAAAAAAAAAAAAAAAAAAAAAAAAAAAAAAACTCAACCACAATGCAGAGTCTATATATATGCAGCTGAGATACAGCTGGAGAAGAGAGAGGAATGGGGAGTCCAATTATCTACCCTTTAAAAAAAAAAAATCTACTTCTGATAAAATACAAATTCTCTCCAATATTTAATGGGTTTTTTAACCTAGGAGTAAGTTGTGAAAAGATGCCTCTGCCAGAATTTAGTATTTTAAAAATCCAAAATTGTTTGGGAAATATTTGGGTATATTCTCACTAAATAAAATACTGCTGGATACATTTATTTCTTTGCCTTCTACATTTATGTTCAAATTACTCTTTTTAAAGCATGAAATTCTAAAGTAATCCATCATATTAAAAAAATCTAATGCACAAGAATACAGGGCCACACATAAACAATTTTTATGAACACAAAAAGCACTAAACAGGTTCTATCTCGGTTTCTTGGCATAGATTCCAGGTCTAATTTCGATGATTACATTTAAAAATAAGAATGATTAAGCCTTCACCAGAACTGCCAAAATAAGACAGTTGAACATGCTTCAAGAAATGTGGAAGACTATCTAAAGGATATATGTAAGAAAGGACTAAGTTAAAATACATAAAACTGTAACATTACAAATAAAATAATGCAACGCTGTATCCAGTAGTATATTCAAAATATAAGGAAGGATAGGGAGGGTATGTACTGTTTTGTAATATTCAAATAATTAAAGATTTTTTTTTTTTGCTTAAACATTGTTCTCAAGGCTCATACTATAAAAAGCTCCAGTACAATTTTTTTGTAAGATCATCATTAGCATTTTGATAATTCATTTATACAAACATTTACTGAGTGCTTACTAGGTGGCAGGGTTTATACTATAAACACTGGATAAAGAATGGCAAATAAAATTAGTCCACCTCCAAGAGGTTATAATCTAGAACTCAATCCTGATTCTTGATAATGTTTAATACTAAAAACTTCAATGATTTTGTTCTCTAATTGGTCCCCTTTCCATTCTTTTCTAATCCAACTAATAAATGAAATCTGAAATTCAACCTAGAAAAGTACAGAAGAGAATTATATTTAGATACAAAACGTTTCATCCAGATGTGTCCTATGTACAGAATGAAATACAAGCATAGTCTTGTCCCAACATAAGTAATGTACTAAACAAAGTAAGAAACAAAGCAATGCTGCCTCTTTTCACATCCCCAGTAATAGTTGTGTCTGTTGGACACTTGGATTTGTTGTCTCTACCCATGGTGGGTCACACCATGAATTCATCCTTTTTCCAGTATTTCACAATAGATTCTATGTACACAAAACTGATAAAATATTTATTGTTTACAATCAACCCTCCCATTTGTCTGAATTGTACATTTTCAAATAAAAATAAAAACAAGTGCATCCATAACAGAAATTATTTATTTCAATGTTTTTGATTTTAAGTAAGTTAAATCTATTGATGGTACAGCATTTTCAACCTCATCAGCAACACATTTGCCCTCCGCTCGAAAGCAAATATCTACCAACAGAAATACACCACACACACACACACACACACACACACACACACACACACACACAATGGGGGTCTAGGGGACCTGGGGATAAAAATGTAAATTACAAGAAAAAGCTTAAATCTAAAGACAATTTTCTTGAGTTACCAGTTTCTACCACTCTGGGGGAATGAAGAAACAGTTCCAAGTAACTCAAGATAGCAGCAAGGGCATGGAAAATAATCAGGAAGTAAAAACTACCCAAGTAACCATGGAATCTCATTGCTATCACTGGCTCTCCTCTGGTTCCTTAATGGTCTGGGGTCCCTGACAAGCTCCAATCAGTCTGGTCTCAAGATATCTGTTACCACTCTGCACTCTGCTATTTCCAGTCTAATCTATTCATAACAAACCTTAAATGGTTTGCCTGCAAGCAATTATTTAAAGATATAACTCTTGCAAGCAATTATTTAAAGTACCAAAAGACTGCCTGTGATATCATGAAATATACATTCGGTCTTTGGTCTTAAACCAGTTTCCTGGCATAAACTCCTAAAATCTTTGGAATCTTCAAAGTGGTTATGTGGCTTCCTCTATGCTAAGATTTGTCTGAAGACTGACAGGCCCTAAGTAGCTTCAGGATAACAGCTGGTTAGCAGAAAGGCAAGGGAAGATTAAATGGTTGGGATTTTCAGCCCCGCCTCCCATCCTCCAAAAAGGGGAGACTAAAAGTGAAATCGATCCCCAACGGCCAATGGTTTAATTAATCATGCCTATGTAATAAAGTCTCCATAAAAGTCCAAAAGGACAGGGTATGAAGGGCTTCCAGAGAGCAGAACACAGTGGAAGTTAGTGGAGGGTGGCACACCCAGAGGGCAGAATTTCCATGCCGCTTGTTCCATACCTTACCCTATGCATCTCTTCAGCTGTATCCTTTGTAATAACTTTTACAATAAAGTGGTAAACATAAGTGTTTCCCTGAGTTCTGTGACCCACTTAGTAAATTAATCAAACTCAAGAAGGGGATCATGAGAACCCTGATTTATAGTCAGTGGGACACACAATGGGTCCTCAGCAAAGATGAGAGGGCTAGGTATATAAGATCAGCCACATCTTTAGAAAGAAGGGGGGGGAAAGGCAATTTCTATTTCCACCTTCCTTCTTCTGGCTCTTCCAGGAGCCATACCTGCCTCTAGTAGTTGTAGGCACCTTGATCACATGACTTCTATCTTAAGGACAAACTAAGTTTCTAATCTTGGTCCTTAGTCCATCAGAGAAAATGTCATCTTATTTAAGAGGCACTGGAAGGAAGTAGGCCTCAGAATTTTGCAGTTTTTTGTACTTCCAAATTTTTCACAATAAACACTGAAATGTTTGTGACAGAGATAATCAAAAAACTCTTTTTAAAAAGAGTTTCCTGTCAAATTTCATGGAAAGGGTTCAGAAATTAACACTCAAAATCGAGCATGCAAGCCAGTCAAGAAAGAATTAGGCATCTTACACAAAAAGAGTCACATTTGTATTCTACGCAACTTTCTAATTTCCTACAATTAATCCCTGTGTCCTCTATTTCTACCTCAGACAATTTCCAAAAATCATGTGGCCCAGGAATATATTTACTTCATAAAGAGCAGTATTAAACAACTAGGTGGAGGCCACCACACATCTGCAATCCCCCCCACGGCTTTTTTTTTTTTTTTTTTTTGAGACAGAGTCTCACTCTGTTGCCCAGGCTAGAGTGCAGTGATATGATCTTGACTCCCTGAAACTTCCGCCTCCTGGGTTCAAGCAATTATCCTGCCTTGGCCTCCCAAGTAGCTGAGATTACAGGCGCTGGTCACCATGCCCAGCTAATTTTTGTGTTTTTAGTAGAGACACGATTTCACCATGTTGGCCAGGCTGGTCTCAAACTCCTAACCTCAAGTGATCTACCTGCCTTGGCCTTCCAAAGTGCTGGGATTACAAGCCACTGTGCCCAACCTTGCAATCTTTTTAACATTATAAATGTGATGCATCCACTTAGGGTTTTTAAGAAATTCAAAGGCTACAAAGGCACAAGATGGACCATAAGTCTTGCTACTCTCCTGCATCAAAATGGCAAAATACATGTTATATCATTAATAGACTTCTAGTACAGGTACCAGTTTAACTTTAATGCCACTTTGCTTTCATATCTTGATTCACCAAATTTTATATGCTTGTAATCTACTGACTGTCCACTGAAGAAATGAGCACTGACCCTTCATTTGTTGCCCTCCATCTCCTAATTTTATAGATTGTTATTTTTATATTATAAAGGTTTATAAGGCATTCTACTCCATAACTATAATTAAGCCCATTTTATATATTTTCTAGGTTGATTCTAAAATGGAAAATCAATAAAGTAACTTACAAAGTGATTATATAAATAGTAGTCACTAAAGGAAATGTAACTTTATGTTGTTTAGACATTACTAGTTGAAGAAATGTTCATGGATTCCAGACTAATAGAACTTGAATTTCCTTCTAACTTTCTTCAGTTCTTTTTGAAGGCCCAAGATTGCCACAGTAGCTATTTCTTCCCACTCACCCTCCCATCCCCGCACTACTACCATGTCCTCTACCTTGGGATTATTTTTTCATTGTGCTATTGTATCGCAATATGTTCATACAAAGTACATAGCTTTTTACCAGTATAGAAAATGCAATTGTTCTCACATGATAAAATAGTGGGGCTGGGTAGAGAAAACGTAGGTCAAAATCTACTGTCTCTCAAACAGTGAAGTCACTGTTTCACTGCCTTCAAGCATTCAGCATGACTGCTAAGAACTTATTTATTTGATTTTCCATATTTATTTCCCTCTCTCTGGCAATAATTTTGGGATCTTCTTATCCTTAAGAGTTCTAAAATTGTGGATCTTTTTTCATTCATTTTGGCTGTTACTAGATGGGCTCTTTCAATCTGAAAATTCATTACGTTTCTAAAGCTCAGGAAATTTTCTTCAATTATTTCTTTCATCATTCTCTCCTTCCCATGGTTCCTAATCTCTTGCTTTTAGAACTCATATTTATGGATGTGAAAAACTGTGATATATTTTCCATGCTTCTTTAATTTTCTCTCAAGTTTTTCCAGATTTTTTTCTCTCTTGATTTACATATGCAGACAGTTCCTCCTCTTAATTCCAAAATCAACAATTCAGTCTTGATTCATGTTAAAATTTTATTTATCTCATCAATTAAAATTTTTCTTTATAATTTTCAAAATCTTTTCTAGTTCTATGCCCCCTTTTTAATGCAGCTATGACTAAACATTACGTATTCTTAAATTTTAAATAAAATACCAATTACACTTTTCTTTGAAGTATTCTTCTGAATTATAGCTGAGGTTGGTTGTTCTTTTATTCATCTTAATCTTCTTTCATCCTCTTGATTCTCCTCAATTGTCTGATTATCCCTGTCTGTTTATATTTGCAAATGAAAGATTACTTTAGACTATATAGCGTTTAAGAGCTTTCCCTGAGGTTTTTGTTTTCCTAGGTGGCTTCTCCTTTAAATGGAAGAACAGTACAATTTAAGCAGGTAGGGCATGTGAATATGCAGGTACCCCAGAAAGGTACCTGGATAGGAAGTCAAGTTGGCTGGGAACAGACAAAACCGTTTTTCTCCTGAGGTAGTATAGTGCCTCCACTTCTCTCTCAGGTTCTAACGCCTGAGTAGATGCCCATACTAAATTGCTGGCCTACTTTCTTAAGAGAATGATTCTGAAACTTCAGGCCTAAGAGTGGGCATCATAGTTATTTAGGCTGGAGAAAGGGTAGAAGGGAAGCCCAACTGACCTAGCACTGTGGAAAAGAAGTCTTAAGAAAATTCTTGATTATTACCCAACTGCCCACTACTACTGATTTGTGTTTGTTGACTCCAAGTTTGGAGCCATTCCAAGGTTTCCCTGGGAAAACCTGAGCTTACCTCTGTTATCTTGGGTTCCAGTTTCCTCTGGGATTTTGCTGTCAATCCGATTCCATGAACTTTCTATCTTCTTCAAAATTTCTTGGTCCTCTGATGGTACCTGTAGTGGACTGTGAACTGTAATTTTACTGTTCAACATGTTTTCTCCCTAACCCCTTTTGCTAATAACATCATCCCTCTTTTTTATGGGGAATGTATTCATGTGCTTTGGGTAGAGGTAAGCCTTCCCAGCCACCACAGGAGTGGCCACATTACCTAGGTCTAGCTAGTATATCCCATTCCCATCTCCTTTGACTGACAGTCATCTTTGGCTCAAAATAAAGCTGATACAGAAAGAAACGCAGACCAAAAATGTTGAGACAGTAACAGGGTTGCAGTCATACTACTAACACTACTCAAGTTTAGATTCATCTATGCACCTAAGTTGCAGTTTCTTACCTCCCTCCCCACATACACCCAAGTACACATTAAAGTTATAGAGCTGATGAAGTCCTTTTGTGCCTCTTAAGGGTAGTTTGACTAATATAATAACATCTGTTCCCACTTTTCAGAATTATGACTTAATTCAATCTTTAAACAATATCAGTGGGACACTGAGAAGAAAATAAATTAAAGGAATGTACTAAATCCACCGTTTTTTTTTTAATTTCAGTCAATAACTATAAAATAAGCCTGAATAAATCGAGTTATACCTTTAAAATTTGTTAAACATACAATAAGGAAATAGCTAATAACTTTATTTAGTATATCTTATTATCTCTTTACTAGTTTTTTTCTAAGTCAGGATTCCAAAAGTTTCAGAAAGAAAAAGAAGGAAGACGGGAAGGTTGGTAATGATTTAAAATTTTTTCTTTTCTTTTTTCTGTTTTAATAGACACAGGGTCTCACCATGTTTCCCAGGCTGGTTTCGAACTCCCGAGCTCAAGCAATCCTCTTGCCTCAGCCTCCCAAAGTACTGGGATTACAGGTGTGAGCCACCACACCCAACTATAATTTAAAATTTTCTAGCAAATTATTATTTTTTAAAATTCTCTTATATATGACAGAAACCTCTCAAAGAAAAATTCTGTAGTTACTGTTGCGATTACTGGGGAAACAGTAGAGGAAAAGGCTAGTCAATAACTCCTCAATGGATAAAAAACAAAATCCAGTACTCCTTTTTCAGACAGGGTTTCACTCTGTCACCTAGACTGGAGTGCAGTGGTTCCATCATTGCCACTGTAACCTTAAATTCCTGGGCTTAAGCAATCCTCCTGCCTCAGCCTCCCAAGTAGCTAGGACTACTAGTACATGCCACCACACCCACCGAATTTTTAAATTTTTGTAGAGATGGGTTATTGCTATGTTGACGAGGCTAGTCTCAAACTCCCAGCCTCAAGCAATCCTTCTGTCGTGGCCTCCCAAAGGGCTGTCATTACAGGTGTGAGTCACTGCACCCAGCCTGAAATCCAGTACTCTTGAGCTAAGGTTCATATTGCATGGTTCACATCTCACATACCTACCCCTCAAAAACTCTATACCCCTCAATTGGCAAAATGTTGTATGATGTATTTAAGTAAATGTTGGAAAAGAATAGGTCTACATTTTTCATTACAATCTAACTAAAGTTCATGACCTAAAAAAGTAAAGAAAATTGATCCTGACTGGGAAAAAAAAAAAGATGACAACTTCATTCCAAAATATTACATAAGAACTAAATCCAGAATCCAGTAAAATGTCAAAATAAGTAATAAATTACCTCCAACACAGAAGGTAGTATAGTGTGCTAAATAATGTAGATTACCTCCATTCTTTAGAAAAACTCTGTTAAAAATAAATCATTATCCCTAAGGTAGATGAAGACAACAAGGTTAAGTAGTAACTGTCCCCAAATCACAGAGTATTAAAGCAGGATTCAAAAGCAACTTGCCCAACTTGATTTCAAACTCTTTCCATACCATGCTTTTTCCAGGAGAAATAGTGTAAGAAAAGAAATACAAAGGCATTGGGTTATTTCAGAATTAAATGTAACTTTCTTGAAGCACAGAAATTGTTAAGTATTCATATGCCTGTGGTTTAATGAAATTGGAATCTGGCCCTTCTTCCTACTTGCTCTCTGATCAAGGTTTTCAGAAAAACTTCTGCTTATGGTAGTGAGGTCAGGAAGACCTTAGTATTTAATTAAGATATATGAATCTTAACATTCTAGGTTGCCTAAGCCAATGAATGGGTACCCTGGCCAAGCAAAGCTGTTCTTCTGGGATCCCTAGGATACAAAACAAAACTGCTCATGCAGAGAAGACAAAAAGCTGCAATACCAAGCCTGTACAGTTTTTTATGTGTTAGCATAAAAGACAAAAGGATCTGGTGATTAAGCTAAAGTAGGTTAAGGACCTCCTCATATGAAAAAACATCTCACATACTAAGGCACATTCACAACTTAAATTATATTATAGTACTTCGATCTGGCCAAGAGAAGCCAGGTACTGAAGTTTGGGTTGCAGCGAGAAAGCTGGACTGAGTGGTAGAGAGGATCTTGGACTGTGAGGTGGGAATCTGGATGTAGAGTAAGGAAAGGAAGAAAAGGCACAAGTGAAAGGCGTCCATAAAGTGAGTTAAGAGATTCTAAAGGTCCTGAGATTTAGAAAACAGCATGATCAAATCTTTGCCTTCATACTTTTCATTTTATCTAGAACCCTAGTATTATCTGCTAAGCCTACAGCAGAGACACCATAGGCATATGGTTTGCTTTCACATTCCCAGAAAAGGACCTAAGAGTCAGAAAAGGATGTGCATTTCCCATAACCCTTATCTCTCCCTCTTTATTAACAGTATGATAAAGTAATACCAATTTTTAAGTTCTCAAGGAATTTAAGAACATATTCTATATAAATTCTAAAAAGTTAATAAATTCAGAATATAATCTGAAAAATGGCCTCTAATCCAAACAGCTATTATGTGAACTCTTTATTACAGAATCCCAACCCCTTATCTACTATCAGCTCCACCTAAAACAATTAACCAAAATGCACAATTGGAACAGAAAATATTTACTAGCAATCTATAAATTCAATTAGATAACTAAATTTAATAGAATTAGAAATTTAAAATAAGAGATTTTCCTAAATAAAAAACAAATAGCCAACCATCTTAGTAGTCAGAATTTTCATAAGGCTATTTTTATTCATACTTCAGTTTTAACAATTAATTTATGAAAATCCTTATAGGTCACAAACATTTTCACAAACATTAGGTCACCTAACCTCCCTCAAAAGAAAGTATTACCAGGCCCCTGTTATGGGAGACTGAGATACTTAGTTTTTACATGTCACACTCAACAGCATGAATTAAGAGGTGTAGGAGGGTCTAAAACAGCATTCTTCCCACCTCACATTTTGAGCACTTACTGTAAGAGGTCATCTACAAGGTATGTATTTTGATTTGATGTTTCAAAAATAGTGAAGAGTAACATACCCATTTATTCCACCTATGAAATCCATCCCAAGATCAATCCATGAATTTCCCCAAGACAGGGTTTAGGGAAACAAGATGAAATAAAACAGAGCAGTATTAACTAGCTACATTCAGGTAAAGTGTTTTGGAGTAAGGAGGTCTTCCACAATCCTCCTTACTCCATCATTTCTCTCTGGTTATTCTACTTGGGGATAGGTCACCATACACAAATTTGAGTAAGATGGTATTCATGCAGATCTGTAAAGAAGACCTAGAAGCAAGATGAAATGGCTAGTGAACTCTACAATGCATACAAAACATATTTCTTGAGCATAGAGAGGCCATAAAAGGATAGTAAGGAAGTAGTACAGTATGAGTTAAGAAAGCAGACTCTCATATGAGACTACCCATGCTGATATTCCATTTCCATCATTTACTGTGACCTTGAACAAGTTACTTATTCTTTGCCTTGATTTTTTCAACTATAAAATGTAGATACTATGTACCTCTTAGAATTGGGAAGATTAAATGATATGCAGCAGTGTAATACACATAAACCAATTAGAATTGTGGCTGGCACATAGTAAGCACTCACTAAACTATTATTAGGGTTAAAATTATTCAATGTGCTAGGTGTTGCAAACACCTTCAGGAAAGAGGTGATATATGATCTGGCCCTTTTATGGATAAAGTAGTCAGCAGAGAGGGATATCCAAAAAGAACAGATACGAACATGGCTTGAAAGTTGATGTTTGACCTAGCAGATCCTACACCACTACAAAATCACTAGTTTTTAAAATATGGTGCTGACGCACACAATAAAATGTCAGTTACAGAAACAAATTCCCATACCTTTAGTCTAGCAGTTTTACCTCTGGAATACATCTTACCACAATACAGAAACAATATAAAAGAGTCCACTTCAGTATTGTTTCTAACAGCAGAACTTTGGACACAACCAAAATTTCCATAAACTGGAAAGCAATTAAGTCCTGATACCTGACAAGAGAATACTCACAGCCATTTAAGGAGTAAGATAACTATATGTGTATTTAACATGAAAAGAATCTATGACGGACTATTAATTTAAAAAGAAAGTTTCAAACAATATTTTTATAATGATCTCATTTATGCAAAACAAAATTACATAGATACATCTGTATATGTGTGAAAATGCACAGAAAAAGGCATAGGATTACATACACTTAAAGTTTATATCTAGGGATATAAAAAATCTTCAACTCTTATTCTGTATCTTCCTCTACTGTTTAAATTTTCAGTTCACATTTACTATATGATTTAATAAAACTGGAAAAAGATAATGCAATTTTCCTCTAAGATTCCTCTAATATAAAAAAATTAAATGGATAAAAACGAAACATTACTCACAGTTTAACATTTGGTGAAAACTTTAGACAAGTTTGGTTTAAAGGATATCACCCCCTCAATAGAATTAAATTTATCTACATTGTATCTTAAAAGGATATTATCCCCTCAATAGAATTAAATTTATCTACATTGTAACTTATACAAGCTCTTCTTTTTTGACATTTTCTGAACAGCAACTATGTAAGTTTTAAATCACTCCTAGTTCATTTGAAATATAAAGTAACCAGTGAAACTTTGTTCTTTAAAGAACATTGTAAAGATAGTGCAAGAGAACTACAAAACAATCATAGTTTATAGGTCCTGCAATAATAATGTATAGAGATTTTCAAGTTCAAAGACAACCTAAGGACATCGTCAAATCAGTAAGAACACTATATAGATGCTGGCATTGCTTATATCTTCTTCATAAAAGTACTTCTTTACTAGAATCTGTAAGGGAGGGAAGGAGGAAAGAAAAAAAAATGTCAAGCCTGTTTAGAGGTTTAAGCAATAAAAGAAGAAAAACTGCTTCAAAAGATCACTGACGGCCAGGCTCAGTGGCTCAAGTCTGTAATCCCAGCACTTTGGGAGGCTGAGACAGGCGGATCACGAGGTCAGGAGATCGAGACCATCCCGGCTGACAAGGTGAAACCCCATCTCTACTAAAAATACAAAAAATTAGCCGGGCGAGGTGGCGG
>NW_012109452.1:978464-1029769 GCF_000951045.1 Mandrillus leucophaeus | reverse complement strand
CTTGAGCCCAGGATTTCGAGGTTGCAGTGAGCTATGATCACGCCATTGCCCTCCAGTCTAGGCAACACAGTGAGACCCTGTGCCTAAAAAAATTAGAATTTAAAAAAACACATATTAAGTGGAAAACATCTAAAATTTCTTTAACCATAAAACCCCACATTTGTTAAGTAGATGTGAGCTACTTAACAAACACAGGAAACTGCTTAGTACAAGCAACAAATTGTACTATTCAGGCCTTCAGCTTATATAAATTCAGTACTTATTCTCTTTTAATTTTTATTTTTGGAAATGGAATCTTGCTGTGCCACCCAGGCTGGCGTGCAGTGGCACAATCTCGGCTCACTGCAACCTCAGTCTCCCGGGTTCAAGCAATTCTCCTGCCTCAGCCTCCCAAGTAGCTGGGACTACAGGTGCATGCCGCTACACCTAGCTAAATTTTTTGTATTTTAGTAGAGACGGGGTTTCTCCATGTTCCCTAGGCTGGTCTTGAACTCCTGAGTTCAGGCAACCTGCCCACCTCAGCCTCCCAAAGTGCAAGGATTACAGACGTAAGCCACCATGCCCAGCCCAAATTCAATACTTATAAAGATGTATATACTGAGCAGATATTTGATTTACTGTTTTATTGTGGAAATACATAAAATCAAGGCATTATTCAAATAATGAGGAGAGACTATGAAACAGGTAAGTCAACTGATTAACTATTTGGAAATACAAGATTAAGTTCCTATTCCCCTCCATGAACCCATATAAATTTCAAATAAACGAATAAAATGTAAAAGTTAAGAGGCCCACTAGCCAACAGATGGAAGCAACCCAAACGGTCCATTAACTAATGAATGGGTAAATAAAATGTGATATATATACACAATGGAATATTTAAAAGGAAATCCGGTCACATGCTACCACATAAATGAACCTTGAGAACAGTATATTAACTAACATAAGACAGTCACAAAAAGACAAATACTATGATTCCACTTACATGAGATAGACAAATTCATAGAAACAGAAAATAGAATGGTAGCTGCCAGGGACTGAAGAGGAGACAAAAATGTGGAATTGTTTAATGGGTACAGAGTTTCAGTTCTGCAAGATGAAAAACTTGTGGAAACCTGTTCCATAATAATGTGAATATATTTAACACTAACGAACTATACACTTGAAAACAATTAAGACGGTAAATTTTATGTTGTTTACCACAATTTAAATTTTTTTAAGTTATTATTTTTACAAAGAGGTATGTATTAAATTACTTAAGCCACTTTTTAAAAAATTACTAACTATAAAAAGATCAAGTAAACCACTTACTCTAACTCCTTTCTAACATTTCAGTGGCAAATATGGTTAAAAACACAACATACAAGACTAAAAGGAAAAACGACTCAGATAAACTGAATCTGTAAAATGTGTATCTTTACAAAATTGATGTAAGGAAAAAATACTTACAGTTTCTTCAAATAAATTTGAAAAACTAACATGAATAATCTTCATAGAAAATATAAATTAAAATATTAATGACACTAAATCCAACAGTGCATTAAAATAATTCATCATAACAAGTATTCAAAACACAATTAAAATTAGGAAATCCTTTATTACAGTTCACTATAGGGACATATTGAAGGGGCAGAGAAAGAACTGACCATTTCAAAAGATACCAAAAATGCATTTGATAAAATGTAGTACATTATTTCTAATAAAACTTAAGTAACTTAAGAAAAAGAGATGTACCCTAAATTGAAAAAAGATACCTGCATTATACTTACTAGCAAAACAACAGCGCTTCTATTAAAATAAGAGAAAGACAAGTATAACCTCTATTACCACTGACATTCAACGTTTTGGTGGTGGTTCAATACTCACGCAGTAAGAGAACAAAAACAAACACAAGGGACAAATACTGGAAATGAGAGAAAAAAATAATTTACTAGAATCAATAGGACATTTGAGTCAGAAACTTCAACAGAATACACTGAATAAAAGAATTCAGCTTAGTGGCCATACACAAGATTAAAATATGCCAATCAATAGCTTCCTATACTCCAACAATAACTAATTAAGAAAGTATAATGGAATAAAATATACCATTCATGATAGCAGTAAGAACTATAAAATAATCTGAAATAAATTCCACAAGAAATGTGCAAAATCTATACAAAAACTAAAATTTTATTAAAGACAGATGAAGGGCCTGAAAATACACAAGTATGCCATGTTTACAAATGGAAATATTCAGTGTTATACATGTATTTCTCTCCCAAATTAACATAAATTTCAATGTATAATCTGATAATATTTTATGGTCATGTATAAAAGATGATTCTAAAGCATGTCTGACATGTTAAATGAACAATATCCAAAACTCTTAAGAAAGAAGCTCAATGAGTGAGAACTGCCTTCTAAGATACCAAACCATGCTAACATCCTAGGCTGAATCATATGAAACCAGATATTCAATGACTTTTGGCTTATAAAAACAACAATTTCGCAAGGTTCAACTGTGAAATTCACTGAAATTCTCCCACCTCACTTCCACCTACAAACTTCTTTCCAAGTAGTAAGAAACAGATGTAAGAGTTTACTAAATATTTAATACTAATAAAGCTTGGTGAAAAACCAACAGGACTCTTTCCTATGTTTCACTACAGTGCAACTTACTCAATTAAGGCAAAAAACTAAAAGGGAGGTAAAAGAAGTGGTGTAAGGGGAGAAAGTTCCCTCCAACAATACCAGACAAAGAAGGATATCTAAGCTGAAAACTAAAGGATGAGAAAAAACAAAGAACCAGGGGAACAATACACTAGGAGGAAAGTAAAAAGACCCTAGCTAGAAAGTCTGCATGTTTCAAACCCAGGAGGGTCAGTGCGAATAGATGACAGTCAAGGAACTGGAAGGGCTGGAACAAGGAGCAGCCATACAAAGTTCTGCGGGTCAAGTTAGGAGTTTGGATTCTATTCTAAAAGCAATGAGAAGTCAAATAACAAATGACATTTCAGAAAGATTAGCCTAATGCTATATGAAGAATGAATGAAGTATAGGGATTCAAGAGAAAAAGCTAGGAGATCAAATTAGGAGGCTACTATGAAGTTCAAGTAAGAAAATAGCCAGGGTTAAGGCGATGGTAGTGGAGAAGGAGAGAAGGAGAAAAACTCGACATATTTTGGAAGTAGAATGAACCTCTCCTAGTCTACCTCCTACACAGGGTAGAGAAACATGACCTAGTCCTAAACAAAGCATCTTTTTCCTTAGTGATAGTGGCTGGTTCAAGAATAGACACATGACCCAAGCTTGGCCCACAAGATTATTTCAGGAACCAGGAATGACTTTCATTCTTGTTTTGGTAGTCATAAGGACAATATAATCGTAGAATTTTATCAGTAGAAAACATTAATTATTCCCCAACATCCACAGTCCCCTTCTTTTAGCAAAAGACTACTTCCCCACAAGTTTTACTTGGGTATATGGCCACTCAGCAAGAGCTAAGCCTTAGATATGGCTGTGTAAGAAATTTCTGGTCAATGGGATATAATGGAAAATGATGTTGGGAACCCGTTGGTCAATTCCTCAAAAGGAAGTTACCTATGTTGACCTTTCTGTTTCTTATTTCTCTAGTATTAGTTTACTAGGGCTACCATAACAAAGTATCATAGACTGGGTAGTTTAAACAACAGACATTTATTTTCTCACAGTTCTGGAGACAGTAAGTCCAAGATCTGGGTGTCTGCAGATTTGTTTCTCCTGAGGCCTCTCTCCTTGGCTTGCAGATGACCACCTTCTTGCTGTATCCTCACATGGCCTTTTCTCTGTGGGCATGTATCTCCGGTGTCCTGTGTTCAAATTTCCTCTTTTTAAAAGGACATTAGTCAGATGGATTAAGGCCCACTCATATGACCTGATTTAACCTTAATTATATTTTTAAAGGACTTATCTCCAAATATAATCACATTCTGAGGTACTTGCGGTTAAGGGCTTCAAAATATTAATACTAATGTTGGGGACACACAATTCAGCCCACAACAGGCTGAAACATGGAAATGATGCTAGTGAACCACAGTAGATCTTGTAGATGAACACTCCAAATCAGAGCTGTTCAATAAAACTTCCTGTGATGATGGAAATATTATACATATGCACTCTCCAATATGGTAGCCACTAGCTACACGTAATATTTAAATTAAAAATTTAAAAAAATTCAACTCAAATCCTTAGATGCACTAGCCACATTTCAAGAGCTCAGCGGCAACTTGTGGCTAGCGACTACAGTATTTGACGGCACTGATTAAGGGATGGTGTATCAAGTGCAAGACAGTAGGTACTTAGATGTGTGAATAACCTGAAGGTCTACCTCTGGAGTAGCACATAAAAGAATAACAAATTTCTATCTTGCCTGATATGTCTTGGAATCTCTTTGTTCAAATGATCCATCCTATACCTTAACTAATACAGTTAATTGGAAGTGACATGCTGCTCTAACAAACTCCTAAAATCTCTGGAAAGGCTTAGAGAACAGGTAGCAAGGAAACATCTCAGGCTGGAGATCTAATGACCTGTGCTATACAGTTGCAGAACGTTTAGTAAAACTCTTGCCTGCAATAATTGGAAGAGCACATCATATGCCTGCTAAGTCTGTAGTTCTAAGAAAAGCAGTTAGAAAAACTCGAAATACAGTGTGTGTTGGCTATTTAAAGATCAACGAGAAAGATCAATTCACCTATAAAGCAGTTTGCAAGCACAGACAGACACGAAAACAGTGCTACTAAAAAGAAGCTTTCTCAGTGGCAAACTCCGACCTACAAGAGTCCAGTAATTTGGGGCCTCTCAGGGTGGAAAAGGCAGCTGCTTCTGTGCTCTAAATACCAGGAAATAACTTTGTGAGTTCAAGGGTTCTCAGTCAGGTAGTAGCAAAGATCAAGTTGAGAGTGTTGCTTTTCCACCTGTGACGGTTTCTTAGCAAGAAGAGAGGACAGCAGACATTTTGTAGCACAAATACCTTCTCTTAATGATTCAGTCAAATGCTAATCTAGGTACTGCTGTGAGGAGATTTTGTAGATGTAATTGAAGTTCCTAATCAACTGACTTTAAGCTAGGGTGATCATCCTCAGTGAGTCTGACCTAGTCAGGTGAGCTCTTAAAAGAGATCAGGTTCTTCCAAGCATATGAGACTCCAAATAGCAGCTGAATCTACAATTGTTCTCTCTTCGCTGTATCTTCCCTTCCTGACTGCCTATGGAGAACAGCTTCAGCCTAAGCCCATGGATTCCACCTTGCCCACAATCTTCTCCCACTAACTGCCTGCCGTACAGATTTCAGACTTGCTTAGCCAGCCCTCACAATCATGTAAGCCAATTCCTTGTAATAAATCTCTTAATACATAACAATCATATATAAATCTACTTGCTCTGCTTCTCTGGTTAAACCCTTATTGATACATCATCGAAGACTCTTATTTCAGATCCTCTAGAGGTAGCCAGGAAACCTAAGGGAGAGAGGAGCTAGCCTAGCACAGAGACCAGTAAATAAGAGAATCAGCAGGTTTCCAAAACTTATGACTAAGAGATATTTTTCTATAGTTAATGTTACATGGTCCCGATCTAAGAAAAACAAAACAGAAATCTATTATGTTTTCGAAAGAGTTTTACCAACAAGCTACATTACTGGCCTAAAAATCTTACACTTGAACTTTAAGTAACCCTACAGGCCCTGCATCTATACCAACTGGTAGGGGGCTACAAAAGTTGTGCACTTCCTAGGGATGTCACACCCTCCAATGCCTACTACTTCAAATGTGGCTAAGGAAGATAACAAACAAGAAAGAATCATCTAAAGATGATGAAGAAAGAACTAAGCAAAGGAAATAGATAACAGTGAAAAGAGCATTCCTCTCATAGAGGAAAATCAGTACAACCAAGAAACTTACTCAGTAGCCAAGGCGAAGTTGTCACAACTCCTCCCCAGAAGGATTTCATTATTAATATGTACCAATGACTGCTGTGTACTTCCTATTCTTCCCTTCTCTAGAAGAGTTTTCATTATGATTATCCTATTCCTACTCACTACTACACAATGGTTTGGGTGAAAAGAGGGAGAGATAGTTGTTTATTGTTTTATAGATCACTAGAATTATCTGAATTAAGAGGAAAAGCATTTTGTAGATTTCTTTCACTTGGAGCTACATGTAGTAACTAGATGGGACTTTGAATTGATTCTCTTGAGGAAAGAAATGATCAGGTGTTGGAAGAAAGGTTTGTACAAATGGTAGATGGCCAGAAGGGTGAGCCCAATTCTCAAAAAACAAAGCGTTAGGTTGCAGCTGTAAACTGAGAGTCACTGGTATATAGATACATAATGACACAATAGTTAAAATCATCTAAATGAGACCAGATACAAAACAGAAAAGGGTCCAATGAAGTAAATAAAGTATGTTTGCTATGCGGGGTAGAAGGAAGCAAGATGACCAACAAAAAACAGTGAGGTAGAAACAGAAGGTGGTATTACATGAGCAAAGAGAGGATTACGTTTTAAGAAGCAAGAGTCAGTCAACTGCTATAGAAAGGAGTAAATAAGAAACAGACACAAGAATTAAATACTATATCCAAAAAGAGATCCATGTATCTTTGAAAAACAAAGTACAAAAAAGAATTTCTAAGAGTTTTAAAATACCGGAGTGAGGAAGTTCTCCAGAAGTCATAAAAGAATAATACATTTTACTAAACAATAAATTTTTCTATGTTGTGAAAACAATGTCAAGGGAGAATACTGTAACACATAACACTATGAAAAATTAATACTTATAATTACCACCAACAAATCACTAAGAAAAAGACAAGACAATCCTAACAGAAAAATAGGTAAGGGACAAACCAGGAAATTTTCAAAAGACATCCAAATGAAGATCAAAGATTAAAAAACTTATACTTGATGTTGACAGTAATCAGAAAAATGAAAACAAAACACCATTTTTTGTTTAACAGATTTTTAAAACTAAGTAAATTAACCACATCTAGGAACATTCTCATACACTGCTGATGTAAGTAAAACTTGAGAGTATTTATCAAATTTAACATGTACATACTCTAGCCCAACAATTCCATTTCCAGGAATCCATCCCAAAGAAATAGTTTAATACTCAAAAATAACTGTACAAGGATGTTCACTTCACTAATAGCAATGTAGTGAAAACAATCTAAATGTCTACCAAAATAAAAGATCAAATTATGAACATATGTATTATGGAACATTCATAAGTAAATAATAATGTAACAAATATTAACGTACTCTCACACACACACACGCACTCAGTCTCATCAAGAAACAAAAATTTGATATACACCAACTGTTAGCAGCATTTACTCTAAGAATGGAATAAAAAGCCCTATGTATTAGAAGACATTTTTGTAAGTATAAATTCCCTCATTAGTTATATTTTTAAATATATAAAAATCATAATCTGAAGACTCATCTCTTCAATTGATATATTTGAAGAAAGCTCATCAATAAAAATTTCAGCAAGCAAAATTTCTAAGTGGTACCTCTGCTCTTGTGATAATTTGATTACTACCTATCAAGGAAAAAGAATGAAAAGACATATTTCAGGTAATGATTAATTCTGAAGAGAGAATAATAGGTGATTTTTCTATTCTTTAAATCTTTTTGAGTTTGTCAAGTTTTCTGCAAATACGTGTTTCTACAAATAGGTATAAATTAATGAATTACATTTAATTACATGTAACGCTATATTTAAAATCTTAAGAATTTTCATCGTACACTGTCTTGTAAATCAATCTCTTATATCTTAACCTATCTCCACCTGCATCAATCACAAGTATATTAATATAGATACTCTCCTTTCTTACTATAAAACCTTCAAGGTAAACTTAGAATGGATGACTCTTTAGTATAATCTAGTTGTCAAGGACACTCTAGAAAAATCATACATACAGACCTCATCTTAAAAACAAACAAAATATCAAAAATCACTGAGTATCGTAGGAGACACTCATAAAAGACATAAACTCTACCCTACTAGCATTCAAAAACCAAAACAAAATGATCCCTATGATCAAAAGGCACACAGTTACACCAAAAATGAATATAGATGCGCAAAAAAAGTACAGGACTTATACAGGGCTAAAATCATCTTCAGTTTTACATAACTAGTTTTATCTCTACAAAATTTAAATTTTATGAATCTAGAAATAATGTCTCCATTTCGTCAAAACCCTTATAACCCCTAGGTAATTTTGCTAGGTGTTAATAATGCTTCTTAAATATAGTTCAAAGAGTATACTAGTGATAATTATCACTATTATCTAATAATCATAGCTAATAAGATTAGATAATAGCTAATAATCATATGGAAAACTGAATTCTAACATTGTGCTAAGTTTCCATGTATGTAAGTTTTACTAACTACAATATGTACAAAGTAATTTAACTTATTCATGTTTAACATATACAGCTATAATTTTAAATATTTTTTTTTTCACATTCATTGGGAAGGAAATAGTTGAGATTAGACAATGAAAACAGCCACACATAGGAGATACTCAATAAATGTTTGTCAAGTAACTCCTACAGGAGTTAATTCTAGTATGTGCTATACTAGAGGCTTTGCAACAAGACCATTTTCATTATTAATGCCATAAAAAGATAAACATGACATAGAGAAAGAAAGAGACAACAATGGGGTTAAAGGCATTTGTAACACCAACTGTAACACAAACAGGTGGGCTTCCTTTTCTTGTCAATCTTCAGATTTAGGTTGACAGGAAAGAGGGAAAGGAAAATAGATCTCTATGGTAACATATATTTATTCCAAATTCAAAACTAATGGAACCAACCTTTCCACTTACAAAATAGGTTTCAATCAAATGTTTTTAAGCTAATTAAGAGATGATCCATAAAGAAACCAGACCACGAAATAAGTTTAGAACAGGTTATTTCTTCACTTTTGTATTTTTCTTTTCTATTCCTTTCTTTCGTGGGGGAAGATGGGGATAAAAAAAGTGAAAGGTTAAATTAGGCAAGCTAATAGTATTTGTGGGAAGAGGAAATGGGGAGGCAAAATTCCCTGCAAGAGATGCACAGCCATAAAGTAGTTTCGTAAGTGTGCCATTTCTAGAATGTACTTTCAAATAATCTCAAGAAACAAAAAATGAATTTATTTTCTAAACTGAAATAGCACTATCTGGTACACATTACGATATTTTCTATGCTACAAGGAGTTTGAGTATGAAGTAATAAGCAATAAGAATATACTTAAATAAAATTAGCCAGGCGCTGTGGCTCACGCCTGTAATCCCAGTACTCTGGGAGGCCGAGGCGGGCAGATCACAAGGTCAGGAGTTGGAGACCAGCCTGACTAACATGGTGAAACTTCGTCTCTACTAAAAATACAAAAATTAGCCGGGCGTGGTGGCACCCGCGCCTGTAGCCTCAGCTACTCGGGAGGCTGAGGCAGAAGAATCACTTGAATCTGGAATGCGGAGGTTGCAGTGCGCCGAGATTGCACCACGGGCACTCCGGCCTGGGAGACACAGCGAGACTTTGTCTCAAAAAAAATAACATAACATAACATAAAATAAATAAAAAATAACGAAAATATATTTAAGTAAAATCTACAGTCCTCCTCAATCATGGATTCCATTTCCAGCCCTACCATCATTTTTAACCGATCCCTCTCTAGACCTTCTCGTTTTAGTCATCATTTTCATGGTACAGCAGCCAAAAATATACATAATCTATTTTGTGCAGATGTAGCATAGCATTATTTAAAATGAGAATTATGATTCCGGTTATCGCCAATGCCTTAAATTCACCCTACATTATACTAAGCTTTTACGAAAAAAGCATGCTGTATTTCAGATCATTTACTCAAAACACATTTTTTTACCCTTGACTCACAAAAACCTATTTAATATTTTTCAATTTATTCTTAACAATCTTGCTGCCCATTCTTATCGGCATAATTCACTCTGATTTGCAAGTTTTGAGAGATTTTACTATATATCAAAATTGTTTCTAAAGGCTGCGTACAGTAGCTCACACCTGCTAATTCCAGCACTTTGGGGGCCGAGGCGCGTGGATCACTTGGAGCCGGGAGTTTGCGACTAGCCCGGCAAATATGGTGAAACCCTGACTCTAATAAAAATACAAAACAATGAGCCAGGCGCAGTGGCTCACGCTGCAACTCCAGATACTCGGCAAGTTGAGGTGGGAAGTGCTTGACTCCGGGACGCGGAGGTTGCAGTGAGTCGAGGTCACGCCACTGCACTCCAGCGTGGACGACCTTGTCTCAAAAAAAAAGAAAAAAAGAGTTGTTTATAAAGACATTAATAATGGCTCCAATAGGAGTTCCTCAAGTACTCTAATGGTTTTTGTTGTTATTGTTGTTGTTTGAGACAGTCTCACTCTGTTGCCCAGACTGGAGTGCAGTGGCACGATCTCTGCTCACTGTATCCTCTGCCTCCCGAGTTAAAGCAATTCTCCTGCCTCAGCCACCCAAGTAGCTGAGACTTACTGGCGGGAGCCACTACGCCCCATTAATTTTTGTATTTTTAGCACTCTGATGTTTCAAACGTAAAATCTTTACATTTTCTTCTCCCCGCTCTTTTATCTCTCGTCTCACTCAGAAGTAAACTTAAAAATTAACCCCAGGCTGGATGCGGTAGCTCACGCCTATAATCCCACAGCATTTTGGGAGCCTGTGGCAGGAGGATCACTTGAAGCCAGGAGCTCAAGATCAGCCTGGGCAACAAAGTGAGACGCCATCTCTACACACACACAAAAAGGTGACCCCTTTAAAACATCATGTAATGTTTACGAGTTTCACAGGACAGAAGGCACTCTAAGTTATGCTTTCAATAATCAGAGCTATATTATTTGAAGTTTCACAGCATGCTTGGGGAAAATAACAGTTAATATTTCCCTTTTCAATAACTGAAACCCCAAATTATAAATCATTATAAAAATAATACCTATATGGTCCCACAACTCTACATCCCGTCATGAATGAATAATAATAATTTCTAAAGACAAAAAAAATGTTAAGAAGTGAAGCACTGTTAAGTCAGAAAGGGTATTTTGCTTCTGGGTAAGAAGTAGATGGGCATAACTCTACCAGACAGGTAAAGTTCAACGGACTAGAAGGGTATTCGCATTTACCCACCACCTTCAATTCCCTAATGACTTACTATTTTTTTTGAAAAGATGAAAGCTGAAAAAAGTTAGGTTTGGTGTAGGTTACACCATGGATGTTGGTGCCTCCTACTGGTCCTAACAAAAATATAGTGGTACCAGTAGGCACTACTTCACATACCAATGTGAAGTAAAAATTCCTTTTCATCGGTGGTCAAGTATGGAAAAATTATGAAGGTCCTCATTAAATTTACATTTTTTAACCCACTAAATTATCCTTATAAAAATTCAGATAAACTGTCATAAACGCAACTGCACTGCCTCAAGGACCTAAAAATTGTTTTTCTAATCAACTGGATGGCATAATCAGGTAACAGCAGAAGCAGGCTATAGTCTAGTGAATTTCTGGGAGTCAAAATATGCTACTTTGATGATTATTAAACACTGAAAACTTTCACAATAGCAATTCCAGTTAAGTTGGTGAGGTTAAAAATGACTAAACTAAAAATAAGGGTTCAATTAAAATATCCCACAGGGGTCTACTGTAAATAATAGCTGCAACCAAGTTCTGTTACCTCAAGACTTGAAGTCCCAAAGATTTCCCACACTAAGTGGCTAATAAAGAAATGTTTATGAGTTATTCTTACTACAGAGATGAGACTTCATGAGAACCTAGCAGAGATGCAAAGACTTACATAAGACACATGGTACTATGTTGCAGGAGATACAAAGATGAGTAAGACAAGGCTTTTGCTTTCAGGTATGACAGTCCACAGCACACAGTGTAAACTGCTTCATTAATTAAAGGGCAAAATATGAAGATATAAAAGAGAGTAGGCATAGGCTGGTGTACCAGAAAGATGAGATCAATCTTGGACCCACTGCTTCACAAATAGGCCTTCTTTGTTATCACATTATCTGCTTAGTTAGAAGCAGTTTCCAAATCTGTAGTTAGAATGTTTCAAAGTAACAAGGTAGAAGGGAGAGGAGGGGGGTACCAGACCTCTTAGAGGATCTAATGAAAATTCTGCACATATACTATGGGGCTAGGGCAGAAAGGAAGAAAAATAAAGCCCTATAAGCACCTTCGACAAAATATTTTGTTTAATATCAGAGGATTCACAGCTTATCCAGACCCCAAGTTAACAATCTCTATTTAAAAGAAACATTTTTTTTTCAAATTAATAAGGAAAGATGACCTTGAAAACTAAATATTTTGAAAGGCAAGGAAGAAGTCGTACATTGCCTCTAGAAAGGGTAGTTTTTCAGTATGAAGTTTTCATCTTGTTAACTTAATTCTAGGTGGTGGGAATATGGATTATTTTTCTATACTTTTCTGTATTTCTTGTTTTCTTTTTCTTTAGTGAATTTTTCAGAAGAAATGGAAAGAAAACTTGGGGTGACCAACTTGTCTTCGATGGCTGTCCAACTGCCGAAAAGCATCTTCCCTTATACAAGCTGAATTTGCCAATATCTGAAATATGGTACTCAACACCATACAGCATGACAGAGCGTATGAATGAGAGAATAAATGAATGAATGAGAAGGCTTTGAATCTAACAGTCCCAGGTTCAATTCCATTCTGACATTTATTAGCTATGTGATCCTGATGAGGTTGCCTAAAATCCTTCTACACCAGTATGTTTACCTGTAAAATGAATATTCTCTGCCAACACTTGAATACTTCTGAAACTCACACGTTATTCAAGATGTACATTTAACCACTTAAGCTCACTCTCATACCTCCCCAAACTTATAATATTTAATCATTGGTGCATTTTTAAATTGAGGTGTCTTACAACAGTTTTGTTCACCATTGCTCACCCAGTATAGCACAATACCTAGCACACAGTAGGAACTCCAAACATTTATTGAATAATGAAAGAAATATAGCAGCACCTACTTCATAGGGTTACAGCGAGAATGAAATGAGAATACGTGAAAACTGTATTAACTCATTTAACTCTCATAACAATGTTATAAAGTAGAATCTACTATCATTATCATTTATACCGTTTACATGAGAAAATTGCAGTAGAGATTTAAAAACTTGACCAAGGTCACAAAGCTAGTAAATGGTGGATCAAGGATTTAAATCCAAGCTCCAGAACCCATACCTTTAACCTTTACCTAGCTTTCACAAACAGTAGGTACTGAATAAGTATTCATTTTTATTTACTCATTAAAAATTTTAGGAGGCTTAAGGTACTTACCAGGCATTCAACAATCAATTCGTATTAGTTTAACTGACTTTCCCCTTAATACTTACAGAAGATCATCATCGCTAAGAAAAGGAATTAAGAAATTAGAAAATGTTCAAATCTAAACTTCAGCTATTTTAGAAGCCCTGGATCAAAGGGAAGTTCTATTCCTTCTCTTCTTTTCCTAAATGAATGCTGAATCCTCCCTAAGTACTAGTTATTCACTGAAAATGTTTTGTTTTTTTCTAGTACTGTGCTTAAGCAGGAGAGAAGACAAGATAAATTATAATTAAGACAGACTACTGCTTCAAAGATCTTAACATCTAGTTTACAAATACTGCTACATCAATTAAGAGATGAAACAAGCAAGCTTCTCTGGGCTAATCTAGGATTCCAAGCATCACAAAAGAGGAATTTAGATAGCACTTTTCCAATAAAAAAAAAAAAAATTCCAAATGAAGCTGAACACAGCCTAATTCTGAAATATTTTTTCTTTTTCCCTCATTTTCAACTCTCATTTTCTGTCTGTAAACAGATCCTCCCTGGCCTTGCAAATCCTTTCAATACTAAGTCAGTACTAATTCATTTATTGGCTCCCTTTTGTGTAAAATTTCTTCACCAGGTTTATCTCTTGATTTAGTCACAGGTTACTTACAAAAATAGATGAAATTCTGATCAACTCCTACTGTATTTATACTTTAAGCATCTTCAACAAAAATGTTTTCCCCCTTTGAATTCCGCTTTAGAAAATACTAAGATCACAGTGCACTGTGGCTCACACCTGTAATCTCAGCACTCTGGGAGGCTGAGGCCAGTGGATCACCTGAGGTCAGGAGTTCAAGACTACCCCGGCCAACACAGTAAAACCCTGTCTCTACTAAAAAGACAAAAATTAGCCAGGCGTGGTGGCAGATGCCTGTAATTCCAGCTACTCGGGAAGCTGAGGCAGGAGAATTGCTTGAACCTGGGAGGTGGAAGTTGCAGTGAGCCGAGATGAGACCGTTGCACTCCAGCCTGGGCAACAAGAGTGAAACTCCGTCTCCAAAAAAAAAAAAATACTAAGATCATTCAGTCATATTCAAAAATGCATTTAACAGAATGTAATGTTATTTCTGAAATAAAATATCAACTCTTGAAATTATAAGGTTTTTTTCTTGTAATAGTCAAAAGCAATTTAATTAATTTTGTCCACTAATTTGAAAGAGCATCATGGCTTTTATGTTAGAAAATACATTTGTATTTTCCATATTGGTCAGTCACTCACTGAAAACCAAGAAAATTATGCATTTTCAATTTTACATCTAAGATTTTGTGTCAAATAGAGGGGGAGAGGGAGGCAGGAAGCTCTTGGTCTTATTTGTTTCCAGGTATACCCAAAGTTATGCAAATTATCTAAGACATGATTAACCTATTCTGAAACACTTTTAAGTAAAATCCTGTTCTCAATAACCCACTCCAATGTCTTGGAATTATATTCTTATTGTTCAACACTTAAATGAAGCTCTTATTTACATTGAATCTTGTTTCCTTCCATTTTTCCCCTTTGGGCGGATACAGAGATTATTCAGATAGCATTTCTTTATAGCAAACCTATATATTTTTGTTAAATTAAAGTTATCTTTTCAGGTTAAATACCACAAAACCATAACCTTTCATATTCCTTCTTAATCTTTTGATGATTTTTACTGGAAGGATAATTTTAAAGATCATTTTATCTACTTTTTTTTATTGTGTAGCCTATAACAGAATGAATTAGAGAAAAGACAACATTGTGATTTTAGCCACAAGACTTCCTAGCTCCAGAAAGTTAGGCTTCTGCTGACATGTCAGTAAAATGGTAATTAAAAGAAAAACATTACACAACTCACTCCATTTAGCTTACAGTTTTATTTGTCTTTACTTTGGTCAAAAGATGAAAATGGGGCAGAGACAACCTGTACACCTTTTTGTCTGCTCATCCCTCATCTGCATAAATTTTTTTAATGGGTACACTTTTTTTTTTTTTTTTTGAGACAGAGTCTCGCTCTTGTTGCCCAGGCTGGAGTGCAATGGCGCAATCTCGGCTCACTGCAACCTCCACCTCCTGGGTTCAAGCAATTCTTCTACCTCAGCCTCCCAAGTAGCTGAGATTACAGGCACCTGCCACCACGCCTGGTTAATTTTTTTGTATTTTTAGTAGAGATGAGGTTTCATCATGTTGGCCAGGCTGGTCTCGAACTCCTGACCTCAGGTGATCCACCCGCCTCGGTCTCCCAAAGTGCTGGGATTACAGGCGTGAGCTACCGCGCCCGTCCAATGGGTACACTTTCTTACACGTATTTCTCCTGACTCATCTTCATAACAAATGACAAACCCATTGTTTAATACCATGTAAGACAGGATAAGGTATGTTAAAAACATAGAAATACTACCATAGTTGGTCAAAGTCAACATAATCATTCCTATATTATAAAAGGAAAACAAACCTGACCCACAAAATAAACATACCTACAAACTTACAGCCATTCTTCATGATTTAAGGAATTACTAAAAGTTCTGCTTATTAGGCTGTATTCCAATGGACAAAACTACCTAGGTATGTGAAGTTTGCAGCAGAATATCCCAGTGAGTAGTGCATTCAACTATCATAACCTGGCTCTAAACCAGAGCTTAATATTTTCAGGAGAATTTAAAATTTTAAGTAATGGTATTCTGCCTACAGCTGCATGATTGTGTTACCTTGCCATTCAGTAACTATTTTTCTGAATGATGTCAGAAGGGTGATAAAAGGAAATAAATTACCATTAAAAAGTGTACAGGTCTGAGCCATTAGAAAACTTTGATTTCTACTTTTGCTACTACCCACCACAACCACCTTCCTCTAAACCTTGTTTTCCTCCTTTTTAAAACAAAGGGTTGACTTATCTGTAAAACGTTTCTCACCTTTGAGAAGAATCATACAATTGAATGATTCTAAGTACCATAACAAATTTTATTAGGGATAAGGATCCCATCACATCTTTCTCTTCCTTGTTTCACATGCAGCCAGAGCAACACACTATTCTAAACATCCAAGTAGGCCAATATAAGTCTATCAATATAAACCTATTCTCAGAATCCAATAGGCTAAAAGGGAATAGAAACAAGGAGGGGCATATTTTTGTCATACATACTTGAACACTTAATATCTCTACCTACGTAACTTCATCCAGTCTGAGATAAAACAGAGTCTGGTCTTCTACAAATAGACATGTGTCAAATCCTTTAAAAGGTACTTCTCTATTTCAACAGAGACCAGGATTCAATAAATCCAATGTTCAGAAAACCAGACTTGCATCAAAATAAGTTCCATGTTTGTGGAAGAGAATATAGTAAGTGTTAGTTCTAGACGAATCAGTTGGTCTCCTCTTAGAACTAAGTTTAAAATCAGTCTTCAAAGCTGTTTTCCCTCTGCTGATAAAGATTTCCCTCTCCAGATAAAGATTTTTCTAGATTCTATTTCAGGAAGGAGACAAGAGAGTGATAAAAGAGCTAATAACTAGTAAAGCTAACTCAGTTGGTTGTCAGTATGGTATGTTTTACTGAGCCTTTGGGTTGTAAGGGCTTCTATGAGGAATAAGGTCCTGCAACGCCGCCTGTCTGTGGACCCAAGAAAAATTACAAAGTTATTATGAAACCAGATCACTAGGACAAACCGAGAGGCCTTCCTATTCCAACTCACCACAACCAGGCCTGGCTCCAAAGCCGACTCTTTGGCTGTCCCATAGTATGGGACAACAGGTCCTAGCTTAATTCTAATTCACTAACGAGACATTTGAAGACATGTATGTATGTACGTGTAAGGATCAAATATATTTTTCATCCACTTACAAATGTATATGGTCATTTATAATTATTTAAAGTTACTGATAAATGTATACAAATACAGCATCAGCTCATCGAAAATCCTTGGGAGATCGAGGAAGTGAAGTTACTTCAGCAGCCAGGATAGTTACGAAAAACCCTGCAGAACAGTATGGAAAAGTACAGCTTCTCACGTGTCCCTCACATACACAAACACTTAGCTCTGAGTCCATTACAACCTTACGTCCCCCTCAAACTGCTCCCCTCCACCTCACAGCTGGGAGAAGTTGAACAACCTCCTAGTTGGTCCCCAAGAGACTCATCTACCTATTATTTTACTCCTCCCGCTTTGATCCCGATCCCGTTCCAGACTAAGGTGGCCCTACTGGCCCCAGGCAGATCACCCCCCCACCCCCCGGCGTGCAAACTGGGAATCTAACCAATTCCCTCCATCCTTAACCATGTGAGCCATGCCATGATAACAGGCTGTTCACCAACTCTGTGAACTCCGTGGTCCTCCCACCCCCACGTGTCAGCTACCCTCCCCCACATTCCCACACCTCACGATTTAGGCCGAGGGAAGAAAGGGGGCAGTCGAAAGCCTGGCCCCTAAGAGATCAACCCACTGGAATCTGTCCCACTGAAAGTCCCCTCCCACCTTCGGCCCCTATCCCTTACAGTCCCTTCCTCCCTCCTTCCTTGGAAACCAGGCCCTTGCCTCAGAAACCTCCTCTTCCTCGTCGTCGTCGTCCTCTTCTTCCTCGCTGTTGTTACTGCTGGTGCCGCCGCCGCCACCTCCGCCTCCACCGCCGCCTCCACCGCCGCCGCTGTTGTCGCTGTCGCTGCTGCTTTCGCTGCTGCTAGGGGGTCGGCAAGTCCGGTTACGCTTGGCCTTGTGGTGCTGCTGCTGCGGCGGCTTCTTCTTCAGGAGCAGGTCGCAGACTCGCACCATCCCACGAGGAGACGAGGCCGAGCGAGCTCCGCTGCTGCCGCCAACGCCGCCGCCGACCTCCGCCGCCGCGGGGGGGCCCGCCACAGCCGCCACCGCCGGGGGGCTCCCTTCTCCTTCTGCAGCCGTCGCCGCCGCCACCGGAACCGTCGCCTTCTCCATCCCCAGGGAAAGAGGGAGGGCGCGGACGGGGGAGGGGCGTGGGGGCTACGCTCTACCGCGACTTCGGCCGCACTGGGGCCGACACAGCAATCGGTGCCGTCTCCGCCGCCACCGCCTCGGTCACCTCTACTGCCGCCGCCGCCGCCGCTCCGCCAGCTCTCACCTCGTCTCGCGATACTAAGGGCGGGGAGCCTGACGATGGGAGGGAGGGAGAGGGAGGGAGCAAGGGAAGGAGGGTGAGGCGTTTAAGAGGGATACCGGGTGTCAGGAGAACCAGAGAAGAGGAGACTAGAAAGCCGGGGAAGTGTGTCTGGGGCACGTTCCGAAGGGGAACGGCGGGGACAGATAAGGGGGGCGCGATTGCAGCCGGAGCGCCCGCGAGCTCCCGGATTTCTTCTCTTTCCTCTCTATTTCCCGCACACACAGCCCTGCAGCCCTCCCTTCTTCCTTCCTGGCTTGTGATTAGAACGCAGCCGCAGGCGGAAGTGCAGTGACGCCATCAGCCGTCGCCTGAGCCGTGGGCCGCGGGCGGCCGAAAGGCGAAAAGTGAGATTTCGAGGGCCGGGTCTGGGGCCCCGCGGGCGCGCTGTGCTACGATGTGTGGGGAGTACGGGGAGGCTGGAGAGGAGCCGGCCCCCGGCAGTGTGAGGTGCGGAAGCGCGGTCCAGACACTTTGTTGACGGGAGGCCAGTCCGCCAGATCCGGGAGGTGGGGCCTCGTTCTGGACTGCTGTACGTAGTTTTATTCGTGGTCGTTTTTTTCGACCGCCAAATCGAGAGATAAAGCTTTGGATCATGAGAGAGGGCGTCGTGTTGGGAAAAGAGCCTTGTTTACCTAAGTTTAAGCTTGGCTCATAGACATCCTCTACGAGTTTACACGTGTGTAATATGAAGGCAGTCGATTAGGAGATGTCTAAGATCATTACACCTCAAGTTTACGAGGGGAGGAAGACACGGGAAGGATGCGTGGTCTGTGCCAGACTTTGTAGACGATTCTCTGAATGACCCTGATTTAGCTCTTCTGGCCCTCTTAGATTCAGCTTGGAAGCAGGCATAAATAATGATTATTGTCGGTATACTTCTCTCGGAAGGAATATTGTGATGGGGGTTGTGGGTTCATTTTTAGGTGTCTAAAGAACTTTCAGGACTTTTGAAATGATAGTGGAGCCCATTGAACTCAGAATTATCCCTTTCTGGTCTAGTGGGAGTATAGTGGCATAAGGAAAATGAAGCAAACATCAAAGACAGATGTACTGGCACAAGATTAAAAGTATGTCTCAGCTGACATAGTTGCCATTTTAAGACTGCTAAGTTTAGCTGAATATGCCTGGATTTTTTTTTTTTTTTTTTATTTTTTTCTTTTTTTTTTTTTTAGCATTTTTTTCTTTTTAGCATTGGCATACCATATGAAATGTGGGCAGTTGCCAGTACTCTACAGAGTACCATGGCAGAATTGGCAATGACTAAATCAATTCATTCAAACAAAAATTCATCATGTGCCTACTGTGTGCATAATTTGTGGAATCAAAGTCTCTGTTTCCAGGGGCTTTACAGTGTAATAACTGCTATAGTAAATATATATGCAGAGTGTTAACCATCTGCCTATTCCTCTCCTACGGTCGTTGCTGAGTCCAGTGTAGAACAAAGCACTGCATTGTGTATCTCACCACTACTGATTTAGATTTTATAATTTCAGCTGCATCCCTCCCTCCTGCTTTGTATATTCTTCAGCATCTTTTTCTCCCTTTCCACTTGAATACTTTTTGCAGTTTTTTAAATCCCAGCCCATTTCATTATATGACTTTTAACTTAGAACTTCACAGTTTTCTAAGTGCTAGAAATTTCCTGAGATTTCCTTTTCTCCAGTATCTAGGAATGAGAGACTCACTGTTAATATGTGAGATTAACTCTTCATACATATTCTAGTTCCAATACCCCTCTTTCTCATCCAGTAATTATCTTTTCTCTTGTCAACCTTCTACAAATTCTGGTTCCTTAGCTAATTCTTCTGTAGCTTTCAGTTGTTTCCTTCACAAGCAAACTTTCTTTCCTTAAAAAGTATTCTATACTCAGGAGGCTGAAGCAGGAGAATCGCTTGAACCGGGGAGGCGGAGGTTGCAGTGAGCTGAGATCGTGCCACTGCACTCTAGCCTGGGCGACAGAGCGAGACTCCACCTCAAAAAAAAAAAAAGTCTTCTACATTCAGTGTCTTTTTTGTTTTCTGAAATTGACTTGTCAGCACTCTGCAGTCTAGTTCCCGTGTCTATCGTGCTACCAAAAATACTCTCTTTAAAGTAATTACATTGTTTGGAAGAAAATGAGTTTTTTGCTCATTAGTATAATAGTGAAATGATGATCCTATTTCACTAGTAGGATAAAGTTCAAAACTACTAAAATGGACAAGGCCCATAAAGTCACTTTCTTTTATTTTTATCTAACTTTTTTTTTCCCCGCTAGAACCTCTGGCAGGAACTGACTAGCCCATGAAACTTATTTCTTCCCGGGCACACAGCTAAACTAAATTTCATAGCTTTCCCTGTAGTTGGTTGTAGTCATGTGATGAACTACCTTTTTTTTTTTTTTTTTTGAGACAGAGTTTAGCTCTTGTTGCCCGGGCTGGAATGCAATGGCACAATTTCAGCTCACCGCAACCTCCGCCTCCCGGGTTCAAGCGATTCTCCTGCCTCAGCCTCCCAAGTAGCTGGGATTACAGGCATGCACCATCACATGCAGCTAATTTTGTATTTTTAGTGGAGACACGGTTTCTCCATGTTGGTCAGGCTGATCTCGAACTCCCGACTTCAGGTGATTCCCCCGCCTCAGCTTCCCAAAGTGCTGGGATTACAGGCCAGAGCCACTGTGCCTGGCCGTGATTAACTTCTAGCCAATGAAATATTAATGGAAATGATGTGCTCATTTTTAGGGTTAATGAAGTCCTATTCTCCCTTACTCTTTCTTCATCAACCTGATGCCTTTCAGCATGGTGACCTTGAAAACTATATGTTGGAGATGCCAAAGACAGAAAAGAGAAGAAGGAGTGGCTGAAACATTACTTGGAAGAGAGCCACCCCAATTAGATACACTCCTTTTTGGACTTCTTGTAAGAGACAAAATTGAGATTTGAGAATTTATATGTATAGGAGCTAGAATGACCATAGCTAGTCCAGAAATTGGTACCAGAAGTGGAGTACTGCTAAGACAATAACCTAAAATATGTTACATCAGCTTAGTTATGATGTAGCAGGTGGTAGAGAATGTGATTTGGAGGCTGGAAAAAGGAGGCCCATGTTTGCAGTGGCAAAGTAATTAGTAAAACTGTCACCTGAAATAATTCAAAATCAGATCACCTATTTAGATTAGCTCCAGAGGAAATGATTGAAAAGAGCAAAAGTAATACTACGTGTTGAATTTTATATTTTACTTTTAGTAAGTTTTTACTAAAGAGAAACTCAGGAGATACTTGGCAGAAGTGAGAGTGTACACCAATATTTCTCAGGGAGGGTTGGAAAAGGTGACTTTTTAAGACTTCTAACAATATTAAAAAAAAAAAAGCTAGAAGAGGTCTTGAGTATAGTTACCCGTGAGATTAAGTCCTGCAACAAAGATCAGGAAAAGGGTTTGGTCTTTCCATTCAAAGTCATTATTGTAGATGGCTTCAGGATAGCTATGATAAAGGTCTAAAGGAACTGGCATAGGAGCAAGGAAGCAAAGCAGTAAATTAGGCTTGATAATTATGTAAGAAAGAACTTTGGGTGTAGTTACTAGAAGCAAATCAATCAGAAGGCTACATTTTTGGAGGAACTTTATTACTAATCATACTAAATCTGGTTCAGATATCATTGTTTGGGTGTTAAAACAGAGGGTAACTGTCCAACCCCAAGCTTGCATAAGTAGAAGAATAAAGCATTAAACCTTAACAGCTCTCCAGTACTCACATATGATGTGGCCGTGGAGAATGATGAAAAAAAAGAACATTTCATAAGCTCATATCAGGAGCTGTACAAAGGAATGGACAGGGAGTTTTTTCCTGAAGACTAGAATTGGGGTCTCATCAGAACTGTTTTCAGTCTCCAGGAGATGGGCCACAAAATGTTTATGCAGTATTTCCTCATTATTATACATGAATAGTATTGCTCAGTATCATTTTTCTTTTCTAAATGAGAGAATGTATTATAGTTACCTGTCTCTGAGTTACCACTGTATATTGGATTTGTAGGGATGGGGTGGCAATAAAGATAATTTGTTTTTTTAGTTCTTAGGTCACATCTGTACCTAATGAAGACAGCTGCACATTTTCTGAAAATCCTAGACTTTGAGCCTGTTCCAGTAACTGGTTAAAACTTCAGATTGTCTCCTTTGAGACAGGGTATGTTCTGTGTGTGGAAAGACAGGTAAAATACATGTTTAGTGATCAGAATAGTAGATTCTTGCAGATACTAAATTCTTCTGGCCACACAGCTATATTTCCATGCTTCTCTTCCAATTAGGTATATGGGTTAGGTGTGCTAATTCGGTTCTAACCAGTGGAATGTGAGTAGAAGTGATGTGCTTCTATTCCAGCTCTGGCCCATGGAAACATCACATGAGCAATCCAGTATATTACCACTCCCTACCAACTTGAGGCAGATGAGCAAATTTGCACTGGAAGCTATGTGTTAAAGATGGCGAAGCCACAAGGTAGGACTCCTGGATTCCTGAATCTTCACTTGGAGGATACTTGCTTCCCAATTAGAGACACTTGTGCTAGAGTTTCCTGACTCTTCACTTGGAGGATACTTGCTTGCCAATTAGAGACACTTGTGCTGCAGTTCATATGCATTCTTTTGTGTTAGGCCACTGAGATTTGAGAGCATGTCCGAATGTAGACCTGTCCCTCTTTCTGCAGATGCAATCGTTCATTACCTAATTCTGATTTTTATACCACAGGATGGGTATAAAAATCAGGCTAGCCAAAGTATCCTATCATTCAGCCATAGTGATTAGTTCAGGAATGGGCAGATTAACAAAACTGAAGTTAATCAGAGATAGTTTCACCATTTGGGCTAGCACTATCGAGAAAAAGGCACCTGCTTTTGAAATAATAATTAAAAAAAAAAAAAAACAAGCTACATCTGGCCTTTGGTCATCATGTAGAGTGAACCTGCCTAAGAATGAAATCATTACAGGAAAACAGGCAGTCTCAACGATACTGCAGAAGGGGAAGATATCCCATGAATTGAGAAATATTTCCTGGGTTTCTACTCAAGATTGAAATTCCAAGAGGTAAGGCATAGATACTGCCAGGAAGACCTGGGAATTCAAAAAAAGGGAGCTCTCTGAGACTAGGGTCACATCCTAACAGCTCACAGCTCTTCTCTAGTGTGCTGGAGTCCTCAGAATCTGCTGGTCTTGATTCACTGATGGGGGCAACCAGTGTCCCCTTAGTGTCCGGGCAGAAACATACTGTACCTTGGTTTTAGAAAGTAGGTTGGCAGGCATCTTTCCTCATTCCCATCAAGGAGTTGGTACCTGCCACAATATATTGTAAATCCTTTTCTCTGTTCTTCTAGAGCTACTACAAAGTGCTGGAGAAGGAAAAGCTCCTAAAGCAGCCTGTCATCCTGAAGGCCAAATTATGTAGCAGAAGAACTTGGGAAAATATTAAGGCGGTGGTGGGGAGGACCTGTGTCCTGGTGGCTTGAAGCCACAGGGAAAGAGTTTCACTAAATGCCAACAAATGCTAAAAAATAAACAAAACAGGAAGCCAGTGGCTTGTGCTCTTCTTTCCACCTGAAAGTTTGCCCAACATAAGCAATTATAATCAAGTAGAAATTGAAGCGTATGTTTAGGCAGAGAGGACCAGGTGACACTGATAACCACTATCCTCCCAGCAACTGCCTTAATTTGGCTTTCATGAGTTTTCACCCATATTATTGCAATAGTCAATCTCCCTGCCACTGATCCTATTATACTCTACTTTATCTGCCACATTGACACCTGAGTTACTTCTTGACCTTGTAAAAACAATTTATTTCTGAGTGCAACAGCAATACATGTTTGTTGTAGGATACTAAGAAAATACACACACCAGAACATATAATTCTATCAGCTAGAGATATCCACTGTTGGCATATTAGTACAAACCTTTACACAGTGTTTTCTCTGTATATTTTTAAATGAGAATGCCACTGTTGTATTTAGCATGCTTTTAAAAATGTTTTATTTTTGTTTTTCAATCCACCAATAAGGTATCCTGGAGCATGCTTTTTTTTTTTTTTTTTTTTTTATAGTATATGTGAGCATTTTCTCATAGAATGAAATGCCCTCTACAATAGTATATATAATTAATATAGCAATTTACTTAAGACAGGTGTTGCAAACTGGCAGCCTATAGCCAAATGTGATATTTGAACATGTTATACTTTGTCATCACAGCATTTCAAAATCATTTGACTTTTGAATGCATTTGTACAAGGCATGCTGTCTTCAATTCTCTACAGTTTCCATAAATTCCTATTATGCCCAGTCCTTATTCACTCATGTCACCTATCTTTTTTGTTGTTGTTACTGTTTCTGTGTGGGCTTTTAAGAAATTTTTGGCATTTGAGTTGAAAACAGCAATTTAGCCAGAAGCATGGATGTTCATTCACTTAGTATTTGTTGCCTACCTGCTACATACAGTGCACTGTGTTAGGTGAGAAAATGGTTAGCAAAACAATCACGGTCCTTTATATCTTGAAGCTTATGGTCTAGCGTGAGAGGCACACAAATGAAATAGCTGCTGCAAGGGAAACCTGAGCTAGAAACTTTTGATTTGTTTTGGGGCTTCCCTGAGGAAGTAATATGTGAACAGAGATCTATAGTAGGAAATAGGCCAAAAAGCGGAGAAGAATCTTCCTAGCCAAAGGAATGTATATGCAAAAGGCCTAAAAAAGGAGGTATCAAACTCTGCCAGAAGAGCTGAAACACAGAAAGTGAGAATGTTTGCAAGATGAGGCTGGAGAAGTAAGTGGAAGACAGATGATTCAGGGCTTGTGGACCATGCTAAGGGTTTTGAGATAAATGTTGATATAGAATCTACCCTAGTCTTCTTTTCCTTAGGGAAACATAATTCTCTTTTTAATCACTCCTTATATGACATGATGTCAAAATCCTCTTCATCCTCTTACTGCCCTTCTCTAGCATGAATAATTTTCTTAGTCCACTGCTCTGGAACCAGAGCTCAGTAAAAAATAGTTAAGCTGAAGGCTGGGGATGGCAGTCTAGCACAAATAGTAATTAACTACTGGGCACATTAGTAGAACAGAGCTGCTACCTAAATAAATCCATTTAGGCCAGGCGCAGTGGCTCACGCCTGTAATCGCAGAACTTTGGGAGGCCAAGGTGGGCGGATCACGAGGTTAGGAGATCGAGACCATCCTGGCTAACTCGGTGAAACCCCATCTCTACTAAAAAATACAAAAAATTAGCCGGGCGTGGTGGTGGGCACCTGTAGTCCCAGCTACTTGGGAGGCTGAGGCAGGAGAATGGCATGAACCTGGGAGGTGGGGCTTGCAGTGAGCCGAGATCGCACCACTGCATTCCAGCCTGGGCGACAGAGTGAGACCCTGTCTCAAAAAAAAAAAAAGTTTTTTATATATATATCCATTTAAAGTCAACTAAATGTTATCTGGATAATATGTCCCTCATGTTAAATTTGCTCAAATATATATCTCACCTCTTACAATTTATTTAGTTTAAAATTCAGTATTGTTTTTCTTCATGTACTCCTAGGTTGGGTAAAGAAAGGAACAAGGGAATGGGAAAACCTAGAGTCCTGGGTAACAGAGAAAGACAGCCTGAGAATAAAAGTATGCAAAAAGTAATCTACAACAAAATAATGCACTTAACTCTTGTTACTAAACAAATAAGCTACTCATATTTTAGTTTTGTGTTTCGTTTTATGTTTGTCAGTTTAGCAATTTTTGTCACTGTTTGGAAGACTTAGAGTGGTTATTGCATAGAACACTCCTACACAGAGTTTTGCGAGTTTCTGAATTTTGTACTTTCAATCTGAAAATCAAGAGAAACATTTTCAAGGTTCAGATTCAGACCAAGTTAATATGTTAACAACTAATAACAATATTAAAAGTTAGAACAATTCCTTTCCTCTATCTTTCTCAGGACAAATCAAGTTTATTAGAAAACTAGGGAGTGATCTGGTGAAAGAATCCAAGAAGTTCCAGGGAAATCTTTCATTCATTCATTTATAGATTATTCCACAAATGTTTATTAAATATCTATGGTATTTATACAGCACCTACAGTACTATTTAGGGCACTGGGTATAGCTTATAAACTGCATAACTGAATATCTTTTGTGCAAGGAGTAAGTAGTATAATAGTGCCTTGAAATATAGGAATTCACCTAGAGATCTTCTCAAATCCTCAAATGTGCACATGTTTTATATCATGTAACTGAACCCAGAAAATAAAGCATAAGCAAACTGGTATTTTTACACAGCAATGAATTTTAAAAGCACGCAGAGTCTCTAGTCTCATATAAGGGGCTTAGAACTTGCCACTGCATCCTAATAACAAGTACAAAGCTGAACAGACAAAAATCAACAACTCTTCTTAAATTCCTCAGAAATGAGGACACAGGGAAAACTGCTGCCCTCAAAATTGGAGAGACGGATGGGAAGATACAGAGAATCATAACCAGAGCAGAAACCTCTGGAAACCAGTGCTGGGGTAGGGAAACCTGAACTGTAATCGATGAAATGCTGAAGGCTCACTGTGGACAAGCCTGAGAGTCAAAAACTCCAGGGGAACCCAGTCATAGAGGAGCTCTCATACCTTTGTGAATTATACCTCCAGTAGGACTAGTATAGTATACTCACAAAGGTGAACTCACAGTGACTATCAGAGAAAAATCCCCTCATGCTTCTGGCTGGGGGATGGGAAAGCAACCATTTTGAAATACAGCAGAGCATTCTGTTCTTAACAAGCCCTGGCTGCAGAAGAAACTTTTTTTCTTTTTTTGGTTGAGCAAGGAGAAACTGTTTTACAGTGGGGTTTTATCAAAGCCTAACTGACTTGGGGGAAGGAAAATATCCAGCTCCAGTTAGCTCTAGCCTTCCATGTGGGGAAGGGAAATATACCACTCTAGTCCCCTTTAGCAATTCTGTCCACCGTTAAGAGGGAGAAACAACTGAGAAAACACTGCTGAAGTTTACCATGCAGGGGTGTAGGCTTACCAAAAGACTGAGACCTAATCATAGGACTCAGAATGCTTCCACTCCCTGACACTACCACCACATTACTTAAGGCTTATTTACTGTAGTTCCTTTTACTCAACACATTATAGTCACTTTTTAACAAAAAAAATTACAAGACATATTTGTAAAGGCAAAAAAAAAAAAAAAAGTGATTTTCAGTTTGAAGAGACTGAAGCATCATAACCAGAATCAAATATGTTAAGAATGTTGTGATAATTAAATCAGGACTTAAAAACGGAGCTATTTTTATATGATAAGGGCTTTCAGAAAAAAGTAGACAACATGTAGGAACAAATGGAGTAATGTAAGCAGAGATATGGAAATTCTAAAAAATATTAAATGCTAGATATCAAAAACTCTAACATAAATGAAGAATGCTTTTTGATGGGCATATTAGTACACTTGCACTTGGTTGAGGAAAGAATCTCTGAGCTTAAGGATATGACAATAGAAACTTCCCAAACAAAAAAGCATGAAGAAGCCAGGTGTGGTGGCTCACACCTGTAATCCCAGAACTTTGGGAGGCCGAGGCCAGCAGATCACCTGAGGTCAGGGGTTCGAGAGAACCTGGCCAAGATGGTGAAACCCCGCCTGTACTAAAAATACAAAAATTAGCCAGGCATGATGGCACACTCCTGTAATCCCAGCTACTCAGGAGTGAGGCTGAGGCAGGAGAAATGCTTGAACCTGGGTGGTGAAGGTTGCAGTGAGCCGAGTTTGTACCATTGCACTCCAGCCTGGGCAACAGAATGGAGACTCCGTCTCCAAAAAAAAAAGCATGGAGAAAAAAGACTGGATGGATGGTGGGGTGCGGGGGGAAGAGAAGGCAGAACAGAATAAGAACTGTGGGACAACTACAAAAGGTGTAGATGCACACAGTAGGGATATCAGAAGGAGAAGAAATCCTTGATGGAACAGAAGAAATATTTGAGGCAATAATGACAGAACTTCCCCCAAATTAATGTCAGACACCAAACCACAGATCCAAAAAGCTCAGAGAACAGCAAGTAGGATAAATGCCACAAAAAAAAAAAAAAAAAATCTACACATATGCAAATATTTGAATTTCGGAAAATAAAAAATAAAAATATTCTTATATAAGCAGATATATATGGAAACAAAAAGATACAAAAAAAAAAAATTCTGATAAAAAGCCTGAGGGAAAAACACTTTATCTATAAAGGAGCAAAGATAAGAATTACATCTGACATCTCCTCAGAAACCATGAAAGTAAGAGGCTGGCGTGAAACATTCAAAGTGTTGAGAGAAAAAAAACACCAGCCAATAGTTATTTACTTTGCGGAGTTATCCTCCAAAGGTAAAGGAGAAACAAAGACTTTTAGACTGACAAAAATTGAGGGACATCGTTGCCAACAGACCTACCTTGCAAAAAATATTGAGAGAAATTCTTCAGAAAGAAGAAAAATAGTACAGGTCAAAAACTCATGTCTGTATAAGGAAAGGAAGCACATCAGAGAAAGAGGGAAAATAAAACTTTTATTTTTCTTATTCTTAATTTAATAAGTAACATTTTACTCAGAGTAATAATAGAAACAATGTTTTATTATGTATAGTAGTCCCCTCGTAATCCACAAGAGATATATTCCAAGACCCCCAGGGGGTCCAAATAGAGATAACCTTTAAGAATAAAATGAAGCATTACACAATCAAATATACAGAACTATAAGATAGTTCTGTTTAAAAAATATTTTCAAGGGTGGGCACGGCAGGTCATGCCTGTAATCCCAGCACTTTGGGAGGCTGATGCGGGTGGATCACTTGAGGCCGGGAGATGAGACTGGCCTGGCTAACATGGTGGAACCCCATCTCTACCACAATACAAAAATTAGCCAGGTGTCATGGTACACACCTGTATTCCCAACTGCTAGGGAGGCTGAGGCAGGAAGATCACTTGAACCTGGGAGGTGGAGGTTGCAGTGAGCCTAGATCGCACCACTGCACTCCAGCCTGGATGATAGAACAAGACTCTGTCTCAAAAATAAATACATAAAATAAAATATTTTCAAAAATAAATCTGGGTACACTAGAAAAAATTGAAAACAAACTGCTTAATACTGATTATCAGTACATTAAAAAGTTACAACCATAATAATTCTGTACATATTCATGTATTTTAATCATTGTCTTAACTGTATCTGTCTCATGTTACAGGTATATTTTACTTCTGAAGAATATATTTTTATATGATTGTAATTTTTAATAAAAGTATCTTTAAACTTCCACATTTCATTTTACAGCCAATGAATTTAAAATTGCTGATGCTCTCAATTGACTCTTCTCAGTTACCTCAGTATTTTTATTTTGGAACATACTCTCTCAACAGGTTAATATAGGTCATCTGGTAAACTCAGAGCAAATTATACCAAATGGGGTATATTCCCAATTCTGATTTTATCTTATTAAATATTTAAATATTTCAGGTCAAAGGTTTTCAGTTATTGTCTTTTTTGCCTCCACTTAGAGTATCTATGACAAATATTTTTATAAGACAAAGCTCATTAAATAAGTTATCTCTTTTATGATTCCTTATGCTATATCAAATGTATGTATGTATGTATGTATGTGTTTGAGACAGAGTCTTGCTATGTTGCCCAAGCTGGAGTGCAGTGGCATGGTCTCAGCTCACTGCAACCTCCCCCTCCAAGGCTGAAGCGATTCTCGTGCCTCAGCCTCCTGAGTAGCTGGGATTACAGGCATGCACTACCACACCCAGTTAATTTTTGTAATTTTAGTAGAGATGGGTTTTCACCACGTTGGCCAGACTGGTCTCAAACTCCTGGCCTCAAGTGATCTACCCGCCTTGGCCTACCAAAATGCTGAGATTACAGGTGTAAGCCACCACACCTGGCCTTTTATGAAATTTATATAAATTTGATAATAAATAATAATAGGCTTTTTTTTTTTTTATTACATTCTGGTACTGAATATAAAATTATCCAAGTAAAAATAGAAGCTCCACCAAATAATCTTCTCGGAAGTCAACAGTGTTTATTTCCTGTTGCTGTTGCAATAAATTGTATGATAGTGTCTTAAAACAACACAAATTTATAATCTTACACTTCTGGAGGTCAGAAGTCTGAAATGGATTCCACTGGGCTAAATCAAGGTGTTGACAGGATTGCACTCCTTATTTAGAGTCCAGGGCTGATTCTTTTTACTTTTTCCAGATTCTAGATGTTGCCAGCATTCCTTGGCTGGTGGCGTCTGCCTCCATCTTACAATACATCACTCCAATCTCTGCTTCTATCATAACTTTGTCTCTGACTCTTCTGCCTTCCTCTTCCATCTTTTAAAACCCCTTGTGATGACATTGGGTCTGGCTGCATAATGCAGGATAATCTTCCCATCTCAAGAGTCTTGTCTTAATCATATCTGCAAAGTCTCTTTGTCATGTATGGTCATATATTCATCCCGAGATTAGACTGTGACCAGGCATGCTTTCATATGATTGCTGGGTCACATGATAGATACATGATTACCTTTTTAAAAGTGGGCAAAATATTTGAATAGACAATTCGCTAAGTAAGCTATATGGCTGGAAAATAAATACATGAAATGATGCTCTACTATATATAGAAATATAATTAATTTTATATATTGATCTGGTATCTTGGAACATTGCTAAACTCCTGCATTGGTTCTAGTAACTTATTTATGCACTCCATAGGATTTTCTTCACAGAAATCATGCCATCTATGAATGAAGGGAATTATACTTCTTATTTTCCAAATGGAGATTTTATTTTTCTTGCATGACTTCTCTGGCTAGAACCACCAGTACAATGCTGATTAGAAGTGGTAAGATGGATATCCTTTCCTTGTTCCTGATCGTAAGTGTGATGTTAATTGTAGATTTTTCACATATACTGTTTATCAATATAAGGAAGTTCTCTTCTGTTCTCTGTTTTCTGACAGTTTTTGTCAGGCATGTATTTTGTATTTTCAAATACTGTTCTGTATTTGTTGAGATAATCATAGGATTTTTCTTTCTTGTTATTACAATGAGTTACATTGATTACTTTTTGGATATCACACCAACCTTGTATTTTTTAGATAAACCCCCTTTGGTCATGATGTATTATCCTTTTTGTACATTATTGTATTAGCTCTGCTAAAATTTTGCTAAGAATTTTTACATGTATGTTTATGACACATATTGGTCTGTAGTTGTCTTATAATGTCATTGTCTGGTTTTGGTATCAAGTAATGCTGCCCTCACAGAATGAATTAGAAAATATTCCCTTCTCATCAATTTTCTGGAAGAGTTTTTGTAGAATTGGTGTTATTTTCTGCTTAAATGTTTGATAGAATTTACAAACGAAGCCATATGGGCCCAGTGTTTTCTTTGTGGGAAGGTTTGTAGACAAATTCAATTTCTTTAATAGATGTAGAGTTATTTATGTTATCTATTTGTTCTTGAATGAGCTTTGGTAGTTTGTATCATTCAAATAATTTGTCCATTTTATGTCCCTCATCTCTGGTAATTGCTCTGAAATCTATTTTGTCTGCTTTCTTTTGATTAGTATTAGGATGGTATATTTTTCTCTTCCCTTAATTTTTAAGCTCTATGTTAAGCATGGTTGAATCTTGCATTTTTATCCAATCTTAATAATCTCTGGTTTTTAAATGAGAGAGTTTAGACTAATTTAATTATTGATAGTTTTGGTTCTATCTGTATTGTTTGTTCCATCTTTTCTTCTTTCCCCTTTCCTTTTTTGCCTTCTTTTAAAAAAACTATGTAATGTATATTCCATTTTATCACCCTTGTTGGCTTACTGGTTATAATTCTTTTTAATTCACAATAATGATATATAAAGTCTTATTAGCTATAATTCTTTATAATTCACAGTAATAGGACATAAAGTTTTAGTTGTTGATTTAGGGTTTATATTATACATATTTGTTATGTTGTACCTTCAAGTGGCATTATATTACTTAACAGATACTGCAAGAACCTTAAAATAGTATAATTCTATTTTCCCCTCCTGACCTTTGTACTATTTTGCCTTACATTTTACTTCTATATATTTTATAAACCACATAGTACAGTGGTCCCCAACCTTTTGGGCACCAGGGACCAGTTTTGTGGAAGACAGTTTTTCCACAGACCATTGTGGGGTGGATGGTTTCGAGATGAAACTGTTCCATCTCAGATCGTCAAGCATTAGATTCTCATAAGGAGTGCACAACCTGGATCCCTTGCATGTGCAGTTCACAATAGCATTTGTGCTCCTATGAGAATCTGATGCTGTCGCTGATCTGACAGGAGTCTGAGTTCAGGCAGTAATGCTCAGTCGCCCACCACTCACCTCCAGTACTGGTCCACAGTCTTAGTGTTGGGTACCCCTGCCATAGTACATTATCATTATATTTATTGTTTCTTTCAAGAGTCAGTTATCTTTTAAAGACATTTAAATAATAAAAAATGTATTTATATTTGTCCATGTTGTTACCATTTCCGATGTTCTCCATTCTTTTATTTAGGTTTTCATTTGGTATTATTTTCATTTTGCTTGAAGGAAAAGCAAAAGAAAAAAATACCAAGTTTTCCTCTATCATTTCTTATAGTGCTGGTCTGCTTGTGATGAATTATTTCAGCTTCTTTTAATGTCTGAAAATATCCTTCTTTCATCTTTGTTTTTGAAAGATACTTCCATTTGGGTAAAAAATTCTAGATTGATAAGGTGTTTTTTTTTTTTTTCTTTCAGTACTTTCAGGATATTATTTTACTGTCTTCTAATTTGCATTGCTTCTGATAAGAAATCTCTCATCTTGACCTTTGGCCCTCTTTATATCATGTATCTTTTTCCTTTGGTCGATTTAATCACTGGTTCTTTATCACTGGTTCTAAGAAATTTTGTTTTTAAGCTGTGCTAGAAAAGACCAAAAAGCATTTAGTCTAGGATTAAATCTTTTTTTTTTTTTTTTGAGACAGTCTTGTTCTGTCTTGCCCAGGCTGAAGTGCAGGGGCGCACCTCCTGGGTTCTGGCAATTCTCCTGTCTCAGCCTCCTGAGTAGCTGGGACTACAGGTGCATGCCACCACACCCAGCTAATTTTGTATTTTTAGTTGAGACGGAGTTTCACCATGTTGACCAGGCTGGTCTTGAACTCCTGACCTCAGGTGAGCCACCTGCCTTGGCCTCCCAAAGTGCTGGGATTACAGACGTGAGCCACCGTGCCCGACCTCTAGGATTAAATCTTACCTACCACTGAGGGAAGATTCTTCTTAGAATCCTAAAAAAAAAAAGAAAGTCTGATGTCTTCTAAATTATGAGGTTTTCCAATCTAGCTATTGGGAACAGGCACTATCCCAGTCCATATGCGAGCTACAAATACTCTTTCCTCTAATCCTTCTGTGTGATTCTTTCCCCAGTTCTGGGTACTTTCTTCACATGCATGTTCTGATCAATACTCAACTGAACATCCAAGGACACTCTCTTAAGATCTCTAGAGTTCTCATATGTATAGTTCCCCCTTTCCAGAATCTGCCCTGCCAACTCTAGCCTCTTCAACTTCCTCAGACTGTCAGCTCGGGGTTTCAACTCAGGATTTCCCCTCCTTACATTGCATCCAGGAAACTTTTTCCAGGCAGTAAGTTGGGGCTATGGTATAACTTACCTCATTTGTTCCCGTATGACAGGATCACTGTCCTTCATTGCCTGATAACCAATGTCTTGAAAGCCATTGCTTTATAAATTTTGTCTAGTTTTCTAGTTGTTTCAGGTGGAAGGATAAATTCAGTTCCAGTTTCTCATTGTGAACAGAAACAAATGTCCAAAATGACTTTAAAAAACACACACAAACCTTTTCATATTATGCCCCTCCCCAAACCCGTCAATGGCTTCTCACTGTTCTTAGGATAAAGTCCATAATCCTTACCAAGGGCTTCAGAACTCGCCGCCCCTTGCTCCTCTTGTGCCATGCTCTCCCTTATTCTGTTTCAGCAACACAAATTTTTCAGTTGCTCCAACTCAGCAGACACTTCTACTTGTCCCTCCTCTCAAGAATTTACCTTATACTTTGTGTTCCCCCAACTTTTTTTTTTTTTGAGACGGAGTTTCGCTCTGTCGCCCAGGCTGGAGTGCAGTGGCGTGATCTCAGCTCACTGCAAGCTCCGCCTCTTGGATTTGTGCCATTCTCCTGCCTCAGCCTCCGGAGTAGCTGGGACTACAAGTGTCTGCTTCCACGCCTGGCTGGATTTTTTGCATTTTTAGTAGAGACGAGGTTTCACCGTGTTAGCCAGGATGGTCTCCATCTCCTGACTTTGTGATCCGCCCGCCCTGGCCTCCCAAAGTGCTGGAATTACAGGCGTGAGCCACCACGCCCGGCCATGTGCTCCCCTTTTCACAGAGGTGTCCTATACCTGTTCTTCAGAGTTTATCTTGAATGTCATTTTCTCAGGGAAACCGTCCTTAGCTCCCTCAGTAAATCATGTTTGTTATGATTGTCCCCATAGGCTTGGAAATCAACACTAATTTTAAGGAGATACTCTGTAATATAACAGAGTTTTATGTTAAATAATTTGAGGGTCTTTCCCATTGTAAATTTCTATGATCTAATATGTACTCTTCAAAAAACATTTTGTAAAATATCTTACTTATGAAGACTATTGTATTTTAATAAATTACATTATAAATGTATTGAATGGGATCTGGTAGCATTCAAATTCTCAGAAAGACTTTAAATAAAATTAAATATTGCCATACACATAGTACCTCACCTACAATTATTTGCAAGTTCAGTATATTGATTTGGTACTCAGTAGTATAAAGACTAGAGAAGTAATACAGAGTCAGTGCATTCCTCAAGAAACATAAGGTTTATTAAGTGAGATAAAACTTGCACATAGAAAACAAGATACTGGCCATTTTTTTAAAGATAACGGAATGCATTTTAAAGTATATATTCCTTAAGTCCTGCACTTGTAATTCTGAGAGTAGGAAAGATTAGGAGAGGTTAGGTAGGTACACCAGCCATTCAAGTTTAAGTTAGAGAAGGGACCCCAGAGATAGAGGTATCTAATTAGGTAAGTTAGTTTATTATCTAGAGCAGCTAGAAGTAAAAGGAAGGAAAGGATAAGTACAAAGAATTGCCCATGGGACAAAAAAAAAAAAAAAAATGAAACTGAATCATTTGTCAGATGTAAGGATTGAATGTTAACGGAAAAAAGCCAGAGGACAAATCAGAAGTCGTGAGTTGTGTCAACACAAGAATGCAGTGGGAGAAAGAAGCAAGATGGGCAATAAGGCTGGAGAATGTAGCACTCTAGATGTGAGGAGGGGTGAATTGCCTGAAGCTCACTGTTATTGTCTGTGAGTCACATGGTGAATATGTGAGGGGGCTCAAGTTAAAGGGTAACTGGTTAGGGAAGGTTAGGGAAGATTTTCCGTCTGGCCCCACACAACTACTCAGGCTTCCCCTGGAAGCTATCAATTCTCTTTGGTAGGAGGTTCTCTTCCAGCTCTGTGCCTTAAATTAACCGAACATGGCCATGGTTCCAGGAATTTGCCTGCTCTGATATGTTCACTACCATGATTATGTACATGATTCCCTGGTTCCAGATCTGCACTCACTCCATAGTCCATCTGGCTTCTGACTCTGGCTCCATTCCCATTTTTTAGTTCTGCTGCCGTCCTTCGTACTAGACTTTGGTATTTGGTTTCCTATTTCTGACTTTTGGCTTGCTGCCACAAAAAGGGGGGGAAAAAAACCTGTAGTAATTATCATTTCTACTTCAAACTACTTCACTTTCATTATTCTGTAGGCACCCAACACCCATTTTTGGTCATGGGCCAGTGCCTTAATCAAAAACACTGGACTTTACACAGGGCTTCACATCAGTGGTTGTTCATATGGTTTTCTTCTACAAATACTGTCCCCACCAGCTGAAGTGCCAAGGCTAGCTATAATAATGGCAAAGTCCAGATCATTCGCTATTGTGTATTTTGGCTTCTTGTCTCTGGCAGTTGGAGTGAGTTGCAAAGACATTGGGTTACGAGTGGAGTTCTAAGGCCATGTGCACAGGGACCAGTTAAAATGAATTTGGGATGCATGGATGGTAAACCTGAAAGTGGAAGGCCCCCACCCCTACTTTATGGGTGAGGAGACTTGTTTATATATCGGTGAGACAGTAGTGATGAGTGGGACATATCTGTTGTGAGAAGAGCCACAGAGTCTGTTCTCTGTATTGTCTCTCTTAGTGATTAAGACTGTCAGCTTAAACTTTCATTTATTTAACACTTATTGAGCACCTATCATGTATGCATTAAGTGCTAGGCTAGAACTTTGGGATAGAATGATGAGCAAAAAGGCATGGCCTCCACTGTTAGTGAGCTTACAAGGTAAGTGGGGCAAAGATGTTACATAGTAATCTAAAAATTATTTAATGAAAATTATTGCTAAATACAATAGCATAACTAGTTATATAACCAAGTCTAAATATAATAATATAACTATAGTTATAGAAAATTATAACTTATGTTGGTGCTATAAGGAAAAAGTGCATAGTACTATTAAACAGTGTAATAGTGCTTTCCTGGGATATTATCGTTAAATTGAGATCTTAAGAGAGAGTAGGAGTTAACTAGCTGAAGAAAGGATGAAGTATAGCTATGCAAGTCCCTGAGGTTAAAGAACAATGGTAGTTTCAGAGTTGAAAGAAGGCTATTGTTCCCATTGTGTTAGAGAGTTATGAAAGACATGTTGCCAGATGAGTTTAAGAAGTGGGTAAAGACTAATCATAGAGGGTCATTAAAAGAATTTCTTTTTTTTTTTTTTTTTTTTTTTTTGAAAGGGAGTCTCACTCTGTCGCCCAGCCTGGAGTGCAGTGACATGATCATGGCTCACTGAAAGCTCCGCCTCCTGGCGAGTTCACGCCATTCTCCTGCCTCAGCCTCCTGAGTAGCTGGGACTACAGGCATGCACCACTATGCCCAGCTAATTTTTGTTTTTTAGTAGAGACGAGGTTTCACCATGTTGGTTGACCAGGATGCTCTCAATTTCTTGACCTCATAATCCGCCCGCCTTGGCCTCCCAAAGTGCTGGGATTATAGGTGTGAACCACTGTGCTTGGCCAAATTTCTGTCCTTTTAGATTATTTTATTTCAACTTTTATTTTAGGTTCAGTGGGTACATGTGCAGCCTTGTCACATGGGCACACTGCATGATGCTGAGGTTTGCAGTATGATTAATCCTGTCTCCCAGATAGTGAGCATAATACCCAATAGGTAGTGTTTCAACCCTTGTCCCTCTCCCTGCCTCCCATCTCCAGTAATCTCCAGTGTCTATTGTTGCCATCTTTATGTCCATGTGTACTCAATGTTTAGCTCCGACTTATAAGTGAGAACATGCAATGTTTGGTTTTCTGTTTCTGCGTTAATTTACTTAGGACAACAGCCTCCAGCTGCATCTGTGTTGCTGCAAAGGACATGATTTTCTTCTTTTCCAGGCTGCATAGTATTCCATGTTGTATATGTATCACATTTTCTTTATCCAATCCACCATTGATGGGTACCTAGCTTGATACCATGCCTTTGCTATTGTCAGTAGTGTTATGACTAACATATGCATGCATGTGTCTTTTTGGTAGAATGATTTATTTACCTTTGAGTATATACTCAATGATAGTACTGCAGGGTCAAAAGGTTGTTCTATTTTTAGTTCTTTGAGAAATCTCCAAACTGCTTTCCACAGTGGCTGAACTAATTTACATTCCCACCAACAGTTGTATGTGTTTCCTTTACTCCTCAGCCTCTCCAGCATGTGTTATTTTTTGACTTTTTAATAATAGCCATTCTGACTGGTGTGAGATGGTATCTCACTGTGTTTTTTAATATTGTTATTATTATTATTATTTGAGACAGGGTCTCACTCTATCACCCAGGCTGGAATGCAGTGGTGCAATCTTGGCTCACTGCAATGTCCACCTCCCAGATTCAAGTGATTCTCATGCCTCAGCCTCCCGAGTAGTAGCTGGGATTACAGGCGTGTGCCACCATGCTCGGGTAATTTTTGTATTTTAGGTAGAGACAGGGTTTTGCCATGTTGGCAGGGCTGACCTTGAACTCCTGGCCTCAAGAGATCCACCTGCCTTGGCCTCCCAAAGTGCTGATTACAAGTGTGAGCCACTGCGCCTGGCCTCATTGTGGTTTTGATTTGCATTTCTCTAATGATTAGTGATGCTGAGCATTTTTTTGTATGTCTGCTGGCCTCTTGTATGCCTTCTTTTGAGAAGTGTCTGTTCGTATCTGTTGCCTACTTTTTAATGGGGATATTTGGGGGTTTTTTGCTTGTTGAATTAAATTTCTTCTAGATTCTGCACATTAGACTTCTGTCCAATGTATAGTTTGTGAATATTTTCTCCCATTCTGAAGGTTGTCTGTTTACTCTGTTGATAGTTTCTTATACTGTGCAGAAGCTCTTTAGTTTAAGTAGGCCCCAAGTGTGAATTTTTGTTTTTGTTGCAATTGCTTTTGAGGACTTAGAAATTCTTTGCCAAGGCTGATGTCCAGAAAAATATTTCCTAAGTTTTTGTATAGGAGTTTTATAGATTTAGGTCTTACCTTGAAGTATTTAATCCATCTTGAGTTAATTTTTGTATATGGTGATAGGTAGGAGTTCAGTTTCATTCTTCTGCCTATGGATAGCCAGTTACCCCACATCATTTATTGAATAGAGGGTCCTTTCCTCATTGCTTGTTTTTTTCGACTTTCACAAAGATCAGTTGATTGTAGGTGTGCAGCTTTATTTATTTCTGGGTTCTCTATTCTGTTCCTTTGGTCTATGTGTCTTTTATTGTACCAGTACCATGCTGTTTTGGTTATTAGAGCCTTGTAGTATAGTTTGAAGTCAGATAATATGATACATCTGGCTTTGTTCTTGCTTTGAATAGTTTTGGCTATTCAGGGTCTTTTTGGTTCTACATGAATTTTAGAATAGTTTTTTCTAATTATGTGAAAAAATGGCATTGGTAATTTGATAGGAATAATGTTAAATGTGTAGATTGCTTTGGCCAGTATAACTCTTTTAATGATATTGATCTTCCAGTCTATGATAAGAGAATGTTTTTGCATTTGCTTGTGTCATCTATGGTTTCTTTCAGCAGTGTTTTGTGCCTTGTAGAGATCTTTCACCTCCTTGGTTAGTTGTATTTCTAGGTATTTTATTTTTTGCGTGGTTATTGTAAATGGGATTGCATTCTTTATTTGGCTGTCAGCATTAATGCTATTGGTGTATAGAAATACCACTGCCTTTGTACACTGATTTTGTTTCCTGAAATGTTACTGATATTTATCAGTTCAAAGAGACTTTTGGTAACATATTTAGGGTTTTGTAGATATAGAATCATACTGTCAGTGAAGAGAGAGAATTTGATTTCTTATTTTCCTATTTGGATGCCTTTCATTTCTTTCTCTTGCCTGATTGCTCTGGCTAGGACTTCCACTATTCTGTTGAATAGGAGTGGTGAGAGTTGGTATTCTTGTCTTGCTGTAGTTCTTAAGGAGAATACTTCCAGCTTTTATCAGTTCAGCATGATATTGGCTGTGGGTTTGTCGTAGATAGCTCTTATTATTTTGAGATATTGTCCTTCTATTCCAAATTTTCTGAGAGTGTTTTTTCATGAAGGGATTTTGGATTTTTATCAAAGGCTTTTTCTATGTCTATTGAGATGATTGTATAGTTTTAATTTTTAATTGTGTTTATATGGTCAGTCACATTTATTGATTTATGTATGTTGAACCAGCTTTGCATCCCAGGAATGAAACCTACTTGATCATGGTGAATTAATTTTTGATGTGCTGCTGGATTTGGTTTGCTAGTCTTTTGTTGAGGATTTTTGTGTCTGTGTATATGAGGAATATTGGCCTATAGCTTTCTTTTTTTCATTGTTTATTTGCCAAATTTTGGTATTAGAATGATGCTGGCTTCATAGAATGAGTTAGGGAGGAGTTCCTCCTCCTCAGTGTTTTGAATTATTTTCTGTAGAATTGATAACAGTCCTTCTGATCCGTTCTTCTTTGTATATCTAGTAGAATTTGTCTGTGAATCCATTTGATCCAAAGTATTTTTTGGTTGGTAGATTTTGTTATTACTGATTCAATTTTGGAACTTGTTATTGGTCTATTCAGGGTTTTAATTTCTTCCTGATTCAATCTTGGTAAGTTTTGTGTTTTTCTAGGAATTTATCCATTTCCTCTAGATTTTCTAGTTTCTGTGAATAGAGGTGTTCACTGTAGTCTCTAAAGATCTTTTTTTGTTGTTGTTTTTTTAAATTTTGTTTTCTTTTTATTTTTGAGACAGAGTCTCACTGTGTCACCCAGGCTGGAGTGCCCTGGCACAATCTCAGCTCACTGCAACCTCCGCCTCCTGGGTTCAAGCAGTTCAAGCAGTCCTTCTGTCTCAGTCTTCTGAGTAGCTGGGATTACAGGCGTGCGCCACCACGCCCGACTAATTTTTGTATTTTTAGTAGAGACAGGGTTTCACCATGTTGGCCAGCCTGGTCTCGATCTCATGGCTTTAGGTGATCCGTCCGCCTCAGCCTCCCAAAGTTCTGGGATTACAGGCATGAGACACCACACCTGGGCTCTGAGGCTCTTTTTTATTTGTTTGGGATCAGTTGTAATTTCACCTTTGTCATTTCTGATTGTGCTTCTTTAGATTTTCTCTCTTTTGTAGTTTGTTAATCTAGCTAGTGATCCATTGATCTTGTTTATCATTTCAAAGAAACAAATTTGCCTTCATATATTATTTGTATGGATTTTGGAGTCTCAATTTCATTCATTTCTGGTCCAATTTTAGGTATTTATTTTCTTCTGCTAGTTTTGGGGTGAGTTTATTGTTCTTCTACTTCCTCTAGGTTCAATTTGAGACCTTTCTAACTTCTTGAGGTAGGCATTTAGCACTATAAACTTCGTTCTTAACCCTGCTTTTGCTGCATCCCAGAGATTTTGGCATATTGTGTTTCTGTTTTCATTTATTTCAATTAATTTTTTGATTTCTGCCTTAATTTCATTGTTTACCTAAAAGTCATTCAGGAGCAAGTTGTTTAGTTTCCATGTAATTGTGTGGTTTTTGTAGATATTCCTGGTATTGATTTCCATTTTTATTCCACTGTGATCCAGGAGTATGGTTGGTATGATTTTGATTTTTTTTAATTTATTGAGACTTGCTTTATGGCCAACCATGTGATTGATCTTAGAGTATGTTTCATTTGCCGATGAGAATGTATATTCTGTGATTCATAAGGGGAGCATTCTGTAGACATCCAATTGGTCAAGTGTCAAATTTAAGTCCCAAATTTCTTTGTTAGTTTTCTGCCTCAGGGATCCGTCTAATGCTGTCAGTGGGATATTGAAGTTTACCAGTATTATTGTGTGGCTAAGTCTTTTTGTAGGTTGAGAAGTACTTGTTAAGTCACTAGGAGACCTGCAGTTCCCAGTGGACCTGCTGGTCCTCTGAGCTTGGCAAAATTGGAGTGAATTGTGGGGTATGTCTGGTGATGCAGTGGATCAAAGGCAGAAGATTCTAGGGCAGGGCTGTGGTACTACAAGTATGCAGTTGGCATACCTCATGGACCAGGATTTTTAGCCCAGCAGGTGACTGTTGAGTCTGCCAAGCTGACACTTTCCCAACTGGGTCTTCCTCCAATTTCTGCCCCAGGAGCTGGCCAAGCCAGCTAGTTTTGTTCCAAGCCTTCTGTGCCCAGATTGCTGGGCTGTTCCAGCTATTCTGCACCATGGGGATCCCTCAGGCAGAAGCTGAGCTGGCCAACGGGCAACACCTTTCCCAGACTGGTCTTGCAGAGGGAAAGACACCTACTTCCCACATCAGCACATGAACCCATGCCCCACTTTCTCTTTGTCCTGGTAGTGGGGGCTTCTCCCCTGCTCAAGCTCTGGCTACAGATCTCAACTCAATACCCCTGGACAGTGTGCTCGAACCCTGGAAATTTGGAACTGGGCTCGTGACTTTTTACTCTGGCTCCTTCACTGGCTGTGCTGGGGGACTGAACTACTCACAGTCTGCCAGCAAAACACTCAGATGAGGCACTCAGGAGGCTGTACTGTGTGTACCCACTTTCAGGAGCAGTCTGGCAGATGGCGTTGGGAGGGGTCAGAGTCAAGGGGGCACATGGATCAGATGCACTGCAATACTTTGGAAAAGAGTTCTCCTCTCTCTGGCCTGCCAATTAGCGGTGGCTGCCGTCACCCAGAGCAAAATGGAAAAGCCTGGGGGATGGGTGCCTGTGGTCACCTTTTGCTGCAGCTGCCCCATAGGCTGTGAAACCTTCTGGGCTCTGTGCAGGTTTGAGCTCTGCCTCTGCCTAATCTCTGGGGAGTTCCCCTTGCCAATTCAAATGTCTAGCGGAGGCATTGGGTCTCTTGTAGCTAGGATCCCAGAGTCCTGTGGTGGGAGTGTGGTGCCCCAGAGTTCCTTCACTCACCCTTTCCTGAGCACCTGTTCAGGACCAGAAGCTGGTCCTGGTGCTCGATGACTCCATGCAGGTGTCCCAGCTTCCTCTCTTTTCAACCTCAATGTCTACGTCATCTCTCTATTGACTTTCAGTGTTTTCTCTCAAAAGAGCTGTTCAGAGGGTGATGGCTTACTCTATATTTTGATTTTCCTAGGTAGGAGAGGTGTTTCCTGGCTACAGTTTGTTGGCCATCTTGTCCCTTCCTTTGGATTTCTGTCTTTATCTAAAGAAAGATGGGATGCCATTAAAGTGAGGTAAGCTGGATCGTGCTATTATTTATGTGTTGAAAAGATCATCTTTGATGCTTACGTGAAGTAGGCCAAAAGGATGCAAGAAGACAAATCAGAAGACTGATTTGGTAGATCCAGTAAAGACATAATGCTGGCTCAGACCATTGTGGTAGTGGTGGAGATAGCTAGAAATGTTTGGATTAGAGATAAATTTTGAAATAAAAGTAAATGGAACTTGCTGATTAATTGGAAATAAAGGATAACATTTTCCTCAAATCTCTGACCTCTCACCTCCTGGATCACTTTTAGAAGATGATCTCATTTCCTATTTTACTAAGAAAATAGAAGCCATCTGACAAGAACTCCCTAATTTACCTGCCAATAAACATGAACTTAAGAGGGGCTTAGAGAAAGTGATGTCTTCAGGGAACAGATTTCAGTTAAAGCAAGGGAGTAGAGTAAGAGCTCAGAGAAGTTTTTAAGGATATAAGTGAGTCTTCTGGACAAGTATTGACTCTTTTATTGGGCCCTTTACTGAGGTTTGGAAGGCAAGGAAGGGGAGGGGACTGAACTGAAACAAAAAAATGAAAAGAGTTACATTGATGATAGTGAGGTAAAGGATAGATGACCCTTCAATTTGTCATACAATGGAACCATGGGTAAAGGCATGGTAAATTTCTTTGAGGGAGGCAGACAATGGGAGGTGGCAAGAGAATTTGACCAGGCTGGTTATAGACATAGACATTGACAACCTGCATGTGAGAAGGTTTGGACATTGATGGATATAGAAACCGAAGACTCACATGCTTCAGGGCCTGGTGGATAAGAAAACCACAGAAGACTGGTATCAGGCAATGTCCATAGTTTCTTTGGATTGTTTTAGATGTCCTCCAGGAACTGACCGGGTGCAAAGGTAATGTTGTACTAGGAGTGAAGGAAAGCAGAAGGACTGGAATCCATATTTGTCATATAACGGATATATGAAAATGGTTATAGTCAAACTTCTCTGTTGTGAGATGGATGACCTAGTCATATTGTTTATTTGATATGCGGTCAAGGTAATCTTCTTTCTGTATTTGGTTGATCATTCTTTTTAACCGTCATCTGTGGACAGTGAATAGGATAGTGGGTCAATTCAGACCTGGAAGGCTTTGAGGGCTGCACTCTAGAAACACAAGGCTAATTGTAACACATGGTCTCACTTTAAGTTTTCAGGTAGTTACAGAGATGAAACATCCCCCTAATCAGTAAGAGAGCAGAATATGATCCAATGTAAAGGGTACTTTGTGTACCATCTTGGTGAAAATATTGATAATTGTGTTAAATACTTTCAAAGGGGAAAGGCTAGGGCAAATCATGAAAGAGTTAATTTCTTAATGAACTCTGAGGGATCAGGGTATAATTTTTTCTGGAGCATCCTGAGTCTGCTTTGGTTAAAGATGCAAATACTTGAAGCAGTAGTAAAAATCAGAAAGTTTTATCAGACCGAAAGATTACCAGCACCTTGGGAGGTCGAGGCAGGTGGATCACCTGAGGCCAGGAGTTCAAGACCAGCCTTGCAAACGTGGTGAAACACTGTAGCTGTTTTAAAAATACAAAAATTAGCCAGATGTGATGGCAGGCACTTGTAATTCCAGCTACTCAGGAGGCTGAGGCAGGGGAATCACTTGAACTGGGGATGAACTGGGGAGGTAGTGGTTGCAGTGAGCTGAGATCGTGCCACTGCACTCCAGCCTGGGTGACATAGCAAGACTCTGTCTCAAAAAAAAAAAAAAAAAAAAAAGGGAAGAAAAGATTGCCAGACAGCCTAGTGGGTCATATTCAGGGTCTTGAGTAGACTTTAATATCCAGCCAACTCAATGTTCTAATAGGAGCTTAACACACTTGTTTGGGATTCACTTTAAGTAAAGCAACATCTTGATTTTTCAGAATTGTTTCCAATAATTCTGAAACTCCCTCAGATGCTGTTTGTCCCAAGTGTCTGCCTATTGTTGCCCCATGATGAAACCTTTTACTTCTAGCAGTAGTTATAGGGCCATGTCAGTCTTTAAGCAAAGACCCTCAGGCATGAACAAACTTGCCCACAAATAAATTCATAGATTCCTCATACCTCCTATATAAATGATGTGAATTTGACTCTACATAAGAATATGACAGATTACATCTGAACTATGCCTAGCTGTCTTGTCATCCTGCTGTTCTTTTTAAGAACATCAGGTCATGGGAAAGTTCTAAGAACTCTCAAGTTAGTATATCCAGGCTTTAAAGGCAGTGTTTACAGTGAACAGTCTCATATGTTGTTCAATTAATTATTGCCATAGACAACTTTCTCTGGAAATAAGTGGATGGGCAGAGTTCATCTTGACCTGAAACCGTATGGCAGGAATTCCTCCATAGAGATGGTGGAGGCCTCTCTTTGAGAAGAAGGGAGGAGATGAATGGAGTAGTATGATTGAGGTTGAGATGAAGAACGTAATTATTGAAAGGCAATGACCATTTGTAAACCAATTATGTCATATCTGGTTTCTCTAACTTACTTGTCTGGAAAGAATATCATTCAGGATTCTATCAGGACAATAGAGCCACTATAAAAAGTATCAGAATATGTGACTTATTAACTCTGAATGGAGCTGTAGAAATAAAGGTCTGAAAGAAGGGAGTTAGAGATTCAAAAAATCATCACCAACCAATACTCTCTACCTGTCTCACGGGCAAATCCTGCAGGGAAAAGCAAAAAACCAACTACTTCAGACTGTTGAAGTGCAACAGCAAAGAGGGGATTTGTGGCAAGGTCTATGGGAAGTTGCCTTCATGAAGCTACTGCCTCTGTCAGTCCACAGTCAAGCATTTGGTTGAGGATCTGGGGTCATTGTTGGCCAGCAGGGCCAGCAGCAAGGAAGATAAGTTGAATGCAGAGGAGAGGGAGGATAATGAGAATTGGAATTTCTTATTCTTCTCTTAAAAAGTACCAGGGCCCTAGCAAAGAAGGAAAGAAGACTGAGGGATTTCCATAGATATTTCATCCATATAATTCCAAAGGCATAATAATCTAAGAATGAAGTATATTTCTGTTTTTTATTTGTTTGGATTTGAGCCACAGATGCAAAATAGATCACGCAGTCATCTGTTTATTCACAGTTAATATTTGCTTCCTTTTTCAAGAACACCATTTAATAGGCCAAATATAACTTGTAGGAGCCTTAAGAATGGGAACATCTAGTAAAGTAGTTACCCTATGGCCCAAGAGAATTATGGGCTCAGGTGAGGTTCAGCCTCTTAAATGCTCCTGGAGTTCACAGCATTATGTGTCTCTAGTTAGTTGATATAAAAGCTCTTGGACAGCAGGTTCCTATCTAACATATATGCCTGGACATGTTCTCCAAAAATGTTCTAGTTCAGTTCAGAGTTCAGCAAATTCAGTTGCTGTTGCTGCTGTTGCTTCTCTTCCACTGTCCTTTCTACCTGTCAGTCTACATTGAAAATTCATCCATCATTTTCCTAAGAAGGAGGCCATAGCTACTAGGAGGTATGAGTATGTGACTATGTATGAAGTCTGATGAAGATTTTGATGAGCTTGGTTAGGTTTCTTGGGTGAGCAGTTCAAGCTAGCTCATCCCAGGGTAGTACACAACACTGTGATTGATGTACATGGGAAGTCCCACATCCAACCCACACCCAATAACTATGTGGGGTATAAAGGCCTTGCCATGTGAAAGGCTATTCTAGCTCCAGGGCTTCCAGTGGGGTTGGCTGAGGCTGTTGTTTGACTCCTCACTCTTCCTACTCCTGCTTCCTTTCTCTCCCTTCCACAGATATTGATCCCATGGATAATCTTTAGTACCAATGATGCACTAAACTCAAAGTCTACTTTCTGGAAATCCCATCTAGAACACCATTATAGCTTGTAAAAATTTTTGTTAGAGCTATGCTTGGAAAGACTTGCCTTCCTCTCCTCAGGTACTAGCCCTGTGGTGAGATTATGGATTAAAGATATATGTCAGAGTAAAGACAATATATGCGATTAGAGTTTAGAAGGAAGACAGTGATCAGTAAGAGCTTGCAGGTTCCAAAATGGTAGTATTTCTGGCTTCACTCCTCTACACAGAAAACCAAACAAATATATAGTGCCAAGATTATCACCAACAATATCTTAGAACTCAAATATTAAGACAGTTCCTGGGGCCACAGAGAAGTAAAAAATCACCAAGAAGATGGTAAGAAAATCAAACTTCCATATTCATGATATCCTTTTCCCTGGTGTGCCTGACACCAAGTGTGTGGAAAATTCCCCACCAACTCACAGTTTCTACAGTGGAAAAAGTGAGACTGAGGTGAATAACCAGCTTCTCCACAATCTTGAGTTTTCTGCTGAGAAATCTTTCCCTGCCTCAACCCACAAGAAGCATTGAGAGTACCAGAAGGGAGAAATATCCCTGAGGAAAGCCAGAGACAAAGTGGGGAGATAGAAATACCATCCTTATCTCTGGAAACTCTGTTCTATAACTTGGCCAAAGGAGATGCCAAATCAGAGTGACTGTTTAGCAGCACCACACAGTAAGAGGTTCATCTCACAGGTCCCCTGGGTAAAAACCCTTAGCCAGCCTTCCCATACTACTGGGATATCCTCTTTGGGACCTCCCCCATTCAAGATGGGTGGCACACTGATAATTTACTAAAACCAAGGCAAACCTGGGCTTAAGACACCAACCATCTAGTGCTGAAAAGGAGGCAGTGACCTTGAGAAAAAGAAATAAAAGAAATAATAGGTAAATTACAAAGAATTTCTGAACAAACATAGCTGATAAAAACCAAAACTAGCCAGACAGAGAAGACTGGAATAAATAGCTGATCCCTCAATGCAAAGACATAGATGTTCATCCATAAGAAACAATAACAGGCCAGGCACAGTGGCTCATGCCTGTAATCCCAGCACTTTGAGAGGCCAAGGCTGGTGGATCACGAGGTCAGGAGTTCAAAACCAGCCTGGCCAACATGGTGAAACCCCGTCTCTACTAAAAATACAAAAATTAACTGGGTGTGGTGGCAGGGGCCTGTAATCCCAGCTACTCAGAAGGCTGAGGCAGAAGAATTGCTTGAACCTGGGAGGCGGAGGTTGCGGTGAACCAAGATCATGCCACTCCAGCCTCAGTGACAAAGCAAGACTCCATTTTGGAAAAAAAAAAAAAAAAAAAGACAGGGAACCATAACCTCCTTAAACAGACAAACCAAGGGCCCTAATAACTGACCTTAACAAGATGGTGATATATGAACTCTCTGACCAAGAATTCAAAAATAGCAGTTTTAAGGGAACTCAGTGATATCCAAGAGAATACACAAAAGCAATTCAGAAGTTTATCAGATAAATTTAACTAAGAGATTGAAATAATAATTTAAAAAATCAAACAGAAATCTTTGAACTGAGAAATACATTTACCAAACTGAAAAATTCATTAGAGGCTCTCAACAGCAGAGTAAATCAAGCAGAGGAAAGAATTAGTGAGCACAAAGACAGGCTATTTGAAAATATATAGAGCAGAAAAAATAAAAAAAGAATGGAAAGGAACAAAGGTTTCTATATCTTTTTTAAGATATAGAAAATTACCTGAAAGCTTAAGAATTAGTGGTGTTCAATAGAGAGTTAACAAGAGCAAGGAGTATAAAGCTTATTCAAAGAAATAATGACAGAAAACTTTCCCAAACTCAAGAAAGAGATAAATATCCAGGTACAGAAAGGTCAGAGAGCACCAAAAAGATTTGACCAAAATAAGATTACCCCAAAGCAGATAATAATCAAACTCTCAAGGGTCAAAGACAAAGAGAAGATCTTAAAAGCAGCAAGAGAAAAGAAACAAATAGCATATAAAGGAGCCCCAACTTGTCTGGCAACCCAGCACACTGGCCAGGAGCACATTTTCAAAGTGCTGAAAGAGAGAGAGGAAAAAAAAAAAACTGTCATCCAAGAAAACTGTATCCAACAAAGCTACATTTCAAGTATGGAGATATTCAGTCTTTCCCAGAAAAACAAAAGCTGAAAGAATTCACCATCAACAGATCTTACAAGAAATGCTAAGGGGAGTTCTTCAATTAAAAAGCCACTAATGTGCAAAATGAAAACAGTGAAAATTATAAAACCCACTGGTAAAATTAAGGACGTGGACAAATCCAGAATAATCTGATACTGTAACTGTGATGTGTAATTCACTCATAACGCTAATATGAAGTCCCAAAGCCAATCTATCCAAGACGATATTGCCTACAACAACCTGTTAAGAAATAGGCAATGTAAAAATATGTAAATTGAGACAATATAAAGTCAAAATGTGGGATGGATGTGGTTAAAGTGTAGAGGGTTTTAAAATTTTTTTCTTTGTTACTTTGTTTCTATTCTTTGTGACTGGAGATAAGTTGTGTCTTTTGAAAATAATTTGTTATATTTGTAAGATATTTTTTGTAAGCCTTATGGTAACCACTATGCAAATCCTATAATAGAGTCACTAAAAATAAAAAGTGACAAACTAAAAAGTACTACCCATATTACTCTCACACGGGAAGTAAAAGGAAGGTTGTAAGAAAGGAAGAAAAGAAAAGAGGAATTACAAAAAGCAACCTGAAAAGAAGCAAGAAAATAACTGTAATAAGTTCTTATTATTATACTTTAAGTTCTGGGGTAGATGTGCAGAATGTGCAGTTTTGTTACATAGGTATACCTATGCCACGGTGGTTTGCTATACCCATCAACCCTACATTAGGTACTTCTCCTAATGTTATCCCTCCCCTAACCCCCCATCCCCCGACAGGCCCTGGTGTGTAATGTTCCCCTCCCTACGTTCATATGTTCTCATTGTTCAACTACCACTTATGAGTGAGAACATGCAGTGTTTGGTTTTCTGTTCTTGTGATAGTTTGCTGAGAATTATGGTTTCCAGCTTCATCCATGTCCCTCCGAAGGACATGAACTCATCCTTTTTTATGGCTGCACAGCATTCCATGGTGTATATGTGCCACGTTTTCTTTATCCAGTCTATTATTGATGGACATTTGGGTTGGTTCCAAGTCTTTGCTATTGTGAATAATGCCACAATAAATATACGTGTGTATGTTTCTTTGTAGTAGAATGATTTATAATCCTTTGGGTATATACTCAGTAATGCGATGGCTGGGTCAAATGGTATTTCTAGTTCCACATCCTTGAGGAATCGCCACACTGTCTTCCACAATGGCTGAACTAATTTACACTCCCACCAACAGTGTAAAAGTGTTCCTATTTCTCCACATCCTCTCCAGCATCTGCTGTTTCCTGACTTTTTAATGGTTGCTATTCTAACTAGTGTGAGATAGCATCTCATTTTGTTTTTGATTTGCATTTCTCTAATGACCAGTGATGATGAGCATTTTTTCATACATTTGTTGGCTGCATAAATGTCTTCTTTTGTCTGTTCATATCTTTTGCCCACCTTTTGATGAGGTTGTTTTCTTCTTGTAAATTTGTTTTAGTTCTTTATAGATTATGGATACTAGCCCTTTGTTAGATGGACAGATTGCAAACATTTTCTCCCATTTTGTAGGTTTTCTGTTCACTCTGATGATAGTTTCTTTTGCTGTGCCAAAGCTCTTTAGTTTAATTATATCCCATTTGTCAATTTTGGCTTTTGTTGCCATTGCTTTTGGTGTTTTAGACATGAAGTCTTTATCATGCCTATGACCTGAATGGTATTGCCCAGGTTTTCTTTTAGGATGTTTATGGTCCTAGGTCTTACATTTAAGTCTTTGATCCATCTTGAGTTGATTTTTGTATAAGGTGTAAGGAAGGGGTCCAGTTTCAGTTTTCTGCATATGACTGACTAGTTTTCCCAACGCCATTTATTAAATAGGGAATCTTTTCCCTGTTGCTTGTTTGTGTCAGGTTTGTCAAAGATCAGATGGTTGTAGATACGTGGTGTTATTTCTGAGGCCTCTGTTCTGTTTCATTGGTGTATATATCTGTTTTGGTACCAGTACCATGCTGTTTGGGTTACTGTAACCTTGTAGTGTAGTTTGAAGTCAGATAGCACGATGCCTCCAGCTTTGTTCTT